>NC_053494.1:154057947-154421280 GCF_905171775.1 Rana temporaria
TCCCAATATTTGCAAAACTTACAAGGCAACCAAAGCAAAATAAGCCGCTAACAATATTCTCTACATTGTCACCAGAAAGGTACCGACTGAGGTTAGATTCTTACTTTGTTTCATGAAAGGAATAACCCTGTATGCCTTAAAGTTGGGCTCCCCTTCATGCTCGTCCCCCCAGTAAGAGCTTGACAGTACCCTTATATTAATTTTAATTTTTTTACAGGTATCCTTAGCTGAGTCCAGTGATGTCACAGGCCCTCTTCACCCTCAGGCGGGAAATGATGCATGCAACAGAGAGTGGTGCCACTCAGTTATATGACACCACTCTCTTCCTTCCCCTGTGAGACTGGAAGAGGGGAGAGGTGTAGCCTTGAAGGAAGTAGATTGAATGATGCCCGATCTACAGGTTTAGCATGAAGTACAATTTTACTTCTCAATTCAGTGACTGAAAATGCCATTATATAAACGTGACTTTAAATTCTTAGTTAAACTACAGCCAAGTTCAGCATAGCCTTCTGGAAACAGAAGGTATTTACATACCATCTCCAAAAATAAAGGGTTCTTCATATACAGTATATCAACCATTTTCAGCAGGAACACAGTTCAGGCACCTCTAGTACTGAGTACTGTATATGTAATGGCAAGAGGTGCTGTGGTGTGCTGGAGGGTCTATTGATGCTGTATGCTGGAAAATCTATTGTTGCTGGTGGAGGTCTTTTGTTGCTTGAGTGGATTTGTTGTTATTGGGGGGTATTTTGTTGCTCAAAATCTATTGTTGCAGGGGGGTTCTATTGTTGCTAAGGACATCTATTGTTGCTGGAGTTGGTCTCTTGTTACTGTGGAGGGTATTTTGTTGCCCGGGGCATATTTTTGCATTAGGAGACTATTGTTGCTGGGGGGAAACTAATGTTGCTGGGGATCTCTTGTTGCTGATAGGGATCTGTTGTTGCTGGGGGGATCTATTTTACTCCTTTCCTATTATCTTTAACAAGTTCCATACAAATTATTTAGCACCACAAAATGAAACTTGGTTCTGTATTCTCTAAAAGGGGCAGTACTGGGATGTGGGTAGGGAGTGGAACCAAGGGACGATGCTCAGGGGTAGGTTATAGACAGAGACAAGGGGTGACTAGGAAAGGGGGAGTACCTGCACCAATGTTCTGAGAAAAAAAGCCCTGATTAGAACCATTGCTTTTGTCTCAGTCATCAACTGTCCATTCAGAAAAAACACAGGCTTATAGCAGACCTACAGCCTAATGTTTTATAATATATTTATTATAAATATAGAGGAAAATGGCCATCTGAAGGAAAAAGAAAATCACTGGAGCATCTCAGAAGCAGGGCCTCCTCACAGATAGGACAGGACTAGATAAACAATACCCTTGATCCACTTAGATTCCTCTCAGAAACATCTAACACAGCACATTAGGACAGAAGAACCTATTAACAGCTTAGAGCCAGTCCCAGTAAATCTATTGTTCAACAGAGTAGTCAATTTTATATTTAGGGTACTATATCTATTTAATCACGATTTATTACCATTTTCTGCTGTACAATATGCTACATCTCAGATTGTGAACCCCAGCTCATTATTTTCATTCTGGTACAATTGCTTTGATCGTTTTACGTTGTTATTTTAGTTTTCTCTGCTTGTTGGGCTGCGTATTTCTCCTTTCTTCAAATGGCCATCTGGTCTTGCAAAGCACTGACAGTTCTAATGATAGAGGATACAAGCATGTATTATAGGAAAGAAAACATAGCTGAAAAAAAGCTAGTGGAAATTTCATTACAGTAATGCCTAATGTTTACGGAACATTTTTTTATGTGTTTTTAGTCTTGATTATTTAGGTTCATAGAGCAGTGTGATTACATACTTTTTTTTGCCTGAACTGTCTTTAAACATAAATTAGTTGCTATGGTATTTGTTGTAGGTTTTGTAGTTTTTGTTCATCAGTTAAAACCATCTGGCATTCCTCAAACAATAAAATTCAAGAGCTTGAGTTGAGTTTTTATGTGATGCTACTTTGTTAAATAAGAAACATCAATATTGTTTATAGAACAGCTTTCAATAAAAATACTTTTTATTCTGTAATAATGGTCACTAGGTATCCTTAAAATGTGTTTGTTGTGCAGATAGTTGCTGTTTATGTCAGTTTCCCAGTCATACAGCATGACCGTTATTCAAGCATGCTTGCAAATAAAAGGTGAGCTGCGACATGCGCTTTAATCCCACATAAAAACTTTATTGACTCCTCCTTATGACATGTTTCACTCTGCAATAGAGCTTAGTTGTACCTGGAGTAAGTTTTATTGTGAAATTAATCTGTCACAAGGACAAGCCTAAGCAGGCTATGCATTGACTTTAATAACGTTTTAATGCAAGATTGAAGCCTGCAATGCTACTGTAGCTGGGATTGGGTAGAAAGAGACTGGAAGAGCCATGGGAAGGGCTACATTATGGTTAGGGATGAGCCCCCTGTTCAATCTGAACATAGTCTTGGACCAAACTTTGCTTGTTCATGCATTCATCCATATGCCAGACCTTCAGCTCATCAGAACATCATTTATTAAGCAAGGTTTTCTCCCACTACTTTATCAAATAGCTGCCTTCTTCCAGCGCCAAAGTTGATAATAAAGCAGCAGGTGTCTGGATCTGCCGTGTCCTTAGCCACCAATGATGTCATACAGCCCTATTCATTTACTTGCTGGAAATGTAAATAAAGCAGCAAGAATAGTTGAAAAAAATGTGATATCCTGATATCCAGCGTTTGGCAATTCATTTCAGCCCATGGGTAAGTATGAGGTCTCTCTACAGACCTCTCTTGACAATCATTCCGCCTGCCCCCCATTTAACAACATACATTTATTGATTTTATCACTTACATTGCGAAACTAGTAGGGCTTTATCGATGCTTGTTTTATGCCTGTACATGCTGGTTATTATTGATGTATGTATTATGTCTACATACTTCTGTTTACATGTATGTACATTTTTATATTTGTTTATTGTATATGTGCATCCACTGGCCCTGCAACTTTCAAGTTTTACTGTTGCTCATTGATGTACAACAATTGTAATAAATCTTTATATATTTACTTTCACTTGTGCTGTGTACATTGGCTATTATGCCAGGTAACTCACACTCATTGTTGTTGCCACTTCGTTACATAACACTTTGAAAATAATAAATAGATTTTGTCTCATTGTTGGTTGTGTACATTGGCTGAACCTCTCTTACCTCATTCAAAGTCCCAGGGCTACCCCCTTTTGTCTTTTTGTGTACTAATAGGGATAGAGGTGTTAGCCGAGTCACACCAGACCTTTATTTTCTTTTTCACTTACCTCATCCTTCCATTTTGCTTTTAAATGTCCTAATTTCTTCTGAGAAATCCACCTGTTCTTCTGTCTGTAACTACACACCGTAATGTGAGGCTTTCTCCCTGGTGTGGAGAAAGCCTCTTGAGGGGGGAGGGGGCGAGCAGGAGTTTCAGGACACTCTCTACTTTGCAGATAGAGAAAGGAGCTGTGTGTTAGTGTGTTAGTGGGCGTCCTGACACTCCTGCTCGCCCCCTCCCCCTCAAGAGGCTTTCTTCACACCAGGGAGAAAGCCTTGCATTACTGTGTGTAGTTACAGACAGAAGAACAGGAAGTGAGGATTTCTCAGAAGAAATAAGGACATTTAAAAGCAAAATCGAAGGATGACGTAAGTGAAGGAGGACTGCACTAAGGTAAAGGAAGCTATTTAGGGGGAAAAAAAATACCTTTACAACCCCTTTAAAGGTTTACCACATGAACTAAGCTCTGGGGAAATTTTTTTTGTAGAGTACAAAGTGAACCGTGCATTTGTCCTAAATACAAAATCAAAATGTTAGAGGTCTATTGCACGCTTTTATATTTTACTGAACATAATTCATAAGTCAGGACAAAGAAAAATAAGGATGTGTACAGGGCCATAACCCACAGCTACTAATTAGAGTTCAGTTTTATAGGTTATTATTATATAGATAAATTACATGACTTGCTAAACTTTGTACACAATTATTTATTAGTATAAATGTGATTATGTCATTTAACTTTCATCTTTTTCTTAGAAGTCTTCAGTGAAAATTTTATAGATCAATAATTCATAAGGTCTCACAGAAAACAATTACCATTACCAGTAATATGACATTTTTCCAATGATTTTTTACCTCTTTTATCCTTTTCTAATGAGTGCAAATGAAGTGCAGCCCAGTGAGTGATGGCCCATTAATAAAGCCACCTACAGCCTTAACAACAGGAGATTAATAAAAAATAAGTGATAATTAGTAGATGAGTAACACAGATATGTTTCATAAGCTGTCGCTCACACTGAATAGCACGTTCCACTTAAGTTTTTTTATACATAACATAGGAGAAAAAGCATTTTCATGGCTACAAGATTCCTAACTTTACCTTTATATAGAAGACAACAAACCCCATTCTCTAAGACAGGGATCTCTAAACTACAGCCCTCCAGCTGTTGCAAAACCACACAGCCTATGAGGCATTGTAAAACTCTGACATTCACAGACATGACTAGACAAGATGGGAATTGTAGTTCCTGAACCACTGGAGGGCCATAGTTTGGAGACCCCTGCTCTAAGAGAACGAAGGTCCAACCCCCAAATTAACATGTCTAACGTATTATTACAGGGAAATAATTAAACCAGCTAACTTTCCTTTTTAAAGGCTGAACTCCAGGCAAACTGTGAAATACAAAGCTGAAATACATATATGGGTACTGCCTCACCTGACAAAGCACTTGTATTTTTCTCCTTCCAGAATAGATGAGATTGATTCAGTGCTGCCAAACAGCACAGCCAGGTTTCTTGACTGCAGTTGAAGTAAAGTAGCTAAGTCATTATCTGTCCACAGCCTGTCACAATCAATGGTCAGGCTTGGAGGCCAGTAATTATAGCAATAGAAAGGCTCACACAGAAACCAGCAGGATAAATACACAAGAAGATTCCCCTGGCAGGACACAAGGTGTCAAGTCTAACGTAAATGTTGAGGCACTATAGCAGTCTTATGTGTTCTTCACCTATAACAGACCTCAGGGGCCTACCGGTACTTGGTTGCCCCCAGGTCTTATACATAATGCTAAAGTGCCTGGCTACCACGGCAGAGCAGACAAGAACTGAGTACAGTTAACAGGTGCCTGTGCTTATCTGACAGGCAAAGTGGTCAGTGACAGTCCGGGTTCAGGGGAGGCTGAGTTCTGAGCATAGGTCCAAGGTTGTACCGTTGATTTTCCTCCCCCAACTCTTATGCAGCTGAGAATAGAGAATATGTGATAGCTTATAAAAAAGTGTTTAGATTTTTTTTTATATATCTATAAACAACTGTTTTGCCTTTCATTTCTATTTTCAACTGAATGGGTTGTTTTACAAGGTGATCGTTTACAATTACTTTAAAAAGGATATGGTCTCCTGAATGCAGCTCAGCCAAAGCCAGGGATGCTGGAATGAGACCAACAGCTGTCATGGAACAGGAACACTACACACTCATGACACATGGGCTCATCCGAAGCCCAGGGTCTAAACACTAACCATTCTTCACCAGAGCTCCTGATGGTCACTGTCCTGAGGATCACCCCATTAGGAGATGAGCAATCTGGAATGCGGTAGCAGAGGTAGCAGGTAGGGATCCAGCAGAAGCATAGGTGGTAAACAAGCCAAAGATCCGTAACATGTGGTTGCAGATTAGGATGAAGTGGAAACAAAGTCAAGGAACAAGGCAAGGCTTGGTAACAAATAGTTGCCGGTTGGGATCAAGAGGAAGCGTAGTCGAGGAATATGCCAGTTGCCAGTAACAAATGGCAATGAAGATACGGATGGCAGCATATGTATAAGGAGCAACATTTTGGCTGGAGAAGAGCACAACAATCTGGCAAACAGGAAGTGCAAAGGAGTTCACTAGAAATAAGATAGAAAGTAAGTTTGTCCAAGGGATCAGGCAGGGAGCTGTCTAAAACCTCAAGTGGCTCAGCAAAAAGAGTTACTGCCAGATGCAGCAGAGATCCAGGGTTTCAATTCCAAGTCCTGACAATACTCCCCTCCTTTCAGCATGTCTTAGGGCCAGGTTTGTCAGAAAACCTCTGGTGGAATTCTCTTGGTAATTTCCACATGTTCCAAAGAGTTTTCTTCTGGCCCATATCCTTCCCTTTGAACCAAATACTGTCATTTGCTCCTAAAGATCCTGGAAACAAGAATTTTCTCAATCACAAATACTTATTCTTCACCTTGCACCTCAACAGGTGGAGGGGGAAGGAGATTTCTTCCAGAGAAAGGGTTTACATGAAATGGCTTGAGCAAGGATACATAAAACAAGGGATGAATCTTCATGCTCTCTGGAAAGGTCCAACAAATTTTTTTGGACCAGCTTTGCAGATGGAACATCTACCTTCAAATTTTTGGCAGATATCCAAACTTTGTCACCCACATGAAAAGTTGGAAGTGATCTACAATGTCCGTCAGCAGCCTCTTTGTAACATTCCTGTTGGTAACAGCAGGAATTGAAGCTGAGATAAGGAGATCAGGAATAAAAACTGGAAGATACTTGGAGTTTAAGAAAAAAGGACTTTTAGAAGCGAAGGTTGGTATAAGCTAATTCTGCCATAGGACGATAGTCCACCCAGTCATCCAGAAGATAACTGACAAAATTTTGAAGGCACTGTTCCAAAATTTGATTGTTCCTCTCAGTCTGGTCATTAGACTAGCAAAAGATTTTCCAGAGTTTCCAAAGAAACTGCACTGCTCTGTCTGACACTACCTCATCAGTGATTCCATGTATTTTAATCAGTTGCACAGTTTATTCAGCAGTGGGTACCCCCTTAACTGGTATACTGGTATGAGTCATTTTAGTGAGACATTCAACAACTACCAAGATAGTGTTAATTTCTTATGAGGAAAGCTGGACCTATCGTAGACCGACCACAATGTCCATAGAAATTTACCCTCATGGTCTTATTAGAACAAGGAGTGACTGAAGCAAAACCTCTGGGGCGACAGGTGGTGGCTTCCACCATGATTCTCCTCCCTCCTCCTCCTACTCCAATTGGAATGCTTCTCCTGTTAGCCAATAGGGAAAGGGGTCTCAGACCTGCTTCTTGATTGGCCCAGAGTAGTATCAGTGTGACAACAGTGAATATTCATTCGCTACTGTCACATAACTGGGTGTGCTTGGGGCGCAATGCTCCCCCCCCCCCCAGCCCACCCTTTTTTGAACCATATTAGAGCCTCTGGCTCTAATCACATGCTTAAAAAAAATTAGATTAAGGGTTTTGCTGCATGCTAGTGCCAAGATCCAGGTCCTGACACAGCTTGTGACTGGACAATAAAGGATCAGCAGGTTATCGATGAGTTCATACCTCTGTTTTCCCTTCTATCAGCAGGCTTGTTGATAGCCCATGAGCATGCAATATACCTGATTAGCTCCTGGTGCTGTTCATCCCTCTCCCAGTCTGAATCCTATATTGCAGCAGAATACACTAGATTCATAAAAAAAAAATAAGATAATAAATACATATTGTATTTGCATTAACTGCTGCTTTTTGATATATTGAAAGCCTACATATCTCTATCATTAGAGATTTTACAAACTTCCAGAATTCTGTCTGAAGCATAGTATATTATTTGAAAATGCTTGATGAATATACTCTTTAATTGAGTTTTTACAAGCTAGGATTAAATAATAGTCAAGTGTAAACGATCTAAAAGGTTCTATCCCAAAGCGGAGTTCCAGCCTTTTTATGTTTATTAAAAGACAGCAACTACAAAAAGTGTACCTGCTGACTTTTAATAAACAGACACTTACCTGCTCCATGGTCCAGCGATGCGACCGCCCGGAGCGTCGCTCCTTTCCGCTGCCAAGTGAATAAAGGTGACACTCGCGCTAAAACAAGTAATACATGTCAGTAATAACCAGGGCTGGACTGGGACAGAAATTTGGCCCTGGACTTCATCCAGACTGGCCCACTTTGACAAGTCTCTCCCATGGCGGCCGGACAATTCCCGCACCCCCCCCCCCCCCGGCCACCCAAGCCCCCTCTCCCCCTTCACTAGCCACTAGCCGTTCTACTTTATTAGTAGAACAGCTGGTACTGGTACTCTTATAGGCAGTACCAGTGGGGAAGCTAGACATTATTTCACCCGGGGCAAAGAATCAGTTCCCCTTATGGGACACGATTAGGCAGAAGTGAGAAACTCCCAGGCCATAGCTGTTGAGTCAGCTGTCTGTCCCCTCCCCCCATGCTCCTCTGTCGTCCCCCCTGCTCCTCTAGTCCTCCCCCTGCTTCTTTGTTCCCCCCAGGTGAGCGCTGCGGGGAGGGAGAGACAGAGGAGCGGAGGGGGGCGGCGGTCCGCTGTCACTGAAGCCGGCCCATTGAGCCATCGGCCCACCAGGAAACTCCCTGTAGTCCCAATGGCCAGTCCATCCCTGGTAATAACTCAAGTGACAATGCAGCAAAAACTAGTGGTGGTTACAATACACACAAACTAAAAGATATATTGCACGAGAACCCTATTTATATATCCTTTCCGCCGGCGCCTCCATTCACATTGTGGCCACCTGCCCGTGATAGCGTTCGGCTTCACGGTCGGGCACTCAGTGCGCATGCGTGAGTCACGCTGTGCTCTATGAGTGGAAAGGCGATCTCCTGGGACCTTTCACGTGTCCCAGGAGATCGCCTAAAGGGAGGGGAGGAGAAGCCTAGGCGGTCCCTGGGCGGAAGGAGGAAGTGGGACAGGAAGTCCCACTTCTACCGAAGCCCCCACTTCCCCCCAAAAAAATGATGTGCCAAATGTGGCATGTAAGGGGGTGAGGATGAGGAGTGCTTAAAGCGGAAGTTCCACTTTTGGGTGGAACTCAGCTTTAAAGAGTTAGGATAAGCTAGTAGCTCTTCAACTGTGAAGATCCAGTTGATCAACAGTGTTTGGATTTACAATGAGTTGCACTAGGTGGACTTTTGACTTTTCATAACTATTCTTACTAAAGGTAGAATCCATGGCAATTTCTAAACACAGAAAAGCAATTTTAAACATAAAAGTTAGAAGCATGATTTTGTTAATGCAGCCTGCATTTTATTTTCGAAAAAGCATAACATTCTTTACATCCCCAGAAAAGATGAGCTGCCTAATACTCAATATCAAAATTCAAATGGCAATGACTGAACAAAAAGGCAGGAAATGTTTTCATGTATTTCTTAGAACATGGCATGTCAGTGGCAATTTATAAATGTCAAGATCACACTTTTAATGTGATAAAGAATAAATAAAACTGCCTTAGACATAATGCAATTTTTTCTTTGAGTTTATAGTATGATAGTGTCTGACGTTCCGAGGATTTGTTGCTAGGCACTAGTGTATTTCTCTATTAATATTTATCTATATCCTTGCATGTCATTCCATTCATTACACATTTTCCACTTCCTGCTATCTCGTCATGCAATTGGTGTTACTACGCCTAGGATTTTTCTGAATCGTTAGAATGACTACCGTATATATTGTGGTGTTCATTTATCAGAGTACACTGCATATTTATTAAAGGTACACTCCAGGAAGAATTAAACCATGAAATCCATACAGAGAACACAACCTACTTGCCCGATACTTTTATCTACTGTACATATTCCTCTCGCTCACCCCATTTTCTTTTGTCAATGCTCTGGTGATTTGAGAACCCCTGCTAGTAATCAGCAGAGCTGTTCCTAAGCAAGCCCACTGTAGACCCCTCTGGTCTTATGTATATAGAAACCCAATAGAAATTAAAAATAAACTATACTATACAAAGTTCCTTAAATCCCAAGAAAATTCAAATCTGCTTTGAATGCTTGCAAGTGTTTGGCGAGGCAGGAAACAGAAATAGAGAAACTGAAATCACATGCTTCTGAAAGTGCGATTTCATTGATCTTGTAAAAGTGGATTCTTACTACAGTGGATTACACAGAACTTTTCAGATAGTTGCAGCGTTTGCTAGATGCTATAAGGTTGTTTTTTCACTTGTTCGCTGTAATTGCATTTTATTTAGGTATTCGTTGAAAAAAGTTAAAGGAAAAGTATGGCCAAATCTTTTTTGTCCATACATCTCCTTTGGATCACTCCTGTGATCTATTTTAGCTGACAGCAGGCTGAAGCCCCCTGTCGGCTGATGTCACATAGACAGTCCAGGTCCTGAAAAGATTCCGTCCATGTGGTCAGTGTCTGCCCATGACCCTGGATCGCCACCTGGCCCAGCCTCTCAGCGATTCACTAAGAGCTGGCTCCTCCTGCCCCCTCCCCAGCTCTGCGCTCCAGTGAGGAGAGAGCAGAGAGTCACCAACTGACAGTCACAGCTCTCTGCTCAGAGCAGAGGGGGAGAACTGAGCAATCAGCAGTGTTTGATCGCCCAGTTCTCACTGCGTGTGTGTGTGTGTGTGTGGGGGGGGGGGGGGGACACAGCATCAGATCAATGCTGTAGCCACCTAGGTGAGTATAAATGTTTTTTTTTTTAAACCCTGAACTTCTCTTTCAAATTTAAGTACTGTATAAGTAGTTGGCGTCTTTGTATATTTGCTTCTTGTAATTTGCACAGAAACACAGCAAAAATAATAGGTGTTCTAAACCAATCAGGTCTCTATGGTGCCTAGGTTTGACCAAGACTTTTTATTTAATCATATACAGTTCAGGGACCTGGCTAGACTGTCTGATAGGGGTTTACATCACTGCACTGACTACACATTTTTGGTCTGGAAAAGAGTTCACACACACACACACATATATATATATATATATATATATATATATATATATATATATATATATATATATATATATATATATATCAGTTATATTGAGCTACCGTATATGCCTGGAATACAGCTTTAAATATGGTTCCCACTCTGTATGGAAATCTTCCTGTTTCTGAATTCTCTGTACAGTAACATTGAGTGTAGTCCTCTTTCACATTATAGTTTTAGTGGGTCTGTGGCATGATTATTCTATGCATTAGTTCTGATTTAATCATTCATGATTGATCAGTTTGCCAAAGCAATGTAAGCAATAGTGTTACAAGACTACTACTATTTATCAGGGAGAAGCTTTGACAGGGGAAAGCTATCCAGGTTAACAAAAGTTTATTTCCATTCCAAGCATAGGAAATTTAAGGTCATTTACATTTCCTGACATATCTCTAACTACATGTAGTGTATCAGATGATAGAAAAATATAAAAGAAAAGAGAATTATATTTTTATTTTAATACCAGACCCAAAACTTGGATTTGGTAATACTTGGTTCTTTCTCCATTAAACTGCTAAACCTCATACTGCTTGATGTTCCTCCTGTCCTCTGTGGGTCTTGCTGCTAGGCCTCCTGCTAGAATATTGTCTATACTGGGTCCTGCTGAACCCTGAACTACTGATCTGGCTGCATCCTCCCCTGCACTCCATGCTCTCTCTTTATGCTCTCCACAGTGTATGCACAATTGCTTTTTTATACACCCATAAGCAAGGGCACGGCCAAAGGAACTTATCCTAATTGTTTAACATCCTTTAAAGGGACAAAAGAGGCAACACTCTGTGAGTTATAGCATTTAGATTGCTGTTGCTAGAGATGATTCCTTGTGATCTGTGTAAGCTCTAAATTGCCCCATGGGACAATCAAAAGCACCAAAAATGCACTTCTATTACAACAAATTACATTCACTTACATGTGGGATCACCTCCATTTGCTCAAGAAAGCTGCTGACATTGTGTTGGTGAAGATTCCAGTAGGTGGGGAAACTAGAATCCTCACCACCACCACATGAGCGACTCCCTTTAGCCATCCTTTGGATGTTATTTGTTGTAATATAAGTGCCTCTACTGCTATTGGCCACACAGGACCAGTATTTATTTCTGCTTCAGGTGTCTGCAGTCTGCTGTGTTTGAGGACTACAAGGACTTTGTTATAGTCTGTATATTATATTTATATCCTTTACTAGTCGGCAGTTTAATTTTTTGTCATGAATCTATAATTTTTTAAATTATAATGATACAAAGACGTAAGCCAAAAGAATCACATTTTCAAACATTACATCAATAACAATAACATCAGCATAATGATCCAGCCAGTCTGTGGGTTGGCAACTTCCCCAAGAATGGCTTTAAGCTTCTAGGCAAAAACAGTAGTGCAAAATAACAAACAATACACATAGGGCAGTGAGTTACAATAGCATAATACATCATAGATGATTGGACCTAGAGTAGTAAACAATGAAAGTTGCGATCCTTGAGAACTTAGAACTATAAATATTAGTTGTAACAGGGCTTTAGGTCCTGAAGAAAGAGGTAGCAACAGGAGTGAAATGTGATGTCAAATTAGGAGACTGGAACCCTCTCGTTGTCTGCCATCTATAATGCCCACTGGTCATGACATTTAGAAACTCTGAGATGAGCTTTAGCATTCCAATTCCAGCAAGAGATGGTTGTTGAAGATTTGAATACTATCTTGTAGATGACGTGGTTGTGCGGTTTTCCATGGTCTTGCAGCAGCTAGTCTGGCAGTAATGAGGGTATGAATTGTGAATTGTGTATATGATGAGGTAAGACTTGGTGCCTACTCCTAGGAGAGCCATATACAATATGAGTCATCAGTGTATGAGTTACTGAAAAGTGTTCCCTCCCAGAACCTGGTGATAATAGGGCAGGGCCGATGCGCGCGAACATATGCGCTGTTCGTTCCGCCTCCTATTAATTAACATTGAGAAAACCTTGACCCTCTACCTCACAGTCAGCAGACACATTCCAGCCAATCAGCAGCATACCCTCCCTCCCTGACCCTCCCACCTCTCATTCTGAACCTGCATTCTTAGTGAGAGGAGCGATAGTGTTGCTGCTGCTGAATTTATAGGGAAATCTATAGCTAGGCTAGTGTTTTCAGTGTCCACTCCAGTCCTGAAAGACTCATCTGATCTCTGCTGTAAGGACAGCACCCCAAAAAGCCATTTTTAGGGCTAGTATATCAGTCAGCTTTTTTTTCCCTGTAATCTAATTGCAGTTGCCTGCTAGACAGCGTGTGTGTCAGGATCACAGCGTACACTGTGCCCAGTGCCACCCACCACTCATCTATCTTGGTGGCACAGTAGATAACATTTAAAAAAATTATTACTGCAATATAATAGTAGTCAGTTGCCTGGCTGGCAGCGTGTATCAGGGTACAGCGTACACTGTGTCCAGTGCCACCCACCACTCATCTATCTTGGTGGCACAGTACATAACATTTAAAAAAAATAAAATAAAAATATTACTGCAATATAATTGTAGTCAGTTGCCTGGCTGCCAGCGTGTGTCAGGGGTACAGCGTACACTGTGCCCAGTGCCACCAACCACTCATCTATCTTGGTGGCACAGCACATAACATTTAAAAACCCCCAAAAATGTACTGCAATAGAATAGTAGTCAGTTGCCAGCGTGTCAGGCTCATAGTGTAAACTGTGCCCACTTGCCCAGTGCCACCACTCCTAAATCTGGTGGCATAGTATATTAAATTTAAAAAGAAAAAACACAATTGTGACTGCAATAGAATAGCAGTTAGTTGTCTGCAGGCGTGTGACAGGCCTACAGCGTCTACTCTGCCAACTTCTGCCAGTGCACAGTGCCACTCATATCTGGTGTCACAGTAGCTTGCACGCATAGTACAACTAAACAAATAAAAAAGGGACTGACAGTGGGCGATACATTTGACTAAAGGCCTGATGAGATGAGCTTCCTTGGGCTACAAATGGTCCACACGCTGCTGTATTTTATCTCTGCATGCCGGATGACTTGCGTGACTTATCTGCCACCAAATAGGGTTCAAGCCGCAATGTTTTAGTGCACTTTCTGCCTGGAAAACATAATTTTTTCTGGCCGCTGCTACAGCAGCAGCTGCAATAATACCTACTTTTTCAGGCATGTGTACATGCCTAATTTTTCTGGCCTCTGGTGCTGCACTGTGGCTGCAAAAACAAAACAAAAAAAAAAGGCACATACATGTGTCAATTCCCCTTCGTGATCGTTACCTTGTTGTGGTGAAGGGGCTTGCGTATCACAATGAAGCGACCACCTCTATGAGTGTGTTGGCAATGGCAATGTTGGCACACCCCAGATGATAAGGTCGTTGCTTCATTGTGAACAGACCAAAAGCGATTGGCTGGATAATTTTGCTTAGAAAAAACATTAGTTTTCTTTGTGATCATCTAAGGTGATCATTAAAGCCTACTAGGCCAACAATGGGCCCACACTGCAGAATCATTGTTTTCTGGGTCACTTAGCTGTCACTGAACTACCTCAGCACAACCATAGGCTTTGAAAAACCCCCATCACCAGCAATCTCCAAAACGTTCATTGACGTCAGTGAGGACAAGGAACGGGACATGGCTAGCTTGGTATCCAACCTTGTGTAAATGGGAAGTTTGCGGTTGTGCAAATGGACTGTTTGCGGTGCGTTAAACGGGGAGTTTGGTCTGTCAGAGTTTGGTCTGTCACTGTGAACCCTAACCCTATTACAGACAGGGTTAGGGTTACAGATAGGGTTAGGGTTACAGATAGGGTTAGGGTTACAGATAGGGTTAGGGTTAGGGTTAGAGACTGTAACCCTAACCCTATCTGTAACCCTAACCCTGTCTGTAAGCCTAACCCTAACCCTATCTGTTACCCTAACCCTAACCCTAACCCTTACACTACCTGATCGATATAACATCATATTTGATGTTTTAAAGCAAGTTATTCTAAACAATTTATGAATGTTAGGTGATTTATGCCCTTTATGGATTAAAAACGGACTCTACGACAACTACGTAATTTTCCATGGGAGTTTTGCCATGGATCCCCCTCTGGCATGCCACAGTCCAGGTGTTAGTCCCCTTGAAACAACTTTTCCATCATTATTGTGGCCGGAAAGAGTCCCTGTGGGTTTTAAAATTCGCCTGCCCATTGAAGTCTATGGCGGTTCGCGCATTTGCGAACATATGCGCAAGGTCGCAATTGCCGTTCGCTATATGCGAGGTAGAGTTCCTGGGTGATAACAATTGCACCAGCATTTCATTAGTGTACTTTTTTGCCTAGTAGCTTAGATAAGTCCTATTACTGCTGTGCACTTTTCTTTGTTTGTTCGGTTTTTAGTGCCTCCCACACACTCACATATTCCTTCGCACAGACATAACCCTCCATACACACAAACACACTCACACACAAGTTCACTTACGTATCTTCAACATTGTAACTTACAATCTACTCTGACGCAGTAACCTTAATGTTCAATTTAATGCTTTGTGGTTTGGTTGCTTTGGAAATAATGGATTGGAATAGTTTTTAGTGTTTTATCATCACAGAACAACCTATTTTTAATATTTCCCAGGCAGCAGTGGAATTTATTAGCCTATAAATAGCCTTCTCTTAGCAAGGGCTCTGTGGAGAGAAATCGGTTTTCTTGTGTAACATGGGTATTGCCATGTGGATGTCTTTTAAGTTCACAGTTTTTGTGTTGAAGGAAAGTGTTAAAAGTAATATCAATATAAATGTGACAAATCTTTTTTATTTTTATTTTATTTGTATTTAGTTGCTTTTGTTATCAGCCCCTTACCCCTTAAAGGATAACTTCACCTTTAAAACATTTTTTTGCATTTATTTAATTTGTTTAGAAAACTGTAAAGTATTGCACCTCAGGGGCAACCCCTGGCTCCTGCAGACTCTTTTGGGGTTATTTACTAAAAGTGAGAAGTGCAAAATCTGGTGCAGCTCTGCATAGAAACCAATCAGCGTCCAGGTTTTATTGATAAAGCTTAAATGGGTTGTAAAGGTAAATTTTTTTTTCCTAAATAGCTTCCTTTATCTTAGTGCAGTCCTCCTTTACTTACCTCATCCTTCCATTTTGTTTTTAACTGTCCTTATTTCTTCTGAGAAATCCTCACTTCCTGTTTTTCTGTCTGTAATTCCACACAGTAATGCAAGGCTTTCTCCCTGGTGTGGAGTGTCATGCTCGCCCCTAGATATGTGCATTCCCGTTCGTACGAATGTTATTTTCGTACGAAAATGTTCATTTTCGTACCCGCAGAATAATGTGTACATACGAAAAAAATAAAGCACCAAAATACGAAAACGACAGGATTACGAATGAGCTGCATAACGAACAACCGCAAATACGAACGAACGATCTGACGAAAATACGACAAAATGAAAACGGCAAAAGAACAAAAATTACATCTATAACAAAAGATTTGCATTCTGTATCCTGTTTGAATCCCCTCTCTGTTCGTATCCTCAGCCGTATGTTCACACGACATCCACAACAAAAGATTTGCATTCTGTATCCTGTTTGAATCCCTTCTCTGTTCACCCCTCAGTTTGAATTCCTTTTTTCTGTTTGTATTTTGGATTCAACAGAATGCAAATCTTTTGCCACAGATGTCACACGAACACTCGACCGAAAACACCAAAAGAAAAAGGACCCAAAATACAGAATAGAAATCTTTTATTATAGATGTCATTTTCGTTTTTTTGAATGGGCAGTGAGTGTAGTTAGTGAAGCAGCTTCTCTTTTGTGCTGAGTAGTACAGTAAAGCCAAATAAACTTTTCTGTGGATTTTCATCTGAAGGGAGATCAGTTGGCCAGACTTTTGAACCCAAAAATGGTTTTCTGATGGAGTTTAAAAACGAACAAATTTTCTGAGATTGAACGGAAAACGAACGTTTTTATGTTTGTTGTTAAAAAAGTCTGACCAAGTGTATGGGGCTTAACAATCGTTAATATGGATGAGCCGCGTGTTGAAAGTGCCGCGAATCCCGCGATATATTTACGAAAGTACAAAATGACGAAAATCCTTTTTCTGTTCGTATCTTCAGTCGCATGCCCACATGACATCCACAACAATTTGTCATAGATGTCACACGAACACACGACCGAAAACACGAACAGAAAAAGGAATCCAAAACACAGAATGCAAATCATTGACGAAAATTCACGAAAATTATTGTCTAACAAGTAACGAACATGAATTAAACAGAATAACGAACCATCCCGCATGTACGAAAATAAAACGGTAACGAAAATACGAAACGATCGGAATACGAAAAAATCTCGTCGTACGAAAAACGAACGGGAACGAACAGGAAAACGGGCGTCTTACGAAAAACGAACGGAAACGAACCTACGGAACGATACGAAACAGAACAAAAAAAAACTAAAAAAAATTCTGTGCACATGTCTACTCGCCCCCTTCTTTGGACTACGGAAGAGTCAGGACGCCCACTAACACACAGCTCCTTTCTCTATCTGCAACGTAGCGACCGTCCTGACTCTCAAGTAGTCCAAGGGAGGGGGCGGGCACGACACTCCACACCAGGGAGAAAGTCTTGCATTACTGTGTGGAGTTACAGACAGAAGAACAGCAAGTGAGGATTTCTCAGAAGAAATAAGGACATTTAAAAGCAAAATCGAAGAATGAGGTAAGTGAAGGAGGACTGCACTAAGGAAGCTATTTAGGGAAAAAAATTGTACCTTTACAACCCCTTTTATTGAACAAACTATAGTTAGAAGCTGATTGGCTACCATGCACAGCTGCACCAGATTTTGCACTCTCCAGTTTTAGTAAATCAACCCCTCTGTGTAGCTGTTACTGAATGAGCGGAAAGCTAAATAAACTACCAGAGCACTCATCAGTGCCCTGGTAGTTCATTGAGAACTATGTGCTGTCAGCCACAAAGGGTAACAGTACTTGTAGTTTATTTATTCACAGAACTCTGTGAATGAATGATGCAGCCGTGTAGGCAGGGGCCCTCATGGCCGTGCTCTTTTTGAATTGTGAAAGCTTGTGTGAGGAGAAGATCCAGGCCCACTGTCATGGGGGAAGGGATCCGGGGGAGAGGTGGAAGATGCTGAACATGTTACATGATACACCCTAACATGTTGACAAAGGTGAACTTATCCTTTAAAGGCAGTTTGTGACTTCAAGGTGGCTTGGTTGTCTGGTATAATTACCCCAGGGCAGGATCCTTCGTTTTTTGTAAGGTGGAGAAAACTGAGCACCAGTCACTTGAGGACAGTTTAAAAGAGTTTGTTAAATTACCAATAAACTCAGGGAGAGAAGAATTAGGGCTCAGGATGCCCCAAAAGTCCAACATTGCAGACTCTGTATCACTAATCACAGTAAATACAAATAGGTATTTTAAGCCAGATGAGTGCTTCCTTTAAAATTTGAATTGTAGAGCAGATTCAAATAAGCACGCTCAGGACCGCCATCAGGAATTATGGGGCCCCTTACACAGCTTCAGGCATGGGCCCCCTGGAGCAGAGAACCGGGGGGGGGGGGGTGATGCTCCCTAAAATAAATTGAGAAGCGGGGGGGCTGCCGCGAAATGAGGGGGGCTCTTTACAAAAAAGAAGAAGACATAAAGAAAAATATATATAAAAGAAGGGGGGGTAGCTATCCGGGGCCCTGGGGACCTCTGGGCCCTTTAATAAAAAGAAGAAAGGAAATTAAAACTATATATAAAATATATATATATATTTTTTTTAAAAAGGGGGATTTGCCATCTGGGGTCCTGGGGACCTCTGGGCCCTTTAATAATATATATATATATATATATATATATATATATATATATATATATATATATATATATATAAACAAATTTTTTTTTTTTTTATAAATAGAAATTACAAAAAAAGGGGGGTCGCCATCCTAGACCTCTGGGCCCTTTAATAAAAAATATATAAAAACAAATATATATAAAAATAAAAAATAAACATTTAAAAAAAAAAAGGGGGGGGGTTCCATCCAGGGCCCTGGGGACCTCTGGGCCCTTTAATAAAAAAAAATATATGAACAAAAATAAAAAAAAGAAATATTTATAAAAAAAAAAAGGGGGTTTGCCACATGGGGCCCTGGGGACCTCTGAGCCCTTTAATAAATAATATATATATATATATATATATATATATATATATATATATATATATATATATATATACAGGGAGTGCAGAATTATTAGGCAAGTTGTATTTTTGAGGATTAATTTTATTATTGAACAACAACCATGTTCTCAATGAACCCAAAAAACTCATTAATATCAAAGCTGAATAACAGAGGGAGGAGTCTAGAGATGGCGCGGTCAGTGTGGAGGAGCAGCTAGAGGGGATGCCCGCTCTCCAGCCATGTTTCGAACCCACGCTGAATTGAGCGAGATCCGGACCCCCCGCTCCCTCCGCTCCCTTCACTAGGGCGCGGGTGCCCCCCTCCCTCCTCCCCCGAACGGCTTACCTGACACGTGGGCGTGGGCTTCTCCGGGTCCCTTGACTCTCCCGGCTGACAGGCTAGTGGCGGTGCTGCGTCTCTCTCGTCCCCCCTGATTCTCCTGGCTGATAGGCAGCAGCGCTGCGTCCAGATATTGCATCTCCCTGGTCTGCCCGGACCCCTGGAGCGTGCGAGTGGACGCGCTGTGGAGGCGTGCCGCGCGGCTCCGGGAGGGGGGCTCGGGGGGGGCGGGGGACTGACACGCAGTGCTAGGAGGCTCTGTAGCTCCGTAGCCCTGCAGCCCAGCGAAATGGAGCACCAGTCCTAGACTAAGAGGACCTAGTCTGCAGCTGGCTTCACCATCACAGCCACAATAGTAGGTAGGGAAACATCCTGGAACCTATTACAACAGCCGGTAAGCTCCCCTATCAACCATTGGACTGGTGAGTACACACTACGAGTGCACTTCAACCATTGAAGTGGTGAGTACAAACGTCCTTATTAAAAAATATAAGAATTATTAAAAAGAAATATACAAATGGGACACTACTCTCTGAGGAGATTGATAAAAGGTTGGGACTGTTATGATAGCACGGAATAACGTGACATAAGAGACATAAGTTCAGCACTGTTTTTTTTTTTTTTTTTTGTGTTCCTGTAAGGAGGTCGGTAACCCCATAGTTTCTCCTGTGGCCCCCTCTTGATACTTTCTTTCTTCTTATGGGGATCAATATGTGTACAAGACACACGGAACTCTTATTGTACTATATTTGATAGATGGACACTGGAGTCAGATAGAAGAGGGGGGCCAGTATACATGTCTATGGCTCTGAATACCTTTATTTAAAGTTAAAGACAAAGAACAGAAATATTACAACAACCTTAAACTGCGATAAATGAAACATCAAAAGATATAACATAATGGTAAAAGCATCGGTAAAAGTATTATACACACTGCGGGTAATCAGACTACAGAGCCAGGAAAACCCGTAGGAGGAGGTTCCCGAGATATACGGGTGCTGGAGACGGGTAGGAGAGGGGAGTACACACCTATCACAAGTGCAAACGGATTTCCCTCGGAACCGCTCTAAAGTGACGTAGCTACAACTCAGGCGCAAGGATGACCACAAGGGGAAAAATAGTGAAAGGCGGGGCAACCCCAAAGGTACCCCGTTTAAGTCAAAGCCCAGGCCCGATGTGTAAATTTGTGACCCATGGGACAAATGGCGACAACCAGCACATAGAAAAACCATCGATTGGCAGAGCAGGCCAAGTAGAAAAAGAAAAGAAAAAAGATAAGAAAAAAGGGCCAGCTAATACCTTGACGGACTCAGAAATACTTTCAGAATCACTCCTAGAGAGCAGAACAGACCAAGATAGGGAAACAGACAAAGAAATAGATCCAGAACAGAGAAATAAGGAAGAAACGCAGGATATGACACTTTTGCCAACAAAAAGGGAGATGGAAGGAATGTTCGCTGCTTTAGAAAGATCACTCAAAACGCAAATGGAAAAAATGGAGAAAAATATGGGGCATATATTGGAAAGAGTGGAAGAAGTGGAGAAAAAAGTTGACTACAATGTAATCTCACTTAAAAAACTAGAAGATGAAATAAAAGCTTTAAAAATAAACCAACGAGAACAGGCGTATAAATTAGAAGATCAAGAGAACAGAGATAGAAGAAAGAATATAAGAATACGCGGTGTTCCAGAAACGACACAAGCTGAGGACCTCCCAGAAATAATAAGAAAAATCTGTAATCCAATATTAGAGAGAGAAACAACTTCCCCGCTCAGAATAGAACGAGCACACAGAATAAGACGCCCTAGGGAGAGAGCACAGGACTACCCAAGGGACATTATTGTGCGTTTTGAAAGTTGGGAAGAGAAAAACCAGCTATGGAGAAAACTGAGAGGGAAGTCGCCGTTAGAATACGATCAACATAATATTCAAATTTATCAAGATCTGTCACAAGAGACGTTAAAACGAAGAAGAAGCTTAAAACCACTGCTAGGTGTTCTGCAGGAGCATGATATTCAGTATAATTGGGGATTTCCAGCGTGCCTAATAGGCAGGAAAAATGGTGTTTCGGCAAGACTGAGGTTTTTGGAGGAAACACCAGAATTCTGTCATAGTTTAGGCATCCCAATACCAAAAAATTATTAGTGTTGACCGGCCGGGCAGGGGGGGAATGGTGGGGGGGGGTTGTGGGCGGGAGGGAAATGGGGAGGGTCAATATAGTAAGCTATCGGAGTGGGACCAGGGAGAAGGGAGACCCAGAGAGTGCTTCTTCACCAGTTCCCCAGTATAGGGGGACAGGAGACCGGGCTAAAATAGAACTCCACCTCAGCCTGAGGAGCAAAAGAGCGCCAGGAGCGCCAAATAGAAAAAGCTCTAAAAATGACCAGAAGGTCAGGGATCGAATGGGGGGGAGGGGGAGGGGAGGAGAAAGCCCCAAACGAAGAACAAGGGGGCAAGGTACAAATGGAGGGGAGGGGGGGGGGGGGGAGAAGGGAGGGGGGGAGGAGTTTGGGCGGGAAGGGAGAGGGGAAGATTAGAGAGGGGGGGGAAAGGGATTCAGATCTGTGTGTCATGCAGCAGGAAAGAACATATATACCCAAGAAAGAGGGAAAAAAAAAAAAAAATATGACAAACATAAATTTCTTAACATACAATGTAAGAGGTCTCAGTTGCCCTGAAAAAAGGCATATGGTACTAAGAGAAGTTGAAAGGTATTCCGCTGAAATAGTTTTCCTGCAAGAGACACACATAACGCTGGACTCTAATGTTAGATTGTATTCTCGGGCAGTTCCTATTTGGTACTATGGGGACTCCCCAAAGAAGAGAGCAAAAGGGGTCGCCATAGGAATAGGGAAGAATATCTCTTTTACAGTAGAAGATAGGAAAGTAGACCCGGAAGGTCGTTATTTGTTCCTAAAAGGAGTACTCCAAGGGAAAAAATACACGTTAGCAAATATATACTGCCCAAACAGTCAACCACATAAATATCTGAGGGGGATTTTGAATGCCTTAATGGACTTTAAATTAGGACATGTAATACTAGCAGGAGACTTCAATCTCTCAATGGACTATCAACTGGATAGTACATCCGGGGCTCAGAGGCGAAATATTAAACAGCTTAGAATATTAAGAAAAAAAATGCATAGCTACTGTTTAATAGATCCTTGGAGGATTACATATCCAAATAAAAGAGACTATACCTACTATTCCTCCGTGCACGGAACATACTCAAGACTGGACTATATATTGGTAGACCATGAGTTATTGGAAGAGGTAGTTAAAACTTCAATAGGGGTATCTACAATCTCAGATCACGCTCCTGTAATAGCGGAAATTAGATTCAAAGAAATAGAGCAAAGAAAAGGATCATGGAACTTAAATGAAGAACTTATAGAGGATATAGAGGTAAACAACACAGTGAGAATGGATTTGGACCAATATTTCACCCTTAATAATACACCTGAAGTAAGGGTAGCTACCGTTTGGGAGGCACATAAGGCATACATCAGAGGGAAATTAATCTCAATAGGAGCAGGGAAAAAAAAGATAAGGAAATTAAACATGAAAAAATTAACAACTGAGCTATTTGAACTGGAGCAAATGCATAAAGAGCGAGGAGAAAATGAAATATATCATGAAATTACTGTAAAGAGGACCCAGCTTAGAGATCTGATGAAGGTTGAAACAAGAGACATATTCAAAAATGTTAGAAAGGAGAGGTACAAATGGGGGAACAAACCAGGGAAACATTTAGCCAGAATATCCAGGAAAAAAAAAAAAAAAAACTACATCGAAAAAATAAAGAATCAAGACGGCCTTATGAAATATAAGACGTCTGAAATAGCGGAATCCTTTCGGACTTTTTATAGTTCATTATATTCAATAAGAACCAAGGAAACACAAGAGCAAGAAAAGATGAGAAAAAGGAAAATCAGGGAATACTTAGAAGAAGTGAAATTACCTAAAATTTCTCAAAACGACACTGAATCCCTAGAGGCCCCAATAACTCAAGAAGAGGTATATAGAGCCTTCCGGGAAACCCCGTGTGGGAAAAGTCCAGGCCCTGATGGCTTGCCGATTAAATATTATAAAACATTTAGCGAACTCCTGGTCCCAGAGATGTGTAACTATTTTAACAAAATAGGAGAGGAAGAAGAAATAAGAAAAGAATCTCTTTTGGCAAATATTTCTATTATCCCTAAAACGGGAAAAGATGGAACGTTGTGTTCCAGCTATCGTCCAATAGCACTGTTAAACGCAGACCTGAAAGTATACGCGAAAATATTAGCAACCAGGATAAAAAGCTTAATGCCGCAATTAATAAACTCAGATCAGGCGGGCTTTGTAGCAGGCAGAGAAGGAAGAGACAATAGTATAAGGACCCTGTTACTGTTACAACAAGATCCAAAAAAGAAACCCCCAGTCGTACTCATGTCTTTAGATGCCGAAAAAGCATTTGACAGAGTCGACTGGGGGTTTATGATGGAAACTTTACAAAATATAGGCCTGGGACCAAGGTTCATGAAATGGGTAAAGAACCTGTATAGCCACCCGACGGCAAGGGTGAAGGTCAATGGGAGTGTGTCATCTGTGTTCAACATGGAAAACGGAACCAGACAGGGGTGTCCGCTCTCACCTCTCCTATATGTAATAGCCTTGGAACCGTTGTTAGCAAAAATTCGGGAAAACCCGGGGATAGGAGGGGTGAGAGTGGGAGATGAAGAACACAAGGTGGCGGCGTATGCGGATGACATACTCCTATATTTGACCAAACCTAGAGTATCTCTCCCTAATGTCATAAAGGAAATAAAAAGATACGGTGAACTTTCAAATTTTAAAATAAACCCGATAAAAACGGTAATTTTGAATCTGGGGATAGAAAAAAAAGAAGCAGAAGAACTACAGAAAGAGTTTCCATTTACATGGGAAAAAGAAGCTATAACGTACTTGGGTATAAAAATTACATCTAAAATTGAAAAACTCTACTCGGCCAACTTTGTCCCCTTAATTAACGACATTAACCAAGACCTGAAAAACCTAGCAAAAAAACATATCTCCTGGATAGGCAAGATCAATGCGTTTAAAATGATGATTTTACCAAAGATAACATACAAACTTCAAATGCTCCCAATAAAAATACCGCAAAGCTTCTTTAAAGTAATTAAAACAGTAATTTTGAAATATATGGGCAGGTAAAAAGGCTAGATTAAGCTATTCATTGTTGAGCATGAAAAAAAAAGGAGGGGGGTTGGGGCTCCCTGATATAAAAAGATATTATTTTGCTGTAAACTTAGCCAGGCTGGTAGAATGGACAAATGCACACACACAAAAAAAATGGGTACGTATGGAAGAAATATTAAGTAGGACACTATTAAACAGAAATGTATGGATACCACCGAAAATGAGGGAATTGAGCACGAACACACACAACATAACAAGGAACGTATTTAGGATATGGGACACAATATTTAGACGGGAAAAATGGGAGTATAACTCCCCATTAATCCCATTAGCAGGCACAAATTTTTTTCCACCAGGTAATGGAACACGTTTTGGAAAGCACTTAGGGGAGAAAAAATTAAAAGATATTGTTACACGGGGAAAAATTAAACTTAGACAAGAGATAAAAATAGGGGAAGGGGAACAAAGCATGAGCGAATGGGAGTATATGCAGTTAAAACATTTTGTGAGCACACTACCACAACCAATTAGGGAAGATAAGATACTATACCCAATAGAAAAAATATGCAGCATGGACAAGCCCCTGATACATGGTATATCAAAGGTATACGGGATACTAACAGAACTCGAGACCCAGGAAGCATTGCCCTTTTTAGAAAAATGGGAAAGCGACATTGGTAAAAAAATTGATAAAACACAAATGATAGGTGCAGTATATAACCATGCCGCGGACATTACCACCATAGAAGCAAACTATAAATGTATGGTGCGATGGCACATGACCCCATCAAGAATGAATAAGATCCACCCTAGAAATTCAGAGCTATGTTGGAGAAACTGTAAACAAAAAGGAACAACGCTACATATATGGTGGGACTGCCCGAGAATGCAGGAATTTTGGAAAGAAATCTTGAAATATATTGTAGAAATAACAGGGGAGACGATTCTATGTAGCCCGCTGACCTGTTTGTTTCACGGAACTGAAAAAACAAAAAAACAATATGGAACAACTCTGGTCCCAGTGTTGTTAAACGCAGCTAAGGCTCTGATCCCCAAAAATTGGCTACACCCAAAGAGGCCATCAATTAAAGAGTGGATAGAAAGGGTGGAATATATAGAAGAGATGGAGTATCTTGCCTGCAGAGAGATAGGAGAAGAGGACAAAAACAGGATGGTTTGGGAAAAGTGGAAAGTGTTTAAATCCACAGCAAAGTTCGCCCAGGGAACGATAGAAGCAGAAAGCTGAGAAACCATAAAGAAGATTGCATGGCACACAGATCCGGGGGGGGGGGGAAGGGAAAAAAAAAAAAAAAAGGGGGGGATTAATTATGTTATGCTACCAAGGAATGCAGTTAGATTTGTTAAGCGGGAAAAGACTAACCTAACAGTTTAAAAATGTTAAATCCGTAATGTCAAAAAAAAAAAAAAAAAAAAGCTTAAACATATGAAAAGAAAAAAAAAAAAAAAAAAAAAAAAAAACATAACAAGGAACGTATTTAGGATATGGGACACAATATTTAGACGGGAAAAATGGGAGTATAACTCCCCATTAATCCCATTAGCAGGCACAATTTTTTTTCTACCAGGTAATGGAACACGTTTTGGAAAGCACTTAGGGGAGAAAAAATTAAAAGATATTGTTACACGGGGAAAAATTAAACTTAGACAAGAGATAAAAATAGGGGAAGGGGAACAAAGCATGAGCGAATGGGAGTATATGCAGTTAAAACATTTTGTGAGCACACTACCACAACCAATTAGGGAAGATAAGATACTATACCCAATAGAAAAAATATGCAGCATGGACAAGCCCCTGATACATGGTATATCAAAGGTATACGGGATACTAACAGAACTCGAGACCCAGGAAGCATTGCCCTTTTTAGAAAAATGGGAAAGCGACATTGGTAAAAAAATTGATAAAACACAAATGATAGGTGCAGTATATAACCATGCCGCGGACATTACCACCATAGAAGCAAACTATAAATGTATGGTGCGATGGCACATGACCCCATCAAGAATGAATAAGATCCACCCTAGAAATTCAGAGCTATGTTGGAGAAACTGTAAACAAAAAGGAACAACGTTACATATATGGTGGGACTGCCCGAGAATGCAGGAATTTTGGAAAGAAATCTTGAAATATATTGTAGAAATAACAGGGGAGACGATTCTATGTAGCCCGCTGACCTGTTTGTTTCACGGAACTGAAAAAACAAAAAAACAATATGGAACAACTCTGGTCCCAGTGTTGTTAAACGCAGCTAAGGCTCTGATCCCCAAAAATTGGCTACACCCAAAGAGGCCATCAATTAAAGAGTGGATAGAAAGGGTGGAATATATAGAAGAGATGGAGTATCTTGCCTGCAGAGAGATAGGAGAAGAGGACAAAAACAGGATGGTTTGGGAAAAGTGGAAAGTGTTTAAATCCACAGCAAAGTTCGCCCAGGGAACGATAGAAGCAGAAAGCTGAGAAACCATAAAGAAGATTGCATGGCACACAGATCCGGGGGGGGGGGGGAAGGGAAAAAAAAAAAAAAAGGGGGGGATTAATTATGTTATGCTACCAAGGAATGCAGTTAGATTTGTTAAGCGGGAAAAGACTAACCTAACAGTTTAAAAATGTTAAATCCGTAATGTCAAAAAAAAAAAAAAAAAAAAAAAGCTTAAACATATGAAAAAAAAAAAAAAAAAAAAAAAAAAAAATCCACGAATGATGCGAAGCCGCAAGAGAGATGCTAAGGGCGGGCGAACCGTGAGCTAGCCTCTCGGCTATATGTGAGCAGAGTCTGACGTGAGAAAAAAAATAAAAAAAATATCAAAGCTGAATATTTTTGGAAGTAGTTTTTAGTTTGTTTTTAGTTTTAGCTATTTTAGGGGGATATCTGTGTGTGCAGGTGACTATTACTGTGCATAATTATTAGGCAACTTAACAAAAAAAAATATATACCCATTTCAATTATTTATTTTTACCAGTGAAACCAATATAACATCTCAACATTCACAAATATACATTTCTGACATTCAAAAACAAAACAAAAACAAATCAGTGACCAATATAGCCACCTTTCTTTGCAAGGACACTCAAAAGCCTGACATCCATGGATTCTGTCAGTGTTTTGATCTGTTCACCATCAACATTGCGTGCAGCAGCAACCACAGCCTCCCAGACACTGTTCAGAGAGGTGTACTGTTTTCCCTCCTTGTAAATCTCACATTTGATGATGGACCACAGGTTCTAAATGGGGTTCAGATCAGGTGAACAAGGACGCCATGTCATTCGTTTTTCTTCTTTTATACCCTTTCTTGCCAGCCACGCTGTGGAGTACTTGGACGCGTGTGATGGAGCATTGTCCTGCATGAAAATCATGTTTTTCTTGAAGGATGCAGACTTCTTCCTGTACCACTGCTTGAAGAAGGTGTCTTCCATAATCTGGCAGTAGGACTGGGAGTTGAGTTTGACTCCATCCTCAACCCGAAAAGGCCCCACAAGCTCATCTTTGATGATACCAGCCCAAACCAGTACTCCACCTCCACCTTGCTGGCGTCTGAGTTGGACTGGAGCTCTCTGCCCTTTACCAATCCAGCCACGGGCCCATCCATCTGGCCCATCAAGACTCACTCTCATTTCATCAGTCCATAAAACCTTAGAAAAATCAGTCTTGAGATATTTCTTGGCCCAGTCTTGACGTTTCAGCTTGTGTGTCTTGTTCAGTGGTGGTCGTCTTTCAGCCTTTCTTACCTTGGCCATGTCTCTGAGTATTGCACACCTTGTGCTTTTGGGCACTCCAGTGATGTTGCAGCTCTGAAATATGGCCAAACTGGTGGCAAGTGGCATCTTGGCAGCTGCACGCTTGACTTTTTTCAGTTCATGGGCAGTTATTTTGCGCCTTGGTTTTTCCACACGCTTCTTGCGACCCTGTTGACTATTTTGAATAAAACGCTTGATTGTTCGATGATCACGCTTCAGAAGCTTTGCAATTTTAAGAGTGCTGCATCCCTCTGCAAGATATCTCACTATTTTTGACTTTTCTGAGCCTGTCAAGTCCTTCTTTTGACCCATTTTGCCAAAGGAAAGGAAGTTGACTAATAATTATGCACACCTGATATAGAGTGTTGATGTCATTAGACCACACACCTTCTCATTACAGAGATGCACATCACCTAATATGCTTAATTGGTAGTAGGCTTTCGAGCCTATACAGCTTGGAGTAAGACAACATGCATAAAGAGGAGGATGTGGTCAAAATACTAATTTGCCTAATAATTCTGCACTCCCTGTATATATAAAGAAATAAAAAGAAAAAAAATGTTTATAAAAAAAGGAGGGACCTCTTAACCCCTTAAAAAAATAAGAAAATTGGCCCTTTAATATAAAATAAAAATATATTAAAAAATAAATATTGTTTTACAAAAAATAAATAAAAAAAGGGGCGGTTGTCATCCGGGGCCCTGGGGGCCTCCGGGCCCCTGGGGACCTCCGGACCTCTAAAAAAAATTTGCCATTTAATAAAAAATTAAATAAAAATATATTAAAACAAATATATATATATAAACTTTTTATTAAAAAAAAAAAAAATGGGGGTTGCCATCTGGGGTCCTGTGGGCCTCCGGGCCCCTTACAGGTGTACTGCCTGTACCCCCCTGATGGTGGCCCTGAGCATGCTTACTTCTTGAATGAGCCACCAGAACTTCCTGCAATGTCCACTGGCAGTAGCTTATCTCCAGCTATCCAGAGCACTCTTCAGCAGTGAAGTCTCACCCCTGGTGCTTCCATTTAGGTAATCACCTTCTGGTTCCACCAACTATGAATACACCTCTCAGCAGGAATCCTCAGACCCCAGGCTTGGGCCTCTTTCTCTCTCAGAGCCTAAGTTCACATTGGAGCGATTTGTCATGCGATTTGAGAGATCAAATCGCATGACAAGTCGCAGCCTATTGGAGTCAATGGCACTGTACCAATGGGTGCGACAATGATTTTGCGGCGCTGCACCGAGTTGCAAAAGTAGTTCCTGCATTACTTTTGCAGATTTCAGGTGCGATTTCCATAGACATCTGTGCATGAAGCCACACAGATGTCTATCAAGTAGCAGCTTAAATCGCGCTGACCTTGCTACTTTGAAATTGCGATTTCAAAGTAGCATCAATGTGAACCAGGGCTAAGGCCTCGTTCGCACTGTCATTGAAAGCAGGTGTTTGAGGGGCATTTTTAACACTCTTTAAATGCCTATGCAGTTGATAATATGGACAGCGCAAACGTAAATGTAATTATTCATAACTCAGGTCATTTGATCTTCATACATCATTGCTAGGCAGACAGAAGCAAACCATACCACTGAGAAAAAAAAAAATATATAAGAATTACCCATGCTCTGGCCTACTAAAGCATAGTCCGCATTAAATTTAGATCAGGGGCCTTTGGGGAAGGATGCCTACTTTTTTTTAAAGATGCAATTCCAGGAGTTGCAAGATCGGTTATGATATTTAAAATGGATTGCTACTAGTAAGATCACACCTTTCATTTAGGTAAACCAGTCAGATCAGTAAAGATTGATTTCCGAGGGGTCTACATGAAACAGCATACTGAACCTGTTGTTGTCATGCTTGCATTGTTGTCTAAGGTGCTGCTAGGTCCTTTGACAAAAAAAGTAAATGTAGCCCTAGTATAAAACCCAAAACTATTTTAACCCAAGCTGAAAAAATGACAACCATGTAGCATCAAAGCAAAACATAGTCATTAAGAGCTAAAGATTGTTGGTGTGCACAATTAAACACATGCATGGACCATTACGTAATAATCATGACCTAATGCGCTCATTTTCGTCACTCATTTTACACCCACCAACAAAGAAATGTTTTGTTGGTACAGAACCTGCTTTGAAATTACAGGAAATCATAATTCCTTTTTATCTATCTTGAGTCTCATGGAACAGAGCCTATTGTGCAAACACACGGTGTGCTTTTCTCTTTGGCTTTGGCTTCAGTACTGCTTATTTATTTTATGGTTAAATACTGTTTGACCTTACTGTCAGTAATAAATATTTAATTTTGTACAATATAGTAAAGTGTTAACAGTAGTAAATCCTGTTTCTGTTTTCATTTATATTTCTGAACAACTAGACCTACATTGCAAAAATATAGCCCTATGACTTCACAGAGAGTTATAAATTAACTACATGCCGACCAGCCGCCGCAGTTCTACGGCGTCAGGTCGGCTCTCCTGCGCGAGAGCACGTAGTATAACGTCAGCTCTCGAAGTGCCCCCCGCTCGCTCCTTTTTTACTGCTGAGTTCACCCACGATCCCTCCTATCTCTCACTTCCCCTTTTCCAAAACACCAGTTCAAAGTAGAACTTTCTCATAGACTCTAATGGGAATGATGTTTAGTTTTTCTTAATATAACCTGTTACCATTTTTTGTCACAGTTGTTGAAGCTGGAAAGGCTTCTAATATGCAGATTAGCTGACATCCTAAACAAGACAACCATGATATTTTGTTGTCGCTACCTGCCCTGAATTAAGATTAGATGCTGTGCCTGTCCCCCTCGCGTTATTGTATCAACAAAACTAAGGATGAGCTCCCAGTTCATTTTGAACTTTGCTTGTTTGGGCGTTCATCTAAACATTTGACTTTCAGTCAATTTCCCCCAATACTATATATGACAGCTTCTTCCTTCCGCTGTCAATTGTCTTTAACCACTTGCTTACTGGGCACATATACCCCCTTCCTGCCCAGGTGGAATTTCAGCTTCCGGCACTGCGTCGCTTTAACTGACAATTGTGTGCGATGTGGCTCCCAAACAAAATTTACGTCCTTTTTCCCCCACAAATAGAGCTTTCTTTTGGTGGTAATTTATCACCTCTGCAGGTTTTTTTTTTTGCGCTATAAACAAAAAAAGCGCGACAATGTTGAAAAAAACACAATATTTTTTACTTTTTGCTATAATAAATATCCTATTTTTAAAAAAAAAAATGTTTTTTTTTCTCAGTTTAGGCCGATTTTTATTCTTCTACATATTTTTGGTAAAAAAAAAAAAATCGCAATAAGCGTTTAGTGACAGGTTTGCCCAAATAGTTATAGCGCCTACAAAATAGGGGACATAATTATGATTTTTTTTATATAATTTTTTTTTACTAGTAATGGCAGCGATTTTTTTATTGGGACTACGACATTATGGGGGACACATCGGACACTTTTGACACATTTTTGGGACCAATTACATTTATACAGCGATCAGTGCTATAAATATGCACTGATTACTGTATAAATGTGACTGTCAGGGAAGGGGTTAACACTAGGCGGTGAGGAAGGGGTTAAATGTGTACCCTGCATAGTGTTTCTAACTGTGGGGGGAGGGGACTGACTGGGGGAGGTGACTGATCTGTGTCCCTATGTACAAGGGACACAGCATAGGTCTCCTCTCCCTGACAGGACGTGGATCTCTGTGTTTACACACTGAGATCCACAGTCCTGCTCAGTTACTGGGCAATCGCGGGTGCCCGGCGGCCATCGTGCCTGTCAGAACAATAGAGCTATTGTGCCACCGTCAATTGACGGCGGCCGGTAGTATAGTGGTTAAGAAAGCAATGGGTGTCAGCACCTACTGCATCCTTAGCAACCAGTGATGTCACCAGACTCCAATCATTTACTACAGTAAAAATTTGTAAACACCCTGTGTCTACACAATCAACACGCTACCTTGAAATGGAACTAAGCAGCCAACACCACAAAATTAGATCAATCTTGTAGGTAATAGAACGGAAAAGGGTAAAGTGTGGCGCTAAAATAAAAGTCTAATAACTGAGTTCATGAGGAAAGACAGCTTCAATCATTAAAATAAACCAGAGTCCACGGTGCAATCCAACCAATGAAGGGAAGGGAAAGCCAATGAATACTGTGAAATCCGTGACAATGGAAATGAAATGTAGTTCAGCTTACCAGATGATGAGACCCAATTAAGTGTACACTTATCAGGTCATGCAGGCTTGTGGGATATCAGAGATCCACGTATCATCCGATGAAGGAGAAAAGCGTTTGCTGCATAGACAAATCCTTACTTCTATTTGGAGCCGGTTGAATGGTACTGATAGAAGTTCTCAGGTTGTGACAAGAATGGTTACCAGGGAAAAAAATAAAACGCACATAGCGTGATACTGTATAGGAATTGTTAATTTATTAAGAGGGGAAAGAAATGAAACTCACATGTGACAGGAGTTAAAAAAGCGCTTAGCATGTAACTGGCAGAAAGGTCAGTGTTTTCTCCCGACACGTTTCGTTCAATAGAACATCGTCCTGGGGCACTGATCAACTGCCAACCTGTACCAAATATAATTGATGATCCGTATGGGGACACGCCGCACGGCACACAGCCGAATTTCCACTTCCGGATTGCCACTTCCGTGAGTATGGAGTCAACGGCGTGTGTTCCAAGCCTCTATATGAAAACGAGGCCAGAAGCGAAATGGAACGCACGCTGCGTAAACCGCGTGAACCACATCTAGTGACAGTATGAACACACGCTGGAACGCGGCGTAAGGAACGTGCGACGTAATCCGCGCTCATTGAGAGCAATCCGACGCTATGGGCTCATGCTGGAATGCAGCGCAGACTGCTTGCGCTCCAAACGAGAATTGACGTCGTCATTAAAAGCAACAGAACGTCTACTTTCGACGTACGGCCGTCGCACTACAGAAAAAAATCTATAACATGAAGGATGGGGGACATCTAGCGAAAAAAGCCAAAATTACACTTGCTACCAGCAATAATTACATAATGGTTATAACAATGAATCTAGCATACAAGGGAATAACATTGCGTGCATATAATTGATATAAATGCAATAAGTTAATGGCCTAAAACAGAAAAAATTGTGACAGTTAAAACATCCAATAAATAAATAACTAAGTAAATAATTATGCGTCAGAATCCCATAACCAGACATACATAGACATAAGCATTCTAAAAATGATTCTATCAGATCATATGTAAACATGGGTATTAAATCGTAAAATGTGATATATCAAAAGTAAAGTAACCATCAGTGTATGGTTACTTTACTTTTTCATACAGAGGCTTGGAACACACGCCGTTGACTCCATACTCACAGAATCCGGAAGTGGCGATTCGGCTGTGTGCCGTGCGGCGTGTCCCCATACGGATCATCAATTAAGGTAGGGGACATCGGTATTATATTTGGTACAGGTTGGCAGTTGGTCAGTGCCCCAGAACGATGTTCTATTGAACGAAACGCGTCGGGTGAAGACACTGACCTTTCTGCCAGTTACATGCTAAGCACTTTTTTAACTCCTGTCACATGTGAGTTTAATTTCTTTCCCCTCTTAATAAATTTACAATTCCTATACAGTATCACGCTATGTGCATTTTATTTTTTCCCTGGTAACCATTCTTGTCACAACCTGAGAACTTCTATCAGTACCATTCAACCGGCTCCAAATAGAAGTAAGGATTTGCCTATGCAGCAAACGCTTTTCTCCTTCATCGGATGATACGTGGATCTCTGATATCCCACAAGCCTGCATGACCTGATAAGTGTACAATTAATTGGGTCTCATCATCTGGTAAACTGAACTACATTTCATTTCCATTGTCACGGATTTCACAGTATTCATTGGCTTTCCCTTCCCTCCAATCATTTACTACCTGGGAATACCCAGCCATGTAATCTAAGGGCCAGGGATTATTTTAAAAAATAATATAAAAATTAAACAGCATTGAGTTCATTTGTAATTCATACCTGGCCCTTCAGGTCTTGTATGAATTGTAGGATGAACCCCATAAACAGAAACAAAAATAGCATAAGATCCCCCAAATTCTATACCAGACCCTCCAGTCTGGTATAGATTTGAAGGGGGAACTTCATGCTAAAAGCAGAAAAAAAATTCATACCAGACCCTTATCTAAGCATGCGGCCTGACTGGCCAAAAAAGGGCAACACAAGCGTGTATCCCACCTTCTGCCTTCAACATGGTGGGTACTTTACCAAAGGACCCCAGTCTCATCTACACTAGCTGTACAGTTTTTAGTAACCATGGTGTTGTAAAAAGCCTGTGTTTAAAGAAATCAATAGCTCAAGGTGGAGTCAACAAAATTGACTGGACTTTGACAGGAGTGAATCATGCCTTACAAGTCTGTTCAATCTGAATGCTGGAATTGCATCACAGTAGTACAGGAACCTTTTCCAAAATCACAGCGTGCAGAGTTGCATTGATGTAAATAGGCACCATTGAAAACAACGTGATTTCCATTGTTGTGATTCTGTGTGATTCTGACACTACATGTATTCACATTAATGCCGCGTACACACAATCGGATTTTCCATCGGAAAAGCCTTGGATGGTTTTTCCAATGGAATTCCGCTCAAGCTTGTCTTGCATACACACGGTCACACAAAAGTTCTCTGAACTTTCGACCGTCAGGAACGTGGTGACGTACAACACAATGACGAGCTGAGAAAATTAAGTTAAATGCTTCCGAGCATGCGTCAAATTGTTTCCGAGCATGCGTCAGAATTTTGCGCGTCGGAATTGCTACAATTGCTATCGGAAAATTTGAGAACCAGCTCTCAATCTTTTGTTGGCGGAAATTCCAACAGCAAAAGTCCGATGTGACATATACACGGTCGTAATTTCAGTTCAAAAGCTCACATCGGACTTTTGCTGTCGGAAATTTCCGATCGTGTGTATGGGGCATTAGGGCTCGTTCACACAGCGCAAATGTCTGTGAATTGTTTACAATTTCTGTGCCTGGAAATGTTGTGTACAGGCATCTGTGCAAAATAATGACACACTGGTACCTACATATCCAAGGGTTTACATGGAGTTGAATAAGGGACCCTGGATGCAAACTGCTTTTGTTCAGTGTGCACATCCATCCCTGTACACATGTAAATGTAAATGCTCAGTACTTGGGGAACATCTACAGCGTGTCGTTGATTTGTACAGGTGGATTTCACCAGTGTAAATTAACCCTTAATAACATGAATTATGATAATAAACATGAAAACTGTTATTTACATAATTGTACAGCTATACTGAAAAAAACATTGCAAAGACTATAGAATTTCTTTAACATTGTACGATAAAATACGGTACATCTAAAATGCTTGCTGCCTTTGCACTGTGCTAGACTGTGTGGTCTGTGCCAGTAACCAAGGTAATTTCTGAGCTCTTTTGTGTTTTATTATGAAAAGACAGATATCTCATCTATTGTTACCAAGCTTGGAGGAATATATAATTTAAATATCAAATTTGAATTCTAACCATAATACCCATTTTGCAGGAGGGGATCTGTGATACTTTTTGAAGCTACTAATTTTCTTTACTATCACTGAAATACAGAGAGATAAAAGAGAGTGAGGTAAAATGTTATACAGCCATTCATGAGAAAGGTAAAACGCAAGAAATGCCAACGCAAAAGTATTAGGAAAGAATACAGAGAACATATGTGCATACTGAAAATAAAAAATTACAAAGATAAGATTGTGTACTTCAGACAGAGGGGGAAAAAGTGTGTAATTGATTGAAATGAAAGCCTTCAGGAGGTGTGGCTTTAGCTGTTGACGTGTGAAAATGTGTACTTAATAGGTCACTTTTTCTTTTAAAGGGTATTGGGAACGTTTTATTTTTTTATGTTTATTTGTGTTTATATTTCTTTACTGTATGTATACAGTCTTTTTTTTTTTTTACAAAAAAAAACATTTAATAATGACAAAGGATTCACAGAGAGCAATGGTTTAGCTTAAAGCGAAGTTCCACCCAAAAATTAAACTTTCGCTTATCCGGATCCTCGCCCCCCATCCGGTGTCACATTTGGCACCTTTCAGGGGTCTAATACAGGTATTTGCTCCCACTTCCGGCCATAGTTTGCCACTGAATCTGTGCGATAGGGAACCAGGCTGTGAAGCCGCAAGGCTTTACTTCCTGATTCCCTTACTGAAGATGCCTTCACCTTAACCTGGGAGCCGAAGGATGGGTCGGCTTCGGGTGAGGACATCACGGGCGCCCTGGACAAGTAAGTGTCCTTATTTTAAAAGTCAGCAGCTGCAGTATTTGTAGCTGCTGACTTTAAAAAAAAAATTGCTGAAACTTCGCTTTAAGATGCAACACAGCAGTAGCTACTTGTGGAGTGGTACAATGCTGAGGCCATTTCACACATATTAACCACACAGACTGGATTGGGAGAGTGTGAATAGTACATGTAACACAGTTCAGCTTAACCTAATAGCGGCAACAGCATGCAAATATGCAGCCTTTCGGCGGGTGGGCCTTTTTGCTGAGCGATACAGTTACTGGTGGCTAATGGAAAGCTCCCGATCGCTGCTTGCAGTCCGGAACTTTCTAATCATGTGACCACCGTGACAGCCCATAACAGCGGTCACATGATCATAAACCCCGCCCTGACTCCCGACACCTGAAACCCCTTAAATAGCCAGAAGGTGCCAGCGCCAATGGGTAAGACTTTCATAATTATTGTTCTATGCAATTATTTTTTAGGTCTAAGCTAGCACAGTGTAGATATTCTCATAATAATGTGTGGTTTATAGAAGAAAGTGCTTTATTTATTTTAACTGAAATCGTCTAGCATCTGGACAGTTTTGCATCAGTGAGAACAGGGACAGCTTCAGTGAACTAGTGGGTAATGTCTGCCTGTCAGTCAAAGAGGGCCTAAAACCGCTTGATGAATATCATGCATTCCTTGTAAAACTACAGCTGCTGTATGCCAGCCAAGCTAATTGTAAAATATAAAAATTACATTTCACAGAAAAATCTGCACTTCCAGAGTATGCTGTCACCTAGACTATCTTTGAAAATTGTCCTGTTCCAAAAACTATGCTAAAGCTTGAAGCTTCACACCACTACAATTTAACCACTTGCGGACCACCCACCATAGATATACTACGGCAGAGCGGCCGCACGTAATCTGCGTGCCAGGCTAGAAAGCGCGCCCGCATTCCCCCACTGCCACAGCTGTGCTGCGATTGGCTGCAGCACCAACCAATTAGCAGGCTGCCAACACCAGATGATCAGCTCTGGATATTTCCCGAAAAGAGCCCTGTGTAAGTAAACAAACACAGGGCTCTCTTCTGACAGCAGCAATGTGTTTTTTTTCTTCCTGTATTGGTGTCCAAAAAGTGTCAGTTAGGTGTCCGATTTGTCCGTGGCAATATTGTAGTCCCACTATGATGCAAATCCACTAAGTCCCTGATCACCGCCATTACAAGTAAGCAATTAATAAAAGTTCCATAAATATATCCCATAGCTTGTAGATGCTATACCTTTTGCACAAACCAATCAATATACACTTATTTGTATTTAATTTTTTTACTAAATATATGTAGCAAAATAAATTTTGGCCTAAATTGATGAAGAAATTTGATTATTTTTTACATTGGATGTGTTTTATAGCAGAAATGAAATAATATATATATTTTTTTTTTTTAAATGTTGGTCTTTTTTTGTTTATAGCGCAAAAAATAAAAACCGCAGAGGTAATCAAATACCACCACAAGAAAGCTCTATTTTTGTGAAAAAAAATATATAAATTGGATTTGGGTACAGTGTCACACGACCGCACAATTGTCAGTTAAATTTACGCAGTGACATTTAAAAAAAAAATAGCTTGGTTATGAAGGGGGTAAACCTTACAGAGCTGAAGTGGTTAAGGTACCCACAAGCATGGTATTTAAATTATGTGTGTGTGTTCATTGTTCCTCTAAAACAGGGGTCTCCAAACTACGGCCCGCGGGCCACATCCGGCCCGCCAGGCCATTTCTTCCGGCCCGCAGCGTGAATCCTTAGTCCACCTGTTAGTTGTGGAACCTGCGCTGCATATTCGCCCCCGGCAATATGCAGCGCAGGTCCCGCAATCCCTCCCGGCGTCTCACTGTGTGTGTTGGCTGCTGGGACCACGGCATCCCAGCAGCCAATGAGGTGTTTAGGGCAGACCCGTTGCCGCCTCCCTGCTCCCGCCTCCCGCCTCGCTGTTAACCAGTAACGAGTGTGTAATACCAGCGGGGCGGGAGTCAGGAGATGCAGCAGGTCTGCACAGCCAGTGATGGAGAGTGGAGACGCGCTGGACACATGCAAGGAGGGGGGGCTGATACACTTGTGTGGGGGTGGGTTGAATGGCTCTGATGGGGCACAAACATCTGGGGGCTGATGACTGCTTGGGACACACGTGGAGGGGGGTTGTAGACTGACGGGGACACACATTTTGGGGGGCTGATGACTCTGATGGGGACACAAATGTGGGGGGGGGGCTGATGACTCTGATGGGGACATACATGTGGGGGGGGGCTGATGACTGATGGGGACATAAATGTGGGGGGGGGGGGGTGATGACTCTGATGGGGACATACATGTGGGGGGGGGGGTGATGACTCTGATGGGGACATACATGTGGGGGGGGCTGATGACTCTGATGGGGACATACATGTGGGGGGGGGCTCTGATGGGGACACAAATGTGGGGGGGTGATGACTCTGATGGGGACATACATGTGGGGGGGGCTGATGACTGATGGGGACATAAATGTGGGGGGGAGGTGATGACTCTGATGGGGACATACATGTAGGGGGGGGGCTGATGACTGATGGGGACATACATGTGGGGGGGGGGCTGATGACTGATGGGGACATAAATGTAGGGGGGGGGGGTGATGACTCTGATGGGGACACAAATGTGGGGGGGGGGGGCTGATGACTCTGATGGGGACATACATGTGGGGGGGGGCTGATGACTGATGGGGACATAAATGTGGGGGGGGGGGGTGATGACTCTGATGGGGACACAAATATCTGTGGGGTCTGATGGGGACACACATGTGGGGGGGGGCCTGATGATTCTGATGGGGACATAAATGTGGGGGGGGGGTGATGACTCTGATGGGGACACAAATATCTGTGGGGTTTGATGGGGACACAAATGTGGGGGTGCTGGTGGCTCTTATGGGGACACAAACATGTGAGGAGGGGGGCTGATGGCTCTAATGGTGACACAAATATGCAGGCGGGGGTGGGCTGTGATGGGGACACCGTGCAGGAAGACTCGGATGAATGATGGGGGGGGGGGGGCTCTAATGGGGACACCAATTTGTGGGGATAGCCTGATGAGTGATGGGGACACAGATGATTGGGGACACAGATGATTGGGGACACCGATGGGGACACAGATGAATGGAAGGACTGATGGGGACACAGATGAATGGGGACACAGGTGGATGGGGAAACTGATGGGGACACAGATGAATGGGGACACAGATGGATGGGGACACAGATGAATGGGGACACAGATGGATGTGGACACAGATGGATGGGGACACAGATGGATGGGGACACAGATGGATGGGGACACAGATGGATGGGGACACAGATGAATGGGGGCACAGATGAATGGGGCACAGATGAATGGGGACACAGATGAATGGGGAGACTGATGGGGACACAGATGGATGGGGACACAGATGGATGGGGACACAGATGGATGGGGACACAGATGGATGGGGACACAGATGAATGGGGACACAGATGAATGGGGACACAGATGGATGTGGACACAGATGGATGGGGACACAGATGAATGGGGACACAGATAATTGGGGACACAGATGGATGTGGACACAGATGGATGTGGACACAGATGAATGGGGAGACTGATGGGGACACAGATGAATGGGGACACAGATGAATGGGGACACAGATAATTGGGGACACAGATGGATGTGGACACAGATGGATGGGGACACAGATGGATGTGGACACAGATGGATGGGGGCACAGATGAATGGGGAGACTGATGGGGACACAGATGAATGGGGACACAGATGAATGGGGAGACTGATGGGGACACAGATGAATGGGGACACAGATGAATGGGGAGACTGATGGGGACACAGATGATGGGGACACAGATAATTGGGGACACAGATGGATGTGGACACAGATGGATGGGGACACAGATGGATGTGGACACAGATGGATGGGGGCACAGATGAATGGGGACACAGATGAATGGGGAGACTGATGGGGACACAGATGAATGGGGACACAGATGAATGGGGACACAGATGATTGGGGACACAGATGATGGGGACACAGATGATGGGGACACAGATGAATGGGGAGACTGATGGGGACACAGATGATGGGGACACAGATGATTGGGGACACAGATGATTGGGGACACAGATGATGGGGACACAGATGATGGGGACACAGATGTATGGGAAGACTGATGGGCACACAGATGAATGGGAAGACTGATGGGGATACAGATGGATGGGGACACAGATGGATGGGGACACAGATGGATGGGGACACAGATGGATGGGGACACAGATGAATGGGGAGACTGATGGGGACACAGATGAATGGGGAGACTGATGGGGACACAGATGATGGGGACACAGATGAATGGGGACACATGATGGGGACACAGATGTATGGGAAGACTGATGGGGACACAGATGAATGGGAAGACTGATGGGGACACAGATGAATGGGGACACAGATGGATGGGGACACAGATGGATGGGGACACAGATGGATGGGGACACAGATGAATGGGGAGACTGATGGGGACACAGATGAATGGGGAGACTGATGGGGACACAGATGAATGGAGAGACTGATGGGGACACCGATGATGGTGACACAGATGGATGGGGACACAGATGGATGGGGACACAGATGAATGGGGAGACTGATGGGGACACAGATGATGGGGACACAGATGAATGGGGACACATGATGGGGACACAGATGTATGGGAAGACTGATGGGGACACAGATGAATGGGAAGACTGATGGGGACACAGATGAATGGGGACACAGATGGATGGGGACACAGATGGATGGGGACACAGATGAATGGGGAGACTGATGGGGACACAGATGAATGGGGACACAGATGGATGGGGACACAGATGGATGGGGACACAGATGAATGGGGAGACTGATGGGGACACAGATGAATGGGGAGACTGATGGGGACACAGATGAATGGGGACACAGATGAATGGGGACACAGATGGATGGGGACACAGATGGATGGGGACACAGATGAATGGGGAGACTGATGGGGACACAGATGAATGGGGAGACTGATGGGGACACAGATGAATGGGGACACAGATGGATGGGGACACAGATGGATGGGGACACAGATGGATGGGGACACAGATGAATGGGGAGACTGATGGGGACACAGATGAATGGGGAGACTGATGGGGACACAGATGAATGGGGAGACTGATGGGGACACAGATGAATGGAGAGACTGACTGATGGGGACACAGATGATGGTGACACAGATGGATGGGGACACAGATGGATGGGGACACAGATGGATGGGGACACAGATGGATGGGCACACAGATGGATGGGGACACAGATGGATGGGCACACAGATGGATGGGCACACAGATGGATGGGCACACAGATGGATGGGGACACGGATGTAAAGCCTCATGCACGCTGGAAGTTTAGCCCCGCTGCATGATGCTCCAGCGTTTAGGTGCCAGCAAAGAATATAGGAGCACCATCCAGTCCTGCTGTCAGCAGTAAGTCAAATTCTATTCTATTCTTCTTCTACTGTGGATTTATTTATAAATTATGTTTCCGGCCCGCGAATATGTGTGAAATATAGAATGTGGCCCTCGAAGTAAAAAGTTTGGAGACCCCTGCTCTAAAAGACACTTAAAAGACAGTAGTTTACCTATCATCCCTAAAAATGTTCTGAATTTACTAACAGAATTTCCCCCTATAGTCTTCATTGAGATTTGTAATTTGTATTTACCAAATTTTAAACAGGATTTGCCAACACATCAGCAAACTGAACCTGGCCAGATTCACCCATACCTACTCGTTAGTGAAATTCAAGTTCAGTTGAATGTGACTAAATACTACGTGGTACTAACTTGAAATAAACAAATGTAGATTTTTATCACTTTTTTACATAAATGGGTATTATTTAAAATAAAAATAAAAAACAATAAAAAAAAATATAGTACCCAACTTACTGTAAAGAAAAATGCAGAACTAGAGTGACTATGTTAATCTGACTAACTAACTAATGATGCATGCTTCCAATTTTTTGCTCTGAGAAAGTCCTTGGGAGACATAACGTGCAAGTCAGAGTTCCGTGCCGTCATCACGCTGAGAGGAGAGGTGGTGAGAGTATAGCGGCATTTGCAAAACCGACACCTACTGAGTGATAATCTGTCTGGATCCATTGGATGGCATGCTTGCTTTTAATTTTGAAAATATGAATAGTTTTTAACTGGATTTTGTTTATTTTAATAAATAAACAGCCCCTTTCTAACCAATGACACCACAAAACTCTTAATTCACGCCCTGGTCATCTCTCGCCTCGATTACTGAAACTCCCTCCTCATTGGCTTACCTCTGCATACCCTAACCCCCCTTCAGTCCCTCATGAATGCTGCTGCCAGACTCATCCACCTTACCAACCGCTCTGTCTCTGCTACTCCTCTCTGTCAATCCCTCCACTGGCTTCCGCTCACCCAACAAATTAAATTCAAACTACTAACATTTTCCTACAAAACCATCCACAACTCTGCCCCCAGCTACATCAATGACCTAGTGTCTAAATACCAACCTAATCGTTCTCTTCGTTCTTCTCAAGACCTCCTACTCTCTAGCTCTCTCATCACCTGCTCCCATGCTCATCTCCAGGACTTTTCCAGAGCCTCTCCAAGCCTATGGAACTCCTTACCCCAATCTATCCTTCTATCTCCTTCTCTATTAGCTTTTAGAGGATCCCTGAAAACCCTCCTCTTCAGAGAAGCCTACCCTACCCACAACTAACAACTGTATTTTCATTTAAGTCCCTCTGATCATCCCCCACAGCTAACTACCCTTTGTTCCACTTGACCCTCCCTTCTAGATTGCCCTCTGTTTCCTCCTGTATTGATTTGTATTGTGACTGTACTGTCTTCCCTAATGTAAAGCGCTGCGCAAACTGTTAGCGCTATTTAAATCCTGTATTATAATAATAATAATATTAATAGCACTATGAGGTTGTTTTTTTCTGCTTGAGCTTGATTGAATGACGGGTACCGCTGGATTCTAAGGAGTATAAACCCCTGAGGGTTAAAGAAAGATGTTGAAGACCTCCTATAATTATAGATGTCCATCTGAGAAGGGTGGGAAGAATTATTGGTGGAATTATGGTTTGGAATCACAGTGAGAAGTGCATAAGGGAAATTATTTACTTTGAAGTACAGTGGCTACACAGAGTGCTTTGCTTTGAAAGCATATAAACTTTGATTAATGATTGATCAATAGGTTATCATATTATTTTACAAAAAGTGCACTATTTGATGATTGATGGTATCACACAGGTATGTGGATTATGACCACTGATGAATAATTAGTTTTTGAAGCACATTATTACATGGAAATATTGATTGTTTAGCACTGAACTTAATATTTATGAATTTTTACATGGTACTTGACCACAAAGTATCCTCTTTTATCTGTAATAAAAGCCTAAGCGCAGCCAAAGCAACAAACAGAAAAATCAGCGAAAGGGGCATCGTTTGCAGTCAGTAGGTTGTGTCCCCTGTGCTGATGCATCCATCCATGCCCTTACCCCCACACGCTGCCATAATCTCCCAGTGCAGTGGAGGTTAATAGAACTAAAACCAGGCATAGATGGTTACAAATCTTGGCTGGTTCAGCAGGGACTGATTTATTCAAACCACGTATGGGCAGGGTGATCATACCCAAGTTGATAGATCAAGTTATCAACTCGGGCACAACCAGCCTGTCAGATTTTTCATGCGATTGTTGCCAGTGACTATAACTCGCAATAATCACTGTGTGTTCTTGTGGCAGGGACGGCTCCCCCTGCCTCCCACCCCCCACCACCACCAGGGGAACACAATAGCTCTCCACGGGAGGGTTAGTTCCATCAACACAATGGTTGTAGGAAAGAAAATCGCACCATTTATGGCCGGCTTAAGGGTCTGTCACAGGCTCTCATCAAGAGAGTACAAATATGCCCATCCTTTCCAGCCAGCTGCTTCATTCCTAGAAGCAGTACTATAGCTTCTATCAATGAAACATGATCTATAAATGAAAGGGACATGGTTTAGGCTAAACTTTGAGTTGTAGTGTATGTGGTGGAACACTAGTGAAACTATTACAATGTTCCTCTGATTTAGCAGCTGTTCACCCTTTGTCCTTTGATGTCACAGCACTGCTAACACTATCATCAGATTTAAGTTCAGCCATAACAGATTCATGAACACAGGGTTTTGATGTTAAAGGCCTTAGCCGACTTCCTCTATGTGGACACATCCTGCAGAAGAAATCCCTGCACTACAGCAAAATCAAGTGCAGATTTAAGCATGTCTTAAGCCTCGCACACACAATCCAATTGTTGGCAGGGGATTGTCAGTATGCAAGACAAGATCCAGGTACAAGTCCTTAAGTCAATTGGCCAACAATTGAGGAAAAGGGAATAGCCACTCCAGGTGGGAACCCAGATGAATATCCTCCGTGGCAGACAACTCAGGTGCAGGCAATGACTAAGCACTAGTTTCAGTGCGAAACGCGTCAGTGGTCAGGTTTTATTTTGCTGTGACTTGTAGTGCTGCCCTTCTTTTAACAAAAGGCTACAATTTGTTCAGAGTGCGGCTGTCCAGAGACAAATAGCTGGATTCACGTAAATGTGCCTAACTTTAGGCGGGCGTAGCGCATCTCATATACGCTACGCCGCCGTAAGTTAGAGAGGGAAGGGCTGTATTCACAAAGCACCTGTGTCCTAAGTTACGACGGCGTATCGTAAATGTGTCGGCGTAAGCGCGCCTAATTTAAATTGTGAAGAGGTGGGCGTGTTTTTGCAAATAAAGCATGACCCCACGTAAATTACGTTTTTAACGAACGGCGCATGCGCCGTCCGTGGACGTAACCCAGTGCGCATGCTCCAAATTACGCCACAAAGACTCATTGCTTTCGACGTATACGTAAATTACGGCCAGCCCCATTCACGGACGACTTACGCAAACGATGTAAAAATTTTAAAATTTGACGCGGTTCCGACGTCCATACTTAACATTGGCTGCGCCATCTTTTTGGTGGTTTATCTTTACGCCTGAAAATGCCTTACGTAAACGGTGTATCTTTACTGCGACGGGCAAGCGTACGTTCGTGAATAGGCGATTTACGCATTCTAGGCGTAAATCAGTGTACACGCCCCCTAGCGGCCAGCGTAAACAGACAGCTAAGATACGACGACGCCGGCGGTCGTATCTTAGCTACATTTAGGCATATCTCAATTTGAGAATACACTTAAATATACGACGGCGCAGATTCGGAGTTACGACGGCGTATCTACTGATACGCCGTCGTATCTCTACGTGAATCCGGCTAAGACTTTGTTCCTGCTTGGCCAACAATTGGATCGTGTGTATGAGGCTTTAGGCTAGGTTCACAATTGAGCTTCTTCAAGCTTTTTGGAACATTTCTTATGTGTGTTTTTCACACTTTTTCTGGTGGCTTCGGGCTTGGTTGTCTTTGTTATAGCCAATGGAAAGCTAGTAACATGGAGAAGGAGAGGCAGGACATTGTGTGTTATGCATGTTTTTCAGGAGCTCCCATTCAAGTATATAGGGGCCAAAAACATGCAATTGTGCTTAAAACCACTCACATATGAACCTAATCTTAGGAAACACACTTTTTTTTTAATCATGATGTGAATCTGAGTTAGAAACACAGTAGCTTTGATTTGAGTACTGAGTGCTGCTATCACATGTTTGGATCTTTATAATATATACATATATTCATATACATTTGTAAAAGTATTCGTATCCCTTGAAATTTTCCACATTTTGTCATGTTACAACCAAAAACTTAAATGTATTTTATTGGGATTTTATGTGATAGACCAACACATAATAGTAATGGCAAATAATTGTGAAGTGGAAGGAAAATAATAAATGGTTTTCAATTTTTTATTACAAATAAATATGTGAAAAGTGTGGCATCCATTTGTATTCAGTCCCCCGGAGTCAATACTATGTAGAACCATCATTCACTGCATTTACAGCAGCAAGTCTTTTTGGGGATGTCACTACTAGCTTTGCACATAGAGAGTGACACGTTTGCCCATTCTTTGCAAAACAGCTCAAGTTCTGTCAGGTTGGATGGAGAGCGTCTGTAAACAGCAATTTTCAAGTCTTGTCACAGATTCTCAATTGGATTTAGGTCTAGACTTGGACTGGGCCATTCTAACACATGAATATGTTTTGATCTCAACAATTTCATTCCATTGTAGCTCTGGCTGTATGTTTAGGGTTGTTGTCTTGCTGGAAGGTGAAACTCTGCCCCAGTCTAAATTATTTTGCAGACTCTAACAGGTTTTCTTCTAAGGCCTCGTACACACGACCGAACATGTCCGCTGAAACTGGTCCGCAGACCAGTTTCCGCGGACATGTCCGACCGTGTGTACGGCCTAGCGGACCGGTTTCCTGGCCTAGCGGACAGGTTTCCAGCGGACAAAAGTTTCTTAGCATGCTAAGAAACTTGTCTGCTGGAACCATGTCCATCGGACATGTCCGATGGTTAGTACGACTCATAGGACATGTCCGCTGGTTATGACGTATAACCAGCGGCCCGAAATCCCGCGCATGCGTCGAATTGATTCGACGCATGCGTGGAAGCATTGAACTTCCGTGTCAGAGAACGTCGGTGTCTTCTACGTCACCGCGTTCTCTGTCCACGGGGATTTTGGTCTGATGGTGTGTACACACATCAGACCAAAACCTCCCAGCAAACATGTCCGATGAAAACGGTCCACGGACCATTTTCATCGGACATGTTCGGTCATCTGTACAAGGCCTAATATTGCCCTGTATTTGTCTCCATCCATCTTCCCATCAACTCTGACCAGTTTCCCTGTCCCTGCTGAAGAAAAGCATCCCCATTTTTTATGATGGGAAAGGTGTGTTCAGGGTGATGTGCAGTGTTAGTTTTCGGCCACACATAGCGTTTTGCTTTTAGGCCAAAAAGTAAAATTTTGGTCTCATCTGACCAGAGCACCTTCTTCCACATGTTTGCTATGTCCCCCCCGCACCACCACCACACACACATGGCTTCCCGAAAACTGCAAATGGAACTTCTTTTAGCTTTCATTCAACAATTACTTTTTTCTTGCCACTCCATAAAGGCCAGATTTGTAAAGTGCATGACTAATAGTTGTCCTGTGGACAGATGCTCCCACCTGAGCTGTGGATCTCTGCAGCTCCTCCAGAGTTACCATGGGCTCTTGTCTCCTTCTCTGATTGATGCTCTCCCTGCCCAGCCTGTCAGTTTAGGTGGATGGCCATGTCTTGGTAGGTTTGCAGTTGTGCCATACTCTTTCCATTTTAGGATGATGGATTGAACAGTGCTCCATGAGATGTTCAAAGCTTGGGTGGAATATTTTTTTGTAACCTAATACGGCTTTAAACTTCTCCACAACTTTATCCCTGACCTGTCTGATATGTTCCGTGGCCTTCATGATGCTGTTTTTTCACTAAGGTTCTCTAACAAATCTCTGAGGTCTTTTACAGAACAACTGTATTTATACTGAGATTAAATTACACACATGTGAACTCTATTTACTAACTAGGTGACTTCTGAAGCCAATTGGTTCCACTATATTTTGGTTAGGGGTATCAGAGTAAAGGGGACTGAATACAAATGCACGTCACACTTTCACATATTTATTTGGATTATCATCCACTGTTCAGTTGTGATCAGACAGTCCTAGCCAACAAGTCGCGGGGGTAAAAAGTGCTAATCAGCCAAATTGGATCTTGCCAGCATACCACTGTGTCTTCCCTGGGATTACATTGGCACCAGCAATGTCTGAAAATGTATACACACGCATGCTTTAGTGATATAAGTATGTATGTTTATGTACACATCAGAGGAAGTAGTTTGACAGTCAGAGAATACACAGTGCGACATTCCTCTAATGTATGTGACCTGCTTTATATAGTGCAACTCTAGCTATGCACTTCCGGATTCTAAGTGATGTCCAATATCATGCAATGTGTGTAAGCACACAAGAATGGTAAAGGATTCTAAACCAAGGAACAAAAATGTATTATATACCGCTACTTTTTTTTTGAGGGCTAAGTACTGCAAGTACAGAATATTACCTGTTGACCTTGCTAGCGTTCTGGTGTCCTTGTAGATTACTTTGTACTAAACTGATATCTCAATGTTTTCGCAACTATCTTCTGTGAAGTGCAATGTCCCCCTCCTTAGAAACCAGCCTATGGTGTTGCTGCTCTCTATCAATACAATACAATAAGTAAACATTGTCACCCTAGGACAGGATATGTGTTACTGCGGCCACAAAGTTATGTAATGGAAATAGTTTGTTTGGGCCAGCTAAGCTAAAAAAAAAGGTTTAAAACCATATATTAAACCGGGAATACTAAGGCCATATCAACATAAAAAAAAATCAAGGAAACTGCTATGAAATTAGAACCCAAAAATACAACTCTTGAAACAAAGGCCCACCTTGCAGCACAAAAAAACAGTTAACCTAAAATGAAGGCCCTATTAACATACAATAAAAAAACAATATAACCCCCCCCCCCCAAAGAAAAAATACTTTCTTTTAATAAAAGACTTTTAGAAAGAAGAATTTCCTGCGGATGGGACCTCAGATAAAATTGACCGCTGACCTCAAATAACCAATGTGATATGAGGGACGTTTAGCTCCATGGTAGATGCTATTTTGTACACTCCGGCATGTCACACAGGCATTGTAGTTAAGGGCCTGAAAGCCTACTTCTATAAGAAGGGAAAAACAAAACAAAAGTCCATCTAGGTTTTCCATACAGGGGTTTATTCAGCAAACACAAATGAAAAATATACCAAGCCACCTGGCTCTCTGGTCAGTAGTACCTCTGCTTGGTTTGGTCTCCCTGACCACTTGCTATTTTTTTTTTTTTTTTCTTTTTTTTTTTTTTGCCACTTCAGACTTCACCGCAGCGAGAGACTTGCTCATGATTTTATTCATAATTCCGTCTCTACATCAGGTTTAGCATCATTTGTGGTGCATTTCTCTTGCAATTTTTTATACTTGTTATTTATATTTTATTTATTTGTTTATTTTTATATTTTCATTTCTTTTTTTTTTTTTTTTTTTTTTTCACCGTTTAGAACTCACTCTTTTATAGTAAGTACGGAACTATTTAAAAGGTTTTATCTGCGTGACAAAGAAAAACCCAGCACCCCATCTCCCCCCTCCCCAACTAAATGCCCCCCCCCCCCCCCCCTACCCACCCCCTCCCTTGACCATCCCACGACTCCACTGTAAGAATTCCTTCCCTTAATTGAAAAAATGCGTTCCTATTCCTCTCTCAGGTTTTCTGCAAACCTCCAGGATTTTTTGAATTCCATCCAGGGTACCCATATATCCTTTTCCCCTACTTTGTGTTTATAGCTTCCGTATTTTAATTTCTCTCTCCTATAAGTGTCCTCTACGGAGTCAATCCACTCCCACATTTGCGGACTTTTCGCGTCTCTCCATTTAAGGGGAATCAATCTTTTCGCTGCGTTCAATAAATGAGGGATCAGTGAATCCTTGTATTCCTTCTCTGGAGTCTCCCCCCCATGAAAGAGCACTACCCATGGGTTATCTTCCAATTCTTTTTTTGTTATTACCTTTATCAGGGCCAAGATTTTTTTCCAATAAGCTTTAATTTTCGGGCAGTCCCACCATAGGTGTGCCATTGTTCCCCTTGACTCACAACCTCTCCAGCATTTCTCTGACTCTCCCCCTCTGAATTTTGCCATTTTATCTGGGGTGGCGTACCACCTCGTCAAACATTTGAAGTTCATCTCGGCAGTTCTTACATCTACTGCCGAGGTGTGCGTCATTTTCAGGATTCTTCCTATGGTCGTTTTCCCCCTTGGGACCCCTAAGTCCGTTTCCCAATTTTGGATGTATTTTAGCGTGTCCGACTCTTCCATTTTCTGCAAGTAATTATAGATTTTAGATATATTTCCTTTTGAGCTTTCGGTGCTACACAATTGTTCCAATAAGGTGTAATCCTCTTGTGACCTCAAAGGGTGTGGTAGGCGCTTGACGAATGACACTAACTGCAAGTATCTCCACTCGTCGAGCGCCCTAATTCCAATCCTATGTTTAATATCGTGAAGTGTCCTAATTTTACCATCTAGTGTTATATCTTTTAACTGTGTTCTATTTGTGATCCAATTTCCCCCTACTTCTTTTGTCCCTGGAATAAAATATTCGTTTTCTTTTAAATCAATAAAGGGTGAGTTAAATTCTGTTTTTAATTGTTTGTGAAGTCTATCCCAGATCCTCCATGCATTATGAGTAATTGTGTGTGTTGAAGTGTGTAAGGATCTGTGTTGTGGTGGATTCCAAATTAATCTCCCTAACTGTGCCCTTGCTAATGTGCATTCAATATTTATCCATCTTTTGTCCTGGGATTCTTTAGCCCATTCTATAACCCGTGAGAGAACCGAAGCATTATAATACAATCTGATGTCGGGTACAGCTAAGCCTCCCTTTTTCTTGGCCCGTTTTAGAATTTGAGCAGACACCCTATGTTTTTTATTATTCCAAATATAGTTCATTATGAGGGAGTTAATTATTTTAATGAATGACGGTGGTAGGTATATTGGGACCATTTGAAACTTATATAGGATTTTTGGGATGAGAACCATTTTTACTACATTTATCCTCCCGAACCACGAAATAGGTCTATTGAATATATTTTTAATTTCCCTTTTTATTTCGTTGAGCAGGGGGATAAAATTTATTCTATATATTTTCTTGATGGAATTTGCCAGTTTTATTCCCAAGTATTTTATTTCTTTTTGCCATTTAAAATTATATTTCTTCCGTAGATATTGTTCTTCATCTTTAAGAATATTGATATTTAAGATCTCCGTCTTTTCTGTATTTACTTTGAAGTTTGACACCTCACCATATTGTTTTAAAGTAGTTATTAACTTCGGGAGAGTGACTCTTGGGCTACTTATATAAAATAAAATGTCGTCTGCGAAGGCGGATAATTTGTGCTCATCTTCTCCAACCTCTATTCCATATATTTCTGGATTTTGTCGGACCATTGCCAGCAGGGGTTCCAATGATAAAACAAAAAGAAGAGGGGACAGGGGACAGCCCTGCCTGGTTCCATTTCTCATCTCGAAGGGTGCGGATAAAGATCCGTTGATCTTGATCCTAGCGCAAGGGTGGAAATAGAGCGTTTTGATCCATTTAATCATCCTTGGGCCAATTCCTATACATTCGAGTGTTTGTATCAGGAACCCCCAGTCTACCCTGTCAAACGCTTTCTCAGCGTCTACTGACAGGAATAGACCGGGGGTCCCTCTTTCTTTGATCTGCTCCATAAGAAGAAGTGCCCTGACCCCATTGTCCTTTCCCTCCCTCCCAGGTATGAAACCAACCTGGTCTGGGTGGACAATGGCAGTCATCGCCCCCTTCATTCGTTCGGCCAAAATTTTTGCATACAGTTTGGTATCTGCATTCAGGAGTGAGATAGGTCGGAACCCTGAACAATTCGTATTGTCCTTTCCCTCTTTTTTAATGACAGTGATCGTAGCTGTTAATGCCTCTCTGCTCATCTCATAGTCTCGCCCCAACCCATTGAAATATTGACATAATCTAGGGACTAAGATAGTACTAAACCTTTGTATATAGGCCGACGTGAAGCCATCTGGTCCCGGGCTTTTCCCATTGGGAGTATTTTTTAGGACCTCACTTATCTCCTGTTCAGTTATACTTTCCTCCATTCTTTCTATCTCATACTCTTCTATCTTCGGTAAATTAGTTTGCCGTAATACTTTCCTGATCTTATCCTTTTTTTCGGCAGGGTCCCTAATCTTCTGTTGGACATTGTATAGTTTTTCATAATAGCTTCTAAAAGATTCTGCTATTTTATTTGTCGCATATACTAAGTCCCCATCCCCATTTCTGATTTTTTCGATAAAATTTCTGGTTTTCTTTTTTCTTACCATTCTGGCCAAGTTTTTACTAGGTTTATTTCCCCAGACATATCTTTCACTCTCTACCCTGTTTATGAAATTCTTGGTTTCTTGCCCGGCAAGGGCTTTATATTCGTCCCTTGTTAAAGTTAACTTACGGAGTGTTTCCCTCTTTTGGCCCTGTAATTTATGTTCCTGTTCCAGCCTATATATCTCCTCTTTTAGTGTTTTTAATTTACTCCTTCTCATTTTATTTTTCTTTACCCCTTCTGCTATAAAAATCCCTCTTATATACGCTTTGTGGGCGTCCCACAGGGTTGCTCCTGTGATTCCCTCCTTGTCATTCTCCTGAAAATACCATTCCAATTCTTTCTGTACTCTCTCGACCACCACCTCGTCCCTCAACAGGCTTTCATCCAATCTCCATTCAGGTAGAATGCATTTTTGTATGGATGTGCTTATTTTCATGGAAATGGGGGCGTGGTCTGATAGCGTTATGATCTCACATCTTGCTTCAACCACCCTCTCCAAAAGTCTATGGTCTATGAGGACGTAGTCGATCCTCGAGTACGTCCCATGCACAGGGGAAAAAAACGTATAGTCTCGTGTCTTGGGGTTAAGGATTCGCCAGACATCCACCATTTGATTTTGTGTCATTTGTTTTTTCAGTAACTTAAGATGTTCTCCGTTATTCCCCTGAGCATGGGTCGTACTATCGAGGCTCGGGCACATGCAGAAGTTAAAGTCCCCCATCAACACCACATGTCCCTCTTCAAAATTTTTTAATTTTCTGAGAATTTTACTAATATATTTAGCCGAATTCACATTGGGTGCATACACATTTGCCAGAGTGTAGTCCTCCTGTCCTAGTTTTATTTTCAAGAACAAGAATCTCCCCTCCGGATCATTCAGTCTGTCCACCAATGTGTATCTAACTCCTCTTGCAAATCCTATGGCAACCCCCCGAGATCTCGATGAGACTGTATCTCCATAATACCAGACGGGATATTCAGATGAAAACAGCTTTATATTAGACTCTAAGGTAATGTGGGTCTCTTGTAGGTAGGCAATGTCTACTTTATACTGCGTAAGTTCAGCAAGAATTTTATGTCTCTTAATATGGGAGTTTAAACCTTTTACATTATATGATAGGAACTTAATATCTATCATTTATCTCTTTTTTTTTTTTCCCTTTTCCTTTTTTGAGTTTGAAAAGAATTCCTGTGGAGTCGTTCAGATGGTCCTCCTCCCATTTCCCCCCCCCCCTCCCTGGCCCACTACCCTCCCTCCCTCCCACTTTCCCCCCTCCCCCCCCTCGCTCCCCATTCCCCCCTCCCTCCCTCCCTCACCCCGGCCCACTCTTGGCCTGGGAGCCACTGGTAGAAGACTCCTCGCCTTCATCCTTGGCTCCTCTTTTGTGGTGGTGTTAAGGGCTCCCCCTTGACTCCCCCCACCTCCCCTCCCCCCCTCCCCCCCTCCCCGTCCAGCATCTCAAAATTCCATACTAAGCGTCCCCCCGCTAATCCACCCAATCAGGAAGTTCAGGGATTACTAAGTCCATTTTAGAGCAAAAATCATTCAGTTCCTCCGGGTACCTAAGTCGTGCTATTTTACCCCCCTTTATACCCATGAGGCAAGCCGGAAATCCCCATTGGTACCTAATATTTTGAGCCCGCATGAGTTCCAAGAGGGGTTTCAAGCTTCTCCTCCTAGCCAGTGTTTCTTTAGCAAGATCGGAGAATATTTGTATCTCGGTGTCTCTATATCTCAGGGGGGGTTTCCCCCTAAGCCTGCTCCATATTTCTGCTTTGTCAACATAATTCCTGAACCTTACGACCACATCTCTTGGGCCGTATCTTTCTATTTGTTGGGGATTCCCCACTCGGTGTACTCTTTCAATCTTAAGGGGCTTGGATTCTACTGATCTCTCTAGCAGGGGGTTAAAAATTGTGTTCATGATGTCTTTTAGGTCTTCCTCCTTGTCTTCTAATAGCCCTCTGATTCTAAGGTTCTGTCGCCTGTTGCGATTCTCCTGGTCCTCAATCCTATATGCCACCAATCTCTGGGTTTCGGTCAGGGCCTTGACTTGCTTTTTCAAGGATTTTATTTCCTGGTCCTGCTCCTCAATTCTCTTTTCCGTCTCTACCACTCTTTCACAGAGCCCTCCTAGGTCTATTCTTATCTTGTTGATTTCTGTCCTTATGATATTTTCCATGACATTTTCCATCCTCACCAGCATTGCGTTCATCTCTGCCTTTGTAGGGGGCTGTGTATCTTGGGATAGCTCCTCTGCATTATTTTGCTCTTGCTCGCTTTCTAGTGTCGTTTCACCTCTAGAACTCTCCCCACTACTTATTCCTACTCCTTTTTTTTTATCGAACTTCTTCTTATCAGTTTTTTTTGCGAGTCCTGGACTTTTTAGACTCCCTTCCTGCGTCATATATTGTTGTATGGAGCTGTTCCCCAAGTTATTCTTAGTTGGTTTTGTAGTGCCGCCCCTCGTAGACCTATTCATTTTGTTGGAGGGTCTGATTCTCTTCCCCAGTTTGGAGATGGATTTTTTTTTTTTTTTTTTTTTTTTTTTTTTTTGTTGAAAGGGAACGAGAGAAGCCCACGACTTTCCTCCTAATGTGAGCCTCTATCTTCCCCTATATACTACTCCTGTCCTGAAAAAAATAATTATTTCAATAAAGAGAGGGCCACAGGAAAGCAAGAGCCCTGCACTAAAACACGGAGGGAAGGGGCTGATCAGCAGAGGAGAGGCCGATTACTGCTATTAATCAGAATCACCTGGGCTCCCGGACTCACTTCTAGAAGGAAAATACCTTCGGTGTTTTTTTTTTTTTTTTTTTTTTTTTTTAAGAGTCGTCTCCTATGCTACATCAGTCCAGAGCGTCCTCACCGTTCCAGAGACAGGGAGAGACGCCTTAAATCCGGGGGGGGGGGGGGGGGGGGCCTAAATGATCTTTCCCTGTCCCCCAATCTTCACACACTGGAATTTTTACCAGCTTCTCACGGTCACGTGTGCGTTACCGGTACAGTCCAGGGAAGAGTAATGAATTTTTGGCCCTCCTTCGCCGGCCTAAGTTTTCCCTCAGAACACTAATGCTTCAATGCCCAGGCCTTTCCCCTGTCCCTCAGTTTCAAAAACTAAAATCTTCCCAGCTTCTCACAGTTCTCACGGTCGCGTATGCATTACCGGTACAGTCCAGATAAAGAGTAATGTGTTTTTGGTCATCCTTCACCAATTTAAATTTCTCCTCAGAACGCTCATGCCTCAATTCCCCTGTCATCGGGGTTGTCATTGATACACCTAAACACAGGGGCAATTAGGTAGTTCATAAGAGGGGAGATCAGAATTTATATTGTCCCAGATTTCTCTCCTGTCTGACTCCGCAGGCCATCCAGAACCATTCAGCAAGGGCTGGGGCCGTACACTCAGATATGCCCCACAGAGAACAGGCAATGAAAAGATCCTGCACCAGGTGGTGAGTTCAAATGAACCAGCTATCAAACTCTATCCCAGTGTAGGTTATTCATTCAATTGTATGTTCACTTATATTTCACTTTGCATTTTGTGTTCCCATCATTTACAGTTCTCGCAGGTATCTAACCCAATAGACAGTTAACATCTAATTATTTCCATTATTACACAATAAGACTCCTTATGATGTGCTGGTGTACTGGTGTATGGTAATTCCGGGGGACAATATTATAACCGACGGGAGGGGGGGTCACGGGGGGGGGGACCCGCTCGGAATCGGCTCAACTGAGCGCCTCACCAGACCCTTTACTTTTCCTCCTGCTCCACTGCCCGGCTACATGTCTCCGATGGGTTTCTGACAGCCCCTGAAGCGCATATCCCCACACAGGCTGCTGACATCAGTGCTGAGAGCGCAGCAGCTTCAGTTTCTCCGGCGCTGCGTGTCCAGCGGGGGCTCGTTCACTGGCGGTTTCCAGGGTGGTATTCCCGGTCCCAAGCGGGGATGCGGCGGGGTTGCGGCACCCGCTTGCTTCTCACAAAACACACGCTGTGGTCTGCGAGGTCACGAGCGGTGCCGACGGAGTCTCAGAGCGGCGTGTGTCTCCTGCCGCCATCGAGCCGTCCTACACCTCCCACCTCACTCGCGCTACGTCACGTCCTCATCGCCGTCCGCCTATGGCCAGCTCGACCACTTGCTATTTAAGCTCTTTCTCAGCCTAGTTGGCAGCACCTTACTGTTGGGGCCCATATGGCCTCTTTACAGGGTTTTCCCAGTACCCCCAATTTGCACCAACCAGAGACTTACGAATTCTCTCCAGCAAATCACTGGCCTCCACATCTTCCTTAGTCTCCCAGCCTCTCGTAGCTGGCTTGCCTTTTCCTGTCCTTGGGCATAGAATTCTCCTCACATGAGCTCCAGTCTCCAACAGGGACGACCAACTCTCCTGACAGGGTCCTGTCTTCAAACAGCACCAACTCACACCAGCCCATCATTATAGGTGGTGTGTGCACCTGGGCACACACCCTACTGGCTGTTCAAAACACCCGGACACAGGGTTGGAGATTCCAATAACACTAGGTGATTGAGGAAAGTACCCACTGTAGAAGGATATGCTTTGTTAATTTTTCATGTCAAAGGTTTACAACCACTTTTAGCCTTCTCATTTATTACATTTTCTATTTTTCACGTTCAACCTAAACTTGGTAAAACTTGGGTTTAACAATGATATTGTAATGCGTGTTGCCAGCTTTCTATAGATATGTCTCTTAGCAGCTCCTTTGTTATTAACACAGTTGGTAATAATCCATGGGTCACAGGATTGTATGTTTAACACATAGTTTTCAAAGAAAAAAATACAAGACAGGAAATGCTACTCTTGGTTTACAGAATCTTTGAAATGATTTATTATTGTTCTTGAGCAGAGTAATATTTCTGCAGTCCTTCAGTGGTACTGATATCCTTTAAATTATAGTACTTACAGTTTAATGACGTGTAACTGTGTCTGCAAGTTTAATGTTTGCAGTGATTCATAGCTGCATGTGACGTCAGTGTGCGTACATTAACCCCGAGCATTGCTGGCACCAGATGCTCAATGTTTGCTACTATTGTTCTGCTCCAGATATCCAGTTTTACATGTATATTTGCTCTAAGATTTGCCTGTCTTTATATATTTCTAGCCTTTATACTGGTTATTCCAAATGTATTTGCAGTGTTAACTGATATACCACTGTTCTGCTTTTCTTTAATTTAAGTTTTGCTGGCAGATGGCTGGTTTTGTTTTTCCAACTACTTTGATTGTTGCAGCAGATTTAACAGAACCCTGGAAAAGAAAAAGACGATAAGGCGTAATCACTCTAGGTCATTTTTTAGCAAGACAGATTGAATGTAAACTAATGGTGGGATTTTTTTCCCCTGCATATCAACATACACCATTCCTATTTCTCTCTGTCTGTCTTCTTTCCTCTCTGTCTCTTTCATTGTATGTGAGCCAATTGTCTACCAAATCAGCTTGTAGAGCAGGAAATCTAAAAGTACAGACAAATCAAAACTCCACTGAGCTCTAAAAAATGTGTGCCTTATAAACGAATGCCAGGAACTTGAATTTCTGGTTCACCATAACAGTTAACAGGGGGTCACTGGATGCAGTCATTAAAAAAACATACACGTATATCAAAAAGAGGGGGACCTACATGTTTGTTGCTGTAGTTTGAAGAATAAAAGCATTTCTTATGATGTGCAAAAAATGGAAAATACTTGCAGATCCCAACAGAAATCCAGTGCTGTCCTGTGCCCTATCCACTCTGCAGTCTTATGTTATTCTCCAAAAATAATTCATACACATCCACTATTTAATGACCTTCTAATTTCATTTTTTTATTTAAACAAATAAAAAAAAACTGCATGTCCCCCCACAACCCCCCCTCCGCTCCCACCACTCCTGCCGCTCACCTGCATTTCTCAGGCTTATGAGCCGCTCGGACCGGTTTCCTGAGAAAGCTGGCCGCCTGCTGAAAAAAACGGTACTGGGGTTATGACTGATATCTTCAGCCAGAATCCCGGTAAACCACTTGCAAACCGCAGCGTATATATACATATTGCAGTCAGCAAGTGGTTAAAACTCGTTCATGAATGTGAAAATTACCTAAATAAAATTGGTATAAGATAAAAGTAAAAATAATTATAAAATAATATATACATAGAAAATATAATAAAAATAATACTAATAAAAAAAACAGGTTAGATACCCAGGTTAAAACAGAGGGAAGAAAAGCTTAAAAAAGAAGACTAGGGGCGAGGTAGCGACATGAGAGCAAGTGGACGTGCCTGAGCTGAGATCTGTCCGACCCGCTCCTAAATACCGCTCCTGCAGCAGCTAAAAGAAGGACAAAGACTTGCAGAAGCGATGCCGTTGAAGTGGAGACAATCCCCGCAGCCTCATCGACTCTTCGGCTCCGCTCCGCTCCAGCTCCTCCTTTTTAGTATTCATAGGGGCTATGACCCTCCCATCCACCCTTCCTTTTTCCCCTATCTCCTCTCTTTGCATTTTCTCCCACTCCCCATAACACCCCCCCCTTTTTTTCTTATCCCATGTCACAATTTGTTCATAGTTTACAGTATTTTACATGGGTGCATAGCCCTGGCTTGGTACAACGGGTTTTAAGCACAACCCCCAATATTGTTCGGGTATAAAAAAGGTGGAGTCATATGATGTTTACGACTGTATGTACCAAAGAGCTTTCTGAAACTAATGTTGCAGGTTTGTGATCCATGGTCCATTGCTTTTTTGTATACTTTTTTTGTATTTATTACCGACTTACTGTACGTCATGCCTTTCTTTTTGAAAACTAAAATAAAGATTATATAAAAAAAGAAAAAAAAAACGAATTCAGCCACAACATCTAAGGTTTGGTAAGCTGCAATATATTACATGTGTGTCTTTTGTTTAATTCCGCTTTAAAAAAACGTAATGTACTTCATTTTTTTAAACCAGAGTTTAGTGCCACCTACTGCCAAGGTTGCGTTTGGAAATACAGAACATCTCCAGACAGGGTTTTAACCAGAAATCACAGGGCCCCACAGTACATTTTTTTATGTGGCCCCCTCCCCAAATAGTGGAGCCATGACTGCCTGTGTGCTGACTTCTGGGGTAAATGACATTTGGTGTCATTCAACCCAGAATTAAGGTAGCAGCTTTCTGACTCAAGGGATTCTGCAGAGAAGAATGCCAGAGAGAAGGTATTGCAGTATTGTAGCAAAAGCTGCATATTTTTAACAGGGAACCTTGAGAGGAGATCAATCAATGTCTAGGTCCTGCACTGCCTCATTATCTAAAAGGTGGTGGCAGGGTGAAAGACTCTAGCAGCCACACCATGCAAGTGATGGAATGACAGGTGGCAGATGGACACTAAGGGACATCTCACCCCTTCTGGTTCTGGCTCGGCCCCCTTCTGCTCTGGACTTCATACTGCTATAGCATGTGTGGCTATAGCAGTAGTCCTGACACTACCTCCATGCTGTTTTATGGAGATGAGGAGAAGGGGATGGGTTCTGCATTTCTAAAACATTTGCTAGCCTAGGGGGACCCCACTGCAATAATTTTTGAGCATATTGTTTTTCTCCATTTGAATTTGAATCTCAGTCTTCAGGAATTATACATATCACTGTGGGGTTCATTCTTTCTGAAGAAAATGGATGCAATTTGGGGTTTTGCAGTCCAGACCCCAAACAACCAATAGAGATACCTCTGGAGTGTGAAATGTTATTGCACATATTCCATGTATAATATAGTATACAGTATATTCATAGGCACTTCACTTAAAGCGGGGGTTTACCCCAAAAAAAAGATTTAACATTAGATTCAGCCGAGTTGTCAGAATGACAATCGGCTGTTTTTTTTTATTTTATCCCCGTACATACCGTATTTTCACCGCCGCTTCTGGGTATGTCTTCTGCGGGACTGGGCGTTCCTAATTGATTGACTGGCTTCCGACCGTCGCATACTGCGCGTCACGAGTTGTCGAAAGAAGCCGAACATCGGTGCACAGGCGCCATATAGAGCCGGCTCGCAGTCCGGCTTCTTTCGGCAACTAGTCACGTGCTGTATGCGACGGTCGGAAGCCTGTCAATCAATTAGGAACGCCCAGTCCCGCAAAAGACATACCCGGAAGCGGTGGTGAAAATACGGTATGTACGGGGATAAAAAAAAAAAAAACAGATTCGGCTGAATCTAATGTTAACATTTTTTTTTGGGTGAACCCCCGCTTTAATATACAAACTGCTTTTTTAATTTCCTTTTACATCAAATGTTATCTGCCTGATCTTTCAGACTTTGTATACCAGACTTTATATACCAGTGCAGTACAGTGTTATCATATAACAAGTATGGCGGTGATCAGGGACACTGGCCAATGACAGTACAAAAAAATTATTATTTCATTGCTATATGTAAGCATTTTATTGAATGAAATCAATTACCTGTGACTGGCCACATATGATCACATGGCACAGATGGGCCGTGATTGACCCAGATTGTACCATGTGATCCAATCACAGCTAGCAACACAATTGTACACAATGAATGGCTTGAAAGGAGGACACCTATTGTTTACAGCTGTCATGTGACCTGCTATGATTGGATACAGTGGTCACATGGTACCCTCCAGTGGACACAGCCAGTGACAGATTGCACCAGTTAATATTCTTTAAATACTCTGGAGCCCCATACTCTGCATATGAGTGAACCCTTTCCCATTCCTACATCCATTTTTTAAGTGTCAGAGCTTCACACTGTCACACTTGTTATAGGTCCACAAGCAGGGGTACATACATGCCTAAAGGGACAATGGAGATACAGTCTTTCATATAGCACTGGAAAACCTGCAACCTCATGACTATATATAAGTAATCGTTGTTTGCAATAAAGGCACTGACACAGGTATGGTAGGGAATATAATAACTAATTTTGTATTTATTTTCAAACAAAGTACAAAGATGCAGATATCATGCCACTTATCAAAGCAGAAAAATAAGTACATTTTGTGCAATTGTTACTCCACAGTTTTGATATTGGCTCAAACGTTGGTGTTTTTCTAATATATTCTTCTGTATTGATTTCTTTCCAATGAAGTGAGAATAAAACCCTCTTGTATTACAGACGTGAGTCAGGTTTTCCTTCCAGTGCGACATTCATTTTTTTTCTGAATGGAAATATAATAAGGAAAAATATTCATTAAACACACGCCCTTGTTGACTGTTAATATCCTCTCTTGAGTATTCAGAGACTGATGAGATATTCCTAAATAACTTTATTAAAGCCTGCAGCAATTTTAATTTTGAAAGGAGTTTTGTCTACTGGGGAACATGTGGCATGAAATTCTAGTTTTGTTTGACATTAGCAAAAATAATGACATTTATCAAATAACAATATTTAGCTATGCTTGTTTGCTTCTAATGAAAAAGTGACAATTTGAATACAATTTATTTAGCATAGAATGTATCCAAAAGAATCCTTTTATGCACCTCTCTTCATACGCAAAACCGAGAAAAAAATACAGTGCCATTATATAATGGAAAACTGTCATTGGAGAGATAGGGAGGCAGGCCTTATGAGTTCCTTGGCTGCCATGCGAAGATTCTGGATTCAATGTTTTCTAAGGTACTGGCTTCAAAATAATGTGAACTTCAAGAGCTTTGACATCACTGTGACTTAATTTGTTGCATTCTTGTAATGGATCAGAGATTCTAAATATAGTAAAATAATAGAATCTGCAAGTTTGACAACCAAGCAACAGTTTTTTCTCAGAAGGTTGTAAGCAGTGGCTAGTCCTTAATTTCTGTCACACAGTTTTCCTATAATAAGGCGGAGTTCCACTCAATTTTTTTTAAATTAGCCACATTGTAATATGCACTCTCTAGTGATGTAATGTTTGGAAACTTATATGGTGAAATTTCTCTCTCTCTCTTTCTCAGTAGCCTTCCCGGGACTTTTGGTGGTGGCTGCCTAGGCGCCTACTTCATCAGCCTGGCCCGTTAACTTCTGGGATATCTATGTCATTGATCCCAGAAGTCTTCAGGCATCTAATGTGTTTACGATTGCAAGATTTCCTGACTGGAACAAAGCACGCCCCACAGTGTCATTACTGCACAGTAGGGATGGCCTATACAACCCCCTGTTCGGTTCGCACCAGAACTTTAGAACATTACAAACCGAATAACGAACCCCATTGAAGTCTATGGGACTCGAATGTGAAAAATATAAAGTGCCCATTTTGAAGGCTTATATGCAAGTAATTGGGCATACAATGGTTATAGTGGTCCGGGTACTGCCCTGGGCGACATGTATCAATGAAAAAAAGTAGTGATTTATTGATACTTAAAGTGAAAGTATAAAAATGAAAAATTCCTTTCAATATAGTGCCTGGGGATCCCCGTAGTCCACCTGTAAAGTGGCACATCTGTACTATGTATAGAAGCTGCTGCAGCAATAATTGCATTTCTAAAGCCCAAAAATTACATTTTCCCTGCAAGCTTCCTCTATTTTGTAAGCAACGGCTTGGGGAGCCATTCTGTATGACGAGGCCACAATGTAGTGCACTGGGAACAAGATTATAGATTTTTTTGGATACATTCTGGTATCTCTACCAAAGACTTTGGATTTCTACTTCTGTAACAGGTGCGGAAAATTTGTTCTTTGGGTGTCGGTGGTGCCTTCACACCATAACCGTATAGAGGTACGCTTGATGAAAGCAAGAATTGGTTTTGCTGTCAAAAATTGTAATAATATGCACCTGTCAAAGAGGTGCAGAAAAACTGTTCTTAGGGTGTTGATGGCGCCCTCACACCGTAACCCTATAGAGGTACACTTGATGAAAGCACGAATTGGCCTTGCTGTCAAAAATTGCAATTATATGCACATGTCAAACAGGTGTGGAAAAATTGGTCTTTGGGTGTTAATTGGGCCCATGAAACCTACACCAAAAACATTCTTCCAGATGAAATCAACACCCACAACTCTATATTCCACATTCCAAAAACACTTAATCGGCAACATCGGCATCAGGGGATTCATAGCTGCTAAATAATTTGTGCAAATAAACAAAGTGCAAATAGTGCAATCAAATATGGACCACTGATGTGATCATATAAAAATCCATGTGGCAAATAATCACAGAATCTGAATATTCCCACTCCTGCTGAGTGATATAATGCGTGCAAGTAAACAAAGTGCAAACAAATGTGCAATCAAATATAGACCACTGTTGTGGTCATATATAAGTCCATATGGCAAATAATCACAGAAAATATTTCCACTCCTGCTGAGTGATATGACACCTGCTGGGTGCCTTGTTAAAGATAACACTCTTACTTCAATAGGTGAACACTGCAATCCGTGTCCCTGCAAAGCCCGCACTCACCAGATTTTTCACCCCCTATGGGGTATGTAAGCCTTCACAGTGTGTGCCACTGTGTAGCACTGTGGCAATCAAATAATGTCCCTTGTTCCGCTGGTGTTAGTCCAGTATGGCTCATGTACAGAAAAAAAAGAAGCCCCAAATAGTGTCTTATCGTTTACAAACACATTTTTTGGTAAAACTTAAAATGGGTACTCACAATTTTCGAGTTAAAAAAGGCATGAAATGCTAGCAGTTAGAAGTCTGGCTTTCTGCTATCTGTGCTCGACCGGTTTTGTCTTGTTACATCATCTGGAGCATCCATCAAGAGATATAATTATTTAACCTTTTCCTGCATATTTACCATGATACACTTTTCATACTCACCATTGCCAACTTCAGTGTGAAACTCAACCTACAGTTTTTATAAACATTTATCATCCTGAGGAGGCAAAAATAGTGCAATAATGATATGGAAACCCATCTTACTGACCAAATGCTGGTGCTGAAAATTGTGCCTTTTAGGACTTGGAGACTAAACTATAGTAGCCAGATTCAGGTACATCGGCGCATCTTTCAGGCGGTGTAGCGTATCGTATTTACGCTACGCCGTCGTAAGTCAGGGAGGCAAGTGCTGTATTCACAAAGCACTTGCCTCCTAAGTTACGGTGGCGTAGCGTAAATGGGGCCGGCGTAAGCGCGCCTAATTCAAATGAGGATGATGGGGTGTGTTTTATGTAAATGGGTGGTGACCCGACGTGATTGACGTTTTTTACGAACGGCGCATGCGCCGTCAATGTACATATCCCAGTGTGCATTGCTCCAAAGTACGCCGCAAGGACGTATTGGTTTCGACGTGAACGTAAATTACGTCCAGCCCCATTCACGAACGACTTACGCAAACAACGTAAAAATGTCAAATTTTGACGCGGGAATAACGACCATACTTAACATTGACTAGGCCAGCTATTTGTTCGGCTAACTTTATGCCGGAAAATGCCCTACGTAAACAACGTAAAAAAATGCGCCGGGCGCACGTACGTTTCTGAATCGGCGTATCTAGTCATTTGCACATTCTACGCCGAACTCAACGGAAGCGCCACCTAGCGGCCAGCCTAAATATTGCACCCTAAGATACGACAGCGTAGGAGACTTACGCCGCTCGTATCTTAGCCTAATTTAAGCGTATCTGGTTTCCAGAATACGCTTAAATTTAGGACGGCGTAGATTCGCCGGCGTAAAGCTACCTGAATCTGGCTATAATTGTTAATATCCAGTTTCATATGACCTGAAAATAAATAAGATGTCCTACCTAGACTGAAAATCATACATCTTTGATCTTCAATATCCCCTATGTTATATAAAAATCATATAATAATCACATGTATGAAGATGACTTTGTTGGTTGTATTTTGATCAAATATCCAAAGAAATGCAAATTGTGTAAAAACTGAATTGGGGAAATTGCCAGAAATGTTGCTAATTCCAACCTCTTTTCTTCCCAAATAAAAACCTAGGGCCAGATCCACAAAGAGCCGCCGTAACGTAAAAATTCCCATTTAAGTTACACTGCCGTAAAATTTCTACCTAAGTGCCCGATCCACAAAGCACTTACCTAGAAATTTTCGGCTGTGTAACTTAAATCCGTCCGGCGCAAGGCGTTCCTATTTTCATGGGGCGAGTCCCATTTAAATTAGGCGCGCTCCCGCGCCGGACGTACTGCGCATGCTCCCGACATCATTTTCCCGACGTGCATAGCGCGGTTTTACGTTACGCCGAGTTTTGTGAATCGCGCCGGGTAAAAAAAGTTGCGTCGGGGAAAAAAAAAAATAACAGCGTCGTGGGTAAGAAGGGTCTACTTTTACAAGGTGTAAACAGTTTACACTTTGTAAAAGCAGCCCTAATTTTACGATTGCAAACTAAAACTTACGGAGAAAAAACGAAGCTGAAAAGCTTTGTGGATCTCCGTAAGTGCTAATTTGCATACCCGACGCGGCATTTCGACTCGAAATGCCCCCAGCGGCGGATGCGGTACTGCATCCTAAGATCCGGAAGTGTAAGTCCCATACAAATGTCGGATCTTCTGCCGATCTTTTGAAAACTGATTCTGTGGATCAGTTCCAAAGATAGAAACAGGGATACGACGGCGTATCAGTAGATACGCCGTTGTATCCCTTTTGTGGATCTGGCCCCTAATACTTAAGAGCACATTCATCAAAACCAGCTATAAATTAAAGCCAACAGGCTACAAAAGCAAAAAGTACAAAACCAGCACATCTTCAAATGTATTTGCGATATTGAAGAGAGGCTTCTGGAAATAAGGGGCCAAATTCTCAAAAAGCTGTGCAAATTTAGTATTACCTAACTTATGTCATTTAAGTTACGGCGCCCTAAGTTGGTGTCGTAAGTGCCGTATGTATCCACAACGCATTTGCGCACAAAATTGCGCCATCCGTAACCTAAATTCCGAGGCGTAAGGCGTGGTTATGGCAAGTGGGAAGGAAGTGGGCGTGCTTCATTGTAATGAGCCGTGACCCCATGCAAATGAAGGGCCGGCCGTACTGCGCATGCGCGCACGAATCTGGACCTCACTGGGCATGTGCAGAACTTTGCTCATCGCAATCAGTGAGATAGGTAAAAGGCCAAGCGTACTTAGTTTGAGGATCGCCCTGTGTCTAAATAGCCCCAGTCAAACACACTTCCCTTGCAAAAGTATTTCCCTGTGTTCCCTTCCTAAAGCAAGTTGCTTCTGCTTTGAACGTTTGTCAGTGTTTGTTGGTAAGATTTGTTTGTGAGAAAAGTTGTTGAGGAGTTGTAGAGTATAGTTGGTGTTTGTTTTTGATAATTTGTTATTTGTTTTGATTTTTTTCCTGTTTGTTTTTGATAAGTGTTTGTTTTTTGGTGTGTGATTGTTTTTTGTTTCCGTTTTTTGCCTGTTTGTTTTTGATAAGTGTTTGTTTTTTGGTGTGTGATTGTTTTTTGTTTCCGTTTTTTGCCTGTTTGTTTTTGAATTTATAGTAGCTGTCTGTTTGTGTTTTATTTTTGTTTTTGCTGTGATTTTTTTTCTTTGTTGTGTGTGTATTGTTGATTGTTTTTTGGGTGAGTTTCCTGTTGCTGGGTGGTGTCTGTGATGGCCACCAAGCGCAGGAAGCTAAATTTTTCAGTGGCAGAGAAGCATATTCTTGCTCAGGGCATCATAAAATATGGTCGTTTTCTACATGGCCCTGAGAGCCAGAACACCACCCCGGCCAGGAGGAAGGAGATCCTTAAAAAGATCACCGATCGGATCAATGCGTCGGGGGGGGGGGAGACCAGGATCATCGCTGGAATCCAAAAAAAAATAAACGACTTAAAGAGCGTGTCCCGGAACAAGCTGGCAACGCTGCATGCCCATACCAGGGGCACTGGAGGAGGGAGACCCTGCCCAGTCAGGATGAGTGAGGAGGAATGGGCAGTGGCCCAGTGTTTCCACCCACAGCAGGTGGTGGGCCTGCCTGGCTTTGACTCTGATGCTCCTGTGAGGACAGGTAAGTTTTTTATTTTTTCTATCTGGTGATTAGCATGTGTGGGTGGGGGAAGGGAAGATGTGCCAAGTGTGTGGATCCACCAACCTGTGATTGTTTTGTGTCCTCCCCAGATGGCCAGGAGGTGGCAGCCCCATCAGCCCAGGAGGTTGCTGGGTCATCAGCCCAGGAGGTGGCAGCCCCATCAGCCCAGGAGGTGGCAGCCCCATCAGCCCAGGAGGTGGCAGCCCCATCAGGGCAGGAGGTGGCAGCCCCATCAGGGCAGGAGGTGGCAGCCCCATCAGGGCAGGAGGTTGCTGGCCCATCAGGGCAGGCTGCTGCACCACCCCAAAGACAGGCTGATGCTGAGTCCCAAGAAGGGCAGGATTCGCCATGGGAGGGGAGTGCCCACAACTCCCCTAATTTGGATGTTGAGTGGGAGGAGGATGAGGGGGAGGAGGATGAAAATATTGTGATTGGCCGGCAAATCCTGATGGGCCAAGATAGGACCTTTGAGTCATCCCCTGAGGGTACCCCAGAGGCTCCCAGCAGTCAGGCCACCATCAGGGGTGGCCCCTCCCAACCCTCCTCCAACATGCAGCAGCCCCCATGGGTCACTCCAACCCCTCCTCCAAGGCCACAAGCCTCAGGGGCAAGTAGGAGGCCGACCCCGGAAACCAGGGGGGGGTTTGAGCGTCTGCCGGTCAGTCTGCTGAGGGACAATGCCCGGCAGACCCGCAGTCTGGGTGAAATTAAAAAAACAATGACCAAGGTGGAGCACAGCCTGGGTTTAATGAGGGATTCACTGGGTGATGTGGCCACCAACTCAGTGGGGGTCATCACCTGTTTGTGGGACCTGAAGAACGCCACAACAGGCGTGGCCCAGGAGGTGACTGCCCTGACCCAGGCTGTGCAGGCCAATACCCGGGCTGTGCAGGCCAATACCCGGGCTGGCCAGGCTAATACGGCTGACATCACTGCCTGTCTGACAAGGATAGCCGTGGCCTTGGAGGGCAGGCCAGCAGGAGGACAGACACCAGGGGAGGCTCCTTCTTCCCCTGCACATACCCCCCCCGTGAAGATACTCCCTCCCCTGCACAGCCCCCCCTCGTGAAGATACTCCCTCCCCTGCACAGACCCCCCCCCGTGAAGATCCGCCAGTTGGCCGTGGCCGTGCCCGTGGTCAGCCCAGAAGGAGCACTCGGCAACATCACTAAGTTGCAGGGGTACTTTTGTTTTTTATGTTTTGTTTATTTTATTATACTGTACTTATGATTTGGTTTATGTGTGTGAATGATGTGTGAATGTGGGGGGGTTGCATTCCTGATAACATAAGGGTGTCACCCTCAGTTTTGGTGGAGTAGGGATCCCCAGGACCAGGGAGAAGTCATCCCAGGTTCCTGAATGGTGTATGAATGCACAGTGACATAATTGGAGCCGTGGCGGGGCGTTACTGCTCCCAAGTACCAAAGGGGGGGGTACTTGGATCTAATCCAATTCGATGTGCATGTGATGTGTCTGTGCTAGGGACCACAGTGGTGTGCATTCATGCATTCTCATTGTGAGATAATTAATGTGCGTTTTCTATGAAAAAAGACATTCTCATTGTCATATAATTATTGTGCATTTACTGTGCAAAGAAACATTTTAAATGTCACATAATATCTGTGCGTTTATGGTGTAAAACCAAACAATAAAGTGAGATAATGAAGGTCCATTTACTGGGAAAAGATGCCTTCAGCAAGTCGTCTCCTTATTGCTGTGCCCTCAGCAGACCGGGTAGAGGTGGTTGGGGGGGGGGGGGGATTGCCTGGGTGGGGGGTCAGGTCAGGACAATATGCAGGCCCCTTCTCATTGCAAAATTGTGGAGTATGCAACATGCCCCAATTATTTGACAGACAAAGTCTGGGGAATACAAGAGTGTACCCCCAGTCTTGTCAAGGCATCTGAAGCGGGACTTGACAAGCCCGAATGTCCGCTCTACAATTGACCGGGTGCGAATGTGCACCTCATTATATTTGTGTTCTCCTGGTGTTTGGGGGTTCCTAAATGGTGTCATTAGGTGGGGTCCCAAGGCATATCCAGAGTCACCTGTAAGGGAAAAGACAGGAGGATATTAGTCATGCATGTGCCCCTTGTGATGTCTGCATCATGGGGGGGGCATACCTGACACCAATGTCACTCACCAATCAGCCAGCTGTCTCCATACACATTCTGCTCCAAGTCTTGATAGATCTTGGTCTGCCGGAGAATGAAACTGTCGTGGCACGACCCTGGAAATTTGGCACAAACGTGCCAGATGAGGCCATGAGCATCTACAATAGCTTGGACGTTGATCGAATGCCAGCCATTTCTGTTCCTGAACAGGTGCTCAGTTTCATGGGGGGGCTGTAGTGCCACATGGGTGCAGTCTATCGCCCCGATGGTCCGTGGGAAGCCACCAATGTTATAGAAGTCAGTCATGGCTTGCAGACGCTGCTCCTCCTGGGTGGGCTTTTCAAACTGGTTGACCATGCGCCGCAGTATGGCAGGGACCACCTGATGGACACATCGGCTCATTGTCGACTGCACCATCCCAGCCAGACCTCCAGATGCACGCTGGAAAGACCCAGTGGCCAAAAATGAAGGGTTGCCATAACTTTTTGTAGAGGTGGCAGGGCATGGGATCGTTGGGTTGGGGTGGTGAGATCCTCCTGAAGTATTTGGGTGAGCTCCAGGATGGCTTCCCTGTTGAATCTGTAGTTGCCATACACCTCATAATCAGGCATGGCAAACAGATCGCACCGTGGGCGGTAAACCCTCTCCTGTGCCCGCATCCTCCTCCTCTGTGCCCTCCTCCTTCTTTGTGCCTGTAAAGTGTCGAGTGCCGTTAGAATCATTGATGTGCCGGGCATTTTGGCAGTCAGATTGTTGTCCTGCAGAGATGTGTTGTCAGCTCTACCTCTATTCAGTTGCTTGAGCAGACCCTTACACGGCATGTGTAAAATTAGGTCTGCTTTTATAATGTGTAAATTTGCCCAGGGAAACTAACAGGTGCGCACAGGGCGTAATCTACGGCGCACACACTTAATTTTGTGGATCGCCCTATCTCCCTCATTTGCATCTTTGCCTATCAAAAACAGCGGCGTGACTAGCGTAATTTGCGCCCGGGGATGCGCAGGTGTAATTATTTTAGGTAGGACTGAAAATCCGGAAATCTAGGCTTAACTCGTTTTGAAGATCGGGCGCAAATATACGCGCCGTGTAAATTTAGAAAACTTTAGTTAAGTCCGCGTATCTCTTTTGAGAATTTGGCCCAAGGTGGTTAAAAAAAGGGCTCAAGTGCAATACAGAAAACTCAAAACTGAAAGCAGCCTCAGCAAAATAGTGAACAAGTATTGAGAAACAAAATGAGTAATGTGTAAATAAATTATAAAACTATCTAAAACTAAAATATTTAACAGCTTATTTGCAGATATTAGCAAATGTATCAAAGGGCAATTTCAAGACCAATCTTTTAAGGGTCTGGATCTCCTACAGTGCACTTATTCCTTATTTCAAATGTTACTTATGAATTATAGAAATTATTTAAAGTATTGTGGCAGGATAAATCAGTGCAAATAATACATGAATGGATAGCTTTGATGACTGAAAAATCCAGCCTTTAAGAGCAACTGGAGGAGGAATGGAGGGAAATCCTTCCACTGGAACACATGTGGATACAATTGTCCAAGGGAAGATTTACTGTTATATTTCCTTATAAGAATATGGGACAGGAAGTGAAGGAAAAATCTCCCCAGTGAGAACAAAGGTAGCAAATAAACCGGATAGTTTAAACTCTTCCACACTCAATTCAAAGCTATTCAAAGTTTTTTGGTTTTATTGAATTTTAATATTAAGAAATGAAAAAATGTACCGTAGTACTCATTAAAAATGGCATGCAAAGACATCGATGTGTAATCGCTAGTTATGAACCGATACCATTATTTTTTCAAAATGTTTTTATTGAGAATAAACAGGTTTACCATATACATTAACAGGTGATTTCCACCAACACAGCAGGTATCAAATCAAATCAAGGTTCCGGCGTCAATTGACACAGCAAAGAAAGACATTGTTGTGTGACTTATTGCATGGTAAGAATTAAAACAGAATAACCAGACAATACAAAATTAAACAGTGAAAGAAACATCAAATAAAATAACATAAAAACATAGGTCAGTCTTGAAGTCAAAATAAGAATCAAGGGTTCTACTTAGCTTGTGAAAAAGGGACAGAGCTTCATTTCCAGTGAAGAGCAATTGCTCATTGTACCGCTATACATATGGAGTGGATCAGTCTCATAAGGGGTTTAGGGAAAGGGAGCTGCGGTGGCCATTCACCTCTGCAGCTAGGGGTTCGGATCCCGGTCTCGGCTACATGTGAGTTGTGTTTGGTGGTCTCAGCCCGGTTTCCGGTGGGTGTGCTGTGCGAGGTAAGCCTGCGCTTAGTACGCCCACCCCCCTCCCACAAAAACCACCACACTTACACACACTCGAAATTGGGTTAACATGCACGCACTTTGACCACGCTGCGAAGGACTAACGGGGCTGGTTGAGCGGGCTAGATCATCTCACTCCCTTATAGGGAGTCCCTCTGCCCTGTTGGGCTTCCAAGCGGAGCAGGCAGGGTGGGCTGTGTGGGAGGACCCCCTCACACACCCGCCATTGCCACCCGGGGCATGGAGAAAGGTGTCAGATTGCCTCTGGGGGAGGCCTGCCTACTCCCAACTCCTGCAGTCCGGCTCCTCTCTCGAGTACACGCACAAAATACACTTGAAAAAATAAATAAAAAAATAAGGGGTTTAGGGGTATCAGGAAGACTTTCGAATAGGAGACAATGAGTGTGTGTCAGAGCCACGTGCCCACCTGCTAGTTTGTCTATCAGCCCTAGGGCCTCCTTCCATGTGGGTTGCAGATTTACACATTCCCAGAACAGATGTAGGAAGGAGCCCCAGTGAGCGCACCCTCTGAAGTAGTAAGGGGAGGGCTGCGGGTATATCTTACTTAGGCGCAAAGGAGTGTAATACCAGCGAGTAAGCAGTTTGATAGCCATTTCCCTCACAGTCAGGGATTCAGTGCACTTCCGCATGTTCAGCCAACCTATCACCAAGTCTTCCCCTCCCACGTGTAGTTCCTGTTCCCATTGAGACCTATATTTCAGTTGGGAGCTTACGTTAACTGTTTCTAATAATTTAAACAAACCAGAAATTAGGCCCTTTTGACGGGGGGATGTTTGGCAAATGTTTCAAAAAACGTATTAGAATCTGAGGGGGGTCCCTGCATAATGAGTTTGTAAGAAATGTCGTATTTGTAAGTAGCGGTAGAATTTACTGGCCTGAATATTATCCGATATCATTATTTTAAAATACGAGTACAGATACTTTTTACAAGTACTTGCCAATACCGATTACCGATACCTATTGCCTAGGAAGACTGCGTAGAGGGGTAGTAATGATAATAATACGTAAGTAAAAAATTAAAAAATTAAAATAAAAGTATAATTACATTTATTGTTATTTATTGAATTAATAAATGCAAAAATCATATCTAACAACCAGTCCTTGAAGTTCAAAGTCCTTAAAGTATAGACATTTTGAATCAAGATAATATAAAGTCTCTGTATATGCTGCTAGGTGTGGATCCCAGATGCAGGGCTCAACAACAAGCTCCTGACCAAAGAGAACGAGCAGATGTAACAGCTGGGTAAAAACAGGAGGAGCAGTTAGATGAGGAGAGCCACCCGCAGCCACTGCTGACAACCAGTAAGCCACCGGACCATGCAGGATGACAGACCCGCTAGCAGCTAGCAGAACACTGCAGCTGGTGGATGAGAAAGTAGGAGGTGGGGCAGGCACCTGGCATAGATAGTGAAAAAGAAAGGAGGAGTTGGGGAAGGCACCTGGCAAAGCTGGCGGGAGGGAAAGAAGAAGCCAATGGGCAGAAGTGACAGCAGGCGGGAGGGGAGAAGGAAGTGGGGACAGCTCAAAGTTTTTTAAGGACGTGGGAGCCCCGCTCCTTAACAACCAATAATTGCCAACATTCTTTTGTTACATTCCCTGGCATTCCCCTGTTGACAGCAGAAAAAAAGAACCCCGCTACTAATTCAAATTGGGGGGTGAGATCTAGGGCCCCCCCTGCAGACCCCCACAACCACCAGGCAAGGGTTGTGAGGATGAGGCCCTTGTCCCCATCAACATGGGAACAAGGTACTTTGGGGTCAGACCCCAAAGGACCCTCCTTGTGTTGAGGGCATATGGCCTGGTACAGGTCAGGAGGGGGGAACTCTCTTGCCCCCTTTTTTGCTACAGCCTGCCATGTTGCGTGCTCGGATAAGTGTCAGGTATGGATTTTGGGGGAACCCCTACGCCATTTTTTTTATTTAGCGCAGGGTTCCCCTTAATATCCATACCAGACCTGAAGGGCCTGGTATGGATTTTGGTGGGACCCCCACGCAATTTTTTTTAATTTTGGTTTGGGGTTTCCCTTAATATTCATTCCAGACCCAAAGGCAAACGCCTCATAATATTTGCTGTTCGGCAGATGGGCGAACACCTGATGGTCGAGTCGAACTTACGTTCGACTCGAACATCGAGCTCATCCCTACTTGTGAGGAGATGAAGATGCAATTTGGTGCAAAACATTATGAATTGTGTGATTCTCTGGAATTGTGGTTGCCTGCCCATCCTCTGTCTAATGACTCAGTACATGCATGCTCATACAATACCAGCATGAAATGTATATTCTTGGAACACATTTTTAAAGCCTAATATACCAAAATACCAATCATATTCTCTTTTCATTCTGCATGTAATGTTTCTAGATTTTATTAACGTTTTACCCATCTACTTATCTGTACTTCTTCCAAGTGGCACCAGTGTGACCTCTGCAGTCATCCTCATCTTGAGTGGGGCACATACATTACACAGCAGTGGCATATGGGCACTGATATATTGTCTGACTGGGAGATGAACTAGACCTATTGTAGTGCAGAGGATTAAATGGTTTGGAGTCATGATTGCATGTGCATCGACTTCCAGGTTAAGTGAAGTAGGGAGACATTCAACCTGGTAGTGGGGCAATGACCAGTAGATCAAACTGAGTATCTTCAGTGGATAGCTCTGAGGACATAATGAGTATTACTTTGAAAACTGTGTTTTATTTTCAAGGATTTTATTAGTGTTATTTAACCCTACATTAAAAATGGGAGTTATTGTGCACATTGACTAATCAGGTTTCTTCTTTTCTTCTCTGAATGAAAGAAAGGAGCTGACTGGTCAATATGAGTAACATCTCAAACTAAATCTACATGACAGAGTTTACTTTGTGCAGAATGGAATACATTTTCCTTTTGGTATCATACTTTGTATGCTAAAGCTAGATTTATTTTTATTTTTTAAATATTTCGCTTTTTATACATACAGTACTTGCAGGTTCTTAATAAAATGATTTCAGTAAAAATGACATCTTAACTAATAAATGTTAACACATTATGACCTTTATTTTTATTTTATTTTTTTTACAGATTACGATGTTTGGTAAAACAGCTTGAGAAAGGAGATATTAATGTATCGGACCTAAAAAATAATATTGAATATGCAGCATCTGTATTGGAAGCAGTTTACATTGATGAAACCAGGTAATAACATTTTTTTTCTAATAAATTAATTGTTCCAAAGTGTTAAAATAACAGGGCACACCAAAACTCAAACAGCACACCTTGGTTTTCCTGTGTCTAGCCAACACAGTAGGACTAAGAATATGGGGCCAGATTCACAGAAGAGATACGACGGCGTATCTCTGATACGCCGTCGTATCTCTCAGAGTATCTATGCGACTGATTCATAGAATCAGTTACGCATAGATAGCCCTAAGATCCGACAGGTGTAATTGACTTACACCGTCGGATCTTAGGATGCAGTACCTCGGCCGCCGCTGGGTGGAGTTTGTGTCTTTTTCCTGCGTCGGGTATGCTAATGAGCATTTACGGCGATCCACGGCGGTTTTCGCATTCGTTACGTCGTCGCTAGTAATTTTTTCCCGTCGCAAATTTACACCTGCTTTAACATTGCTTAACTTTAGTCGAGCCATGTTAAAGTATGGCCGTCGTTCCCGGGTCGAATTTCAATTTTTTTTTGTTTTGGCGTAAGACGTCCGGGAATGCGAATGGACGCTACGCACGTTGCCGTTCTAAAAAATGACGTCACATCGCGCAAAGCACGGCGGGAATTTCTAAACTGAGCATGCGCAGTAAGTCCGGCGCGGGAGCGCGCCTAATTTAAATGGTACACGCCCCATTTGAATTGGGCGGGCTTGCGCCGGACGTGTTTACGATACACCGCCGCAAGTTTACAGGTAAGTGCTTTGTGGATCAGGCACTTACACTGAAAACTTGCGGCGGTGTAACGTAAACGGGTTACGTTGCGCCGCCGCAATTGTACGAGAATCTGGCCCATGGTCACTAACAGAACCAGAATTTGGATGTTATTGTGGATATTACAGAGAGGTGACCCCATCTTTACCATGCAATCCTCATACCACTATGCAGCACGGATCCTTCTCTTCACATTGCTCAGTACTCATAGTGGTACTAAAGCCTCGTGCACACATTCTGATTGTTGGACGACTGAGCTTCTGATTTTTGTCCAGGGGTGTGTGCCAGGATCTTGTCTTGTATACTAATGGCTGCGCAAATTGTCGTTTGACAAACACGACATAGTGAGAGTATAAAGAGAAAGTTAATTTCTCAGGCTCCACCCTTTGGGCCCCTTCTGCTAATTTCGTGTTAGTGGAAGTTTTAGGTGGATTTCTGTACTGTCCATCCGAAAATCAGACGTTGAGTTCACATCAGACAAAAAATGTTTAGCCTGTCATTCAACATTTGTTGTCCGAAAATTGGAAAACAATTCTCTAAAGAAGCGTATTAACAGTAAGCATTTCGGACAACAGCCTGTCAAACGACAATCCCCTTCTGATTTTCATACTGTGTGCACGAGGCTTTAGTCTTCAACTCCAGGCTCTGTGGTCCCCTCACATACCTATTTCTCTCAGAGACTCCACAATTTTGTACTGCATGCTTTTAATATACTTGCCTTTTTACAATTTCTTTAGGATAATCACATGAATCTGGCCCTCTTCTTAAGCAATGTGTGGCTCTCAGAGATCAGGCCCGTCGCTACAAGGCAGGCAAACCAAGCGATTGCTTGGGGCCCCCGAGCTAGCCTGGGGCCCCAAGCAGGGCCCTTGCTGCTCTTCCTATATGCTGCAGCTGCCTGAGCGCTCTATAGAGAGCCTGCAGCACTGCTGCCTTGAGTTGTCACTTCCCCTTCTCTGTAGCGTGACCAAGCTCCTCTTCCTTCCCCTTGTCAGTCCGTACTGAGTGCTCACCTCCTTTCAGTCCGGCCGGGAACAGGAAACTGAATCTTCTGCCGAGCGGTACAGACCCGGTAGGGAGGGGGGCCCGGGGGGTGTAAAAAGAATATAGGGAGGGGGGGCACGGATGGAGTAAAAAGAACATAGGTTGGGCTTTGCGTGCGGGGGGAGGGGGGGTTGGGGCCTCCATGTCCATTTTGCTTGGGGCCCCCAAATTCCTTCAACGGCCCTGTCAGAGATGCAGAGAGCAGTGCTGATTTGATGACAGCACAGTTCTCTGTATCAATACTCTATGAGCAAAGGGTGCTGTGGTGACACTTTCTAAAAGGACCATCTGGGGACCAATTTAATCAAAATAAATTAAGCTTTAAGGAGCTTTTTTTTCGTTTCCCTGTTGGATCACTAAAACCAGAAGCATGGAGCCTCAAAAAGTACTTAAAGCGGTTGTATAATTTTTTTTTTTTTTTTTTTACCTGTAAGGCAAAATGCATAATCAGCTAGTATGCACCGCATAATAGCTGATTATGAAATACTTACCTCAAAACGAGGTGAACGACACTTACCTGGTTCACGCCGAGCGAGATGTCATCTTGCTCCGGCGTGTCTTCCGGGTATCGCCGCTCCAGCGCTGTGATTGGCTGGAGCGGCGCCGCTCCAGTGCTGTGATTGGCTGGAGCGGCGATGACGTCACTCCCGCGCATGCGCGCGGGAGATTTAAAATCGGCAAGGTCCGGCGGCTGCCGGATCTTCCGCCGTGGATCCCTCCTGCGCATGCGCCGCCCGCATTGCGAGGGGAATATCTCCTAAACCGTACAGGTTTAGGAGATATTCTTTTTACCTACAGGTAAGCCTTGTTATAGGCTTACCTGTAGGTAAAAGTGCAAATTTAAGGTTTACAACCACTTTAACATATTTTGAGCAGAGAGGGCAAGTTTGAGAACTTAAAACGGAGGTTCACCCTAAAACATTTTTCTACCTTTACATTGTGCTCGCTTGCAACAATGACAGAATGCGGGTTTTTTTTTCGCTGTTCCTATCCAGCAGGTGATTGACGTGATGACATAAACTACCACCCCCCTGTCGCATAAGGAGCGTCACGAGTTGCCGAAAGAAGCCGAACGGCGGTGCGCAGGCGCCGTATAGCGCCGGCTCGCCCTTCGGCTTCTTTTGGCAACTCGTGACGCTCCTTATGCGACGGGGGAGGTAGTTTTTGTCATCACGTCAATCACCTGCTGGATAGGAATGCCCACTCCCGCGGGAGGCACCACCCAGAAGCCGGGGAAGAAAATAACTGTACGAGGTATGTACAGCAAAAAAAAAAAAAAATACTGTCATTGTCGAGAGTCAGCTCAATGTAATGTTAGAAAATAGTTTTTAGGGTGAACCTCCGCTTGGAAGTTGGAATTTTATTTCTGTGTCGCCATTGGGTAGATCTCCTCACTTCCTCTTTGATCACAATGCAAAACGTGTGGTGAGATCTCCCTAATAGTAAAACCTGAAAGCATGTACGGTACTTTATAACCCTTCCATATTTCAACCAAACAAAACAAATATATATTCTAGTTAAAAATGTAATGCATGTAAAGTGGACCTATCACAGAGGAAATATAAAAATGCTAGTTGACTTGACTTGAGTTTTATTTACTCCCTGTTTTCAATATTTTTAAAGACACTAGTCTAGAACAAATATGAAAATGTGAAAAATTAGAAGCTCTTGGAAGACTGAGGGAACTTGACAGATAGACAACTATTTTCCAAGGAAGAGGTCAGCCATGGCAACCTCTATATTTCCTTCACGACAGGTTTCTTTTAAGCACTTATTTTAGTATCTCTTCAGTGTAAAAGGGAGATACCTGAGTTGGTTATGACTGTACTGAATTGAAACATATAATTTTAGGGTCAGTTTAGTTAGATTAGCTTCCATTTTGTCAGCTGTAAAATAATGTATGATAAACGGTTTAAAAAAATGTATTGTAGTGTGTGCTGGTTAGAACATAAAAAATAAAAATAAATGATTCAACGTTTGCATAAGCCACCCACTCCTTACCAATCTATTATCCAGGGTGGTCACATATTGTGAATGCATTCTATTAAATTGTCTTTGTTTCATAATAATGAAGCAATTAGATTAAATCCATGCAATCATTTAAACTGTATATAAATAGAGTGTATACATAATTTAGGATAATAGCCAAAGCTATTTTTAGGTCCCAAAGGTCATTTAATTAGACACACTATTCTTGGTCATTCAGGAGGAAAAAGTAATTTCAGAAACTGTTTTTTTCCTAAGTTATGACCTAAACTCTTTCCTTGTCGAAAGACTTGTCTTAAAATAGTCCAACAGCCATACATGGTGATACTGCCTGTTCATTGTGGCATTTGAAATCTTCACTGTGATATTTGGCCCCATAAAGCTATTCCTAGCAATATATGTTCATTGTTATTGAGGGTGAGCTTATTATTATGTGTCACAGCAACATAAGTTTAACAGGTTTCAAAGGCTGAACCTGCATCAAGGAAAAATATTCAGACCACTTTTAATAGTTCCAGAAATCTTTAAAATGTTTTTATATAGTCACCACAATGATCAGTCACACACAAGCAGCGTGGCACATTTGGAAATTGCACATAAATTAAGGGTTTTTAATTTTTTTGTTAAAAATAGAAAACCCCTGTATCTACCAACTCAAAACAGTCAAATCTCAGAGTATTATGATTAAAGATATTGGTAGGGCAATTTGCCTTTGCAGTCCAAAACAACATTTGTGGCATTATAATTTGAAAATTACTAACCAGTCTGCTTCCCTATCCTTGTCCAGAGTCATTCCAGAGTCATAAACTAAGGGAGTGATCAAAAGAAATTGGCAGTTGGATCACATGGAAGGCATGAATAAAAATTGTTTCTCAAAGTTGAACTTCCGCTTGTTATTTAAAAATGTAAGAGACCCTGTCATCAGACCATTCATTCTAACAAAGATCTTCCCATAAGACTCTATGTGCATTTAACATATTTTATACATTTACCTACAAAAGCCTCCCTTGTGTAGACATCCAAAAGCCCTATAACTGCTGCTGGTTGCTGCCATCTTGTAAGCAGCCCTAGCACACTCAGAGCTGTAACTCAGGCAACACTTTAGCATTCCCATTCACAGCTACAACAAAGGTTATGTAGTGAAGTGATGGGAGGAGTGGATATGCTGGACCAGAGACAATAACTAGAAGAGGAGAGGAGAATGAAGTGCATGGAGGAAGGATCAGTGCTAGGGCAATGACTCTCTCTGGAGTAGTCAAATGTTCTAGCAAATGCATAGGCACATTGCAAGGGATTTAGAAAAAATGTATGGAAAGAAAAAAACACTACAAGGAAGCATTTAAAGTGCCTGATTTTTCTGTGACTTTTCCTGCATTTTTTAAAGAAGGTGCCCGATTCTCTTTAAGAAATTGCACCATCATGAGTAGGGATGAGTAATTTTGGTGACCTTGGTACCTTCCAGCAAAGTGAAAACTCTTAATTTCTCAAATTGAGCTGCTTGAGAAAATAGTGTGGTTTTTTTTTTTGCAATTGTGTTTTTCCTTTCGTTGCGTATTTGATTGTTATTTGTCTACTTTCAATCGTTTATTTGTTTTTGTTTTTTTGCTTTTTTTTACATTGCTTTTTCCAAAATGTGACATATCTATTGCCAAGCTTTCAGAAAGACAAAAACTCTCAGTTTCTCACATTTATGGTTTGGAGTTGTACCATGCACATTCAGCTGGTAAAAGCTCCCCCCGCTAGACACAGAATATACCTTGGAATCTGATATGAAGGGGTAAAGTTTGAGGTCAGGAACATAGAATCCTTAGATGGCCCATTTACCCTTCTTTCCTTCTCTCTAATTAGAGGTTAAAGAATGGGAAAATTATAACTGAATAAATAATGAATAAATAATAGCATTAATATATCACAGAGGCTTGTTTAATTAAAAAATATGACTATTGGTATAGGACATTTCTTCATGTTACTGTCATGCACCTTATGCTAAATCTATCAAATGTTATTTATACCAAAAATGTAGACGCCTATTGGATACAGAGGATGAGCTCTCTGACATCCACACAGACTCGGTTCCGATGGAGGTGAGAGACTGGTTGGCATCCACCTTCACAAGGAAAATGGGCATGAGGAGAAGGAGGCCTGAAGAAAAACCAAAGTTTCGAAGTATCGTCCATGCAGTTCAAGCTGGAATATTCGTTGAAAGGTGAGCTATAGTTGTGTTCTGCTTTAATTGACAGTAACAAGACATATTTGTCAAGTGTTTCAATAATAAAGGAAAAAATACTAGTAAAAAGCACAAGCATACTTGTAATATTTCATTTCTGTGAATAAATAAAACAACTCTAGTTGTAATATTAAAACTAAGCAATCACTGATATAGTAACTAATGAGTTATTGATAGGCACCTAGATATTTAGGCGAGTGTACTTCGTATGTGAACAATGGCTCCACTCGCTGCCCCATGTGTGAGACAAATTGTTATGGTCTGGTAGGGGATACACCATGACCCACATGTGGCAGCAATTTCTAGGGCTGGTTGGCTACCTAAACCTAAATGTACTGTATACATCCTCTCCCAATATGTAACTAATGAAATGAGTTTCCATATAGAAGTCAATGGAAACTAAAATAATTTGTTATGCATTGACTTCTATGGCATGCAATACCACATGTGGCCAAAGGTGGGGGGTGCCGGAGAGCCTCGGGACAGCTCGGCTGAACTTGGAAAACCTCGGAAAGGCTCAATAACTGAGTATTTCTGAGTTTTTCCAAGTATTTTATGTACTGTCACTTAGCTCTTATATTGACCAGAGCTTCTTATAAACAATTGCAAAATACTTACAATTTGGGAGACATTACGCGAGGCCAGGTGGTTGACAGTTGACAGAGATGGAACTCTTAGGTAGCGTACAAACGATTGGTTAAACCAATGAGAATGGTCTAATGGACCGTTTTCATCGGTCCAAACCGATTGTGTGGGGGGCGTCGTCGGTTATTTAACCATCGGTTGAAAAAAATCCAACTTGTTTTAAATTTAACCGATGGATTCCTAACTGATGGGAAAAAAACGATTGTTAGTAGGCACAACCATCGGTTAAAAATCCACGCATGCTCAGAATCAAGTCGACGCATACTTGAAATCATTGAACTTCGTTTTTGTCAGCACGTTGTTGTGTTTTACGTCACCGCGTTCTGATATGATCGTTTTTTTAACCAATGGTGTGTAGGCGTGACGGACCATCAGTCAGCTTCATCGGTTAACTGATGAAAACAGTCCATCGGTCCGTTCTCATCGGATGGACTGATCATGTGTGTACAGGGCAGTGAAACTACATTTAGTCTGCAAAAACAATATATATAAAAAAATACTTTCAGAAATGGACATGTTAATTGTTTATTTTCCTCAATTAACAAAATGGAAAATAAATGAACAGAAGAGAAATCTGAATCTATTCAATATTTGGTGTGACCACCCTTTGCCTTCAAAACAGCATTAAAACTTCTAGGTACACTTGCACACAGTTTTTGAAGGAACTTGGCAGGTAGGTTGTTCCAAACATTTTAGAGAACTAACCACAGATTTTCTGTGGATGTAAGCCGCCTCAAATCTTTGTCTCTTCGTGAGATTCCAGACAGACTTAAAGGAGTTGTAAATAAAAAAAAAATTATGCTGAAATGACTGTTTACAGGGTATAGAGACATAATAGTTAACTGATTCCATTTAAAAACGATTAAAAATAAATAAAAATCAATTATATAATGTACCTGTAGTTTCTAGTTTCGTTTTTGCATGTTGTTTCCTGCCTCCCTGCTGTACAGAGCCACAGTGCCAATACAGGGCAGTGATGGTTTGGAAAACGAAACTGATTGGTGCTGAGGGGTTTTAGACACACAGTAATCACACCTCCTTGAAGTAAGTGACCACAGAGAGAAAGCTCCCAGCACTGTGGTTATCAGGAAACAGACAACCAGGAAGTGTGGAGATCAGAGAAGAATTACAGCAACTTGAGAGCAAAAACGAACAATGAGGACATGAAAACAGCACTGCATTAAGGTAAAGAAAGCTATTAAGATAAAAAAAATTCCTTTACAAACCCTTCAATGATGTTGGGATCAGGGTTCTGTGGGGGCCAAACCATCACTTCCAGGACTCCTTGTTCTCCTTTACCCTGAAGATAGTTCCTAAAGACATTGACTGCATGTTTAGGGTCATTGTCCTGCAGCAAAATAAATTAGGCACGTGTGTTCATTTTGTTCTGAACTTTGTACTGTCCATTGACACAGATAGTGGGACTCGGCCCCGCCCCTGCTCCCGTGTCACTGGATTTAATTGACAGTAGCGGGAGCCAATGGCTCCTGCTGCTATCAATCTATCCAATGAGGACAGAGACAGAAGCTGGAGCTGCTGGGCTTGTGCTCATCACTGGAACGGATGGGCTCAGGTGGCAGATGGGTTCTGGGGGCAGCTGCAGCAAAAAAGGTTTTTCACTTTAATGCATAGAATGCATTAAGGTGAAAAACCATGAAACTTTACAGTGCCTTTGAATCATATTGAACTAACTAAAAGTAATTGACACTTTTTTGAAAATAAGAATCCTTACCCTGGTCTTTGCTTTGTGAATTGAGACTATATGATTTTTTAGCAATGAATTAACAGTAACAAAACCCAGCATGATGAAATACTGTAATGAAATCTTAATTTCTCCCAAGCAAGTTTCAGTTATTTTAAAAAGGAAATCCCCCATTGTAATTACGTTAGTGCGCATTTTAATTTAATTTACAATGTAAATTAATAAAATTATATTATACAGGTTATTGTTGGGCTAGTTGACCTGGCTGTACAAACTAGGTTTAAAGAAAAACTCAGGTCTAAACAACCATTCTAGAGCTTCAAATGACAGACCAGCTTATCTATGATATGATGTCTTAATTTCAGAAAGGGGGAAAGCTTCTAATTATCAGATGAGCTGATCTCCTGTGACAATACTAAGAACTTTTTATTGGTCATTGTGACTTCTCAACTACAAATTTGTATTCATTTATTTATAGCAAAATAAATATATATATATATTTTAATGATTTTCCTTTTTTCTTAGGATGTACAGAAGATCTTCCAATATGGCTGGTCTTACATATCCCTCAACAGTGATAGCATGTTTAAAGGTAAATAAAAGTAAATATCACCACACTAGAAACACTGGGGAAAAGATAACACTTATTCCTTCCACACTGTACAGCATCCTTGGGAACAATCTATCTAGAGTAAAAAAAATCTCTTTAGGTCACTAAAGTCAGGATGCTGCAACTCACTTGTCAGCTGTGTTCATTTGTAAAAAAAAAACGTTTTCGTCAAAGTTTTCGTCAGTGGCATTTTTACAGTGATGAAAACAAAACAAAAAGTACAGCACATTTTCGTCCACTGACAAAAACTATGACAAAAATCGAATCCGTTTTTGTTAACAAACGAAATATGGAGGAAAATGTGAGTCAGGGATGTTTACCCTTATGAACTAAATTCAGTTTTTTCACGGAGCTCTGCCTGTTCCCGCAATCCACTCCCAGCAAGCAAGCACATTCGACTGCACCGTGACGACTGCCAGAAACCAGAGAGAGCAGCAATGCACATTACAGGCCAGTCAGGCCTCCCGAGTCCCAACGAGACTGAGTCTGTCCCACTCCCGAGTCCCGGCTCATGAGATAACCACACCACCAGGCGCCCAGAGCAGACAGAGAGCAGAGCAGACTGTGAGGCAGTAACAGTTGTGTAGTACATTACAATTACAGCAGGCCTGAGGCCTTCCCTCAGACCACTATCCAGCACTGTGCAGCATTAAATGCCTCTTGTGACCACTGGCCGTGGCATCCAGGGCACTATGTATTACAGGCCATCCCTCAGACCACCATCCAGCACTGTGCAGCATTACAGGCCTCCTCTGACCACTGGCACTGGCATCCAGGGCACTGTGCATTACAGGCCATCCCTCAGACCTGAGACTACCATCCATCCAGCACTGTGCAGCAATACAACAGTCATCCTCTGACCACTGGCATCCAGGGCACTGTGCATTACAGGCCATCCCTCAGACCTGCCTAAGACCAACGTCCAGAGCACGCTGCAGCATTACAGTCCCCCTCAGACCACCATCCAGAGCACTTTGCAGCATTACAGGCCTCCTCAGACTACCATTCAGACAAATTACGGCATTGAGGAAGTGACGGAATACCCGCACACTACCTGATGAATCCATATACAGGAAGCGGCCAGTAACATAAAGGATTACTACGGTTCGCCTGCCCCTGACAGTGACTCGAGCTGGGCATCGCCGCTTAGCGAAGGATTGGCTCGGGCAGCTCGGCTGCTCTAGTCCTGCAAAGGAAACCACGTTTCTGCTGTGAAAAAAGTGCAGGGACTCCGTTCCCGCGCGTTCCCGCAGGACTTGAGCCCTGGTTTTCACAGACAGCAGAATTGACAAAAAAACAAGCAGCTGCTGCAAGAGCTGGTGAGAACATTTCATCAGCAGTGACCTGGGTCTAAAAAGAAGCAAAATGCTGGTTCACAATCCCTTTAATTTTCTGTGCAATTGTGGCATGGTCTTGGTAGCTAGTGTTCTGTTTAACCACTTTAGCCCCGGACCATATTGCTGGTCAAAGACCAGGCCACGTTTTGCGATTCGGCACTGCGTCGCTTTAACTGACAATTGCGCGGTCGTGCGACGTGGCTCCCAAACAAAATTGGCATCCTTTTTTTCCCACAAATAGAGCTTTCTTTTTGTGGTATTTGATCACCTCTGTGGTTTTTAGTTTTTGCGCTATAAACAAAAATAGAGCGTCAATTTTGAAAAAAATTATATTTTTAACTTTTTGCTATAATAAATATCCCCCAAAAGTATATAAAAAAAATTTCCTCAGTTTCTTCTACATATTTTTTGTAAAAAAATATCGCAATAAGCATTTATTGATTGGTTTGCGCAAAAGTTATAGCGTTTACAATATAGGGCATAGTTTTATGGCATTTTTATTAATATATTTTTTTTACTAGTAATGGCGGCGATCAGCAATTTTTATCGGTACTGCAACATTATGGCGGACACTTTTGACACATTTTTGTCATTTTTATAGCGATCAGTGCTATAAAAATTCCACTGGCAGGGAAGGGGTTAACACTAGGGGGCGAGGAAGGGGTTAAGTATGTTCCCTGGCTGTGTTATAACTGAAGGGGGGTGGACTGACTAGGGGAAATGACTGATCGCTGTTCATATATTGTATGAACAGACGGTCAGGCATTTCTCCCCCTGACAGGACTGGGAGCTGTGTGTTTATACACACAGCTCCCGGTTCTCGCTCTGTAACGAGCGTTCGCGGGTGCCCGGTGGTGATCGCGACCACCGGGCACGCGCGTCGGCATAACCTGCTCTCAATCTTTTGTTGGCGTAAATTCCGACAGCAAAAGTCCGGAGCATACACATGGTCGGAATTCCTGACCAAAAGCTCACATCTGACTTTTCTTGTCGGAATTTTCGATCGTGTGTACGCGGCATAAGGCCACAATGCTCCAATATCTTCAGTGTTGCAATGGAATGGAAAACTTGAAGACGTTCACTATTTATCTTGCTATATCAAAGATATTTTTAACACCTGCCTCCTTACACCAGATGAGACCACACACAGTGTCCGGTCCAACATTTTATGGGAATAGTTTTACACGAGATACAAATAAAGAGCAGACAGCCCAAAGATCATTCATTTCATATCCATTTGATAATTGACTCTATTGTCATCATGTAAAAGAATAATAAAAATGGCTCACCATGGATCATTCATTTTGGACAGTCACTTTCTGTCATGGGGTCTTCCTCCCTAGAGCTAGGTGGTTCTTCTGCTGCCGCTGTGGTTTGTTTAAATGCTGCCACCATATTACTCCTATTGTATGTTATAACGCTTAGGATCTTGCTCTTTGGTATGTCCCACTCGTGCAAGCATTAGTCCACACAGTGATTTAATTGTCTGTGCAGTGTGTGGGTGGGCTTTGGGCTACTTGTTCTCAACAAAAGAAAAATAGCATGCACTTATAGCAAGGAATGAAGCAGTGACTCAAAAAAGCAATATTTTTGTAACAAAACTTGATTTTACAGAGTAAAGATGTTATATAACTGCTAAATCGGTTACATAGTTACATAGTTGGTGAGGTTGAAAAAAGACACAAGTCCATCCTGTGTGCTTTTATGTCAATATTACATTGTATATCCCTGTATGTTGAGATAATTTGTGCCTATCTAATAGTTTCTTGAAATAATCTATGCTCCCTGCTGAAACCACTGCTCGTGGAAGAGAATTTCACATCCTTACCGCTCTTATCGTAAAGAACCCTCTACACAGTTTAAGGTTAAACCTCTTTTCTTCTAATTTTAGTGAATGGCCGCGTGTCTTTTTATGTTCCCTTGCACCGAAAACTTTTATCCCTATTGTGAGGTCACCAGTGCAGTGTTTGTACATTGAAATCATATTCCCTCTCAAAAATCTCTTCTTCAGAGAGAATAAGTTCAGTGCTCATAACATTTCCTCATAACTAAGGTCCTGTAGTCCCTTAATTAGCTTTGTTGCCCTTCTCTGGACTCTCTCCAGTTCCAGCACATCCTCCCTGAGGACTGGAGCCCAGGACTGGACGGCATACTCCATATGCGGCTAGACCAGAGTCTTGTAGAGTGGGTGAATTATCGTTTTATCTCTGGAGTTGATCCCCTTTTTAATGCATGCTAATATTCTGTTGCCTTTGCTTGCAGCAGCTTGGCATTGCATGCCATTACTTAGCATGTCATCTACTAAGACCCCCAGGTCCTTTTCCATCCTAGATTCCCCCAGAGGTTCTCTCCCTAGTGAGTAGATTGCATTCATATTTTTGGCACCCAAATGCATTATTTTACATTTTTCTACATTAAACCTAATTTGCCATGTAGTTGCCCACCCCATTAATTTGTTCAGATCTTACAAGGTTTCCACATCCTGGGGAGAAATTATTGCCCCGCTTAGCTTAGTATTGTCTGCAAAAACAGAGATTGAGCTATTTATCCCATCCTCCATTTTGTTTATGAATAAATAAAATAGAATTGGTCTCAGGACAGAACCCTGGGGGACCCCACTTTCCACCCGACCATTCCGAGTACTCGCCATTTATCACCACCCTCTGAGCTCGCCCCTGTAGCCAGTTTTCAATCCATGTAATGGTCTGGAAATTAGTTGACTGAGTTCCTTAAAGACCCTCGGGTCCAAGTCATCTGGTCCCGGTGACTTATTAATGTTAAGCTTTTCAAGTCTATTCCTAATTCTGTCCTCTGTTAGGCATGATGGTGCTTCCTGTGACGTGTCATAACGATAAACATTGCAGTCTTGGTTACTGAATTCCCCCGTTTCCCTTGTGAAGATTGAGGAGAAGAATAAATTCAAAATCGCCATCTCTCCATCCTTTGTAGTTAAGTTATTTTTATTAAATTTTTACAGATAAAAAATCTTACATACTTTGCAAAACAATTTGCAAGTCATTCATAAAAATACAAAACATTCTCAAAGTACACATACATACATAAAAAAGTACATATAGGTACACGAATGGATCTATCCTCTAACATGCACTTAAATACAAAAATAAATCTATACCGTAGCATATACTCTCAAATCTCCTGGGCCATCTAAATAACAAACATGAGAAAAAGAGAAGCATGGAGCAGGTCCATCCTTTGTAACCAAATTCCCTTCATCATTCTTTATGGGGCCAATACGATCTGACCTCATGCTTTTTGTATACTTAAAGGATTTCTTGGGATTTTTTTTACTCTCCTCTGCTATGTGCCTTTCATGTTCTATCTTAGCTGCCCTGATTGCAACCTTACATTTCTTATTGTATACTTTGTAAAGTTGGAATGCTGATGATTACCCCTCAGCCTTGGATTTTTTAGAGGCCTTCTCCTTTGCTTTTTTATTCATTTTTACATTAGAGTTAAGGCACCCAGGACTTATATTAGCTCTTTTAAATGTATTTCCCATTGGGATGCATTGGCTAATAGCCATATTTAATATGCTCTTAACCTCTTCCATACCGGGCAGTTATACACCCATCCATACCGGGCCTATTCTGGCACTTCTCTCCTACATGTACAAATCATAATTTTTTTGCTAGAAAATTACGCAGAACCCCCAAACATTATATATGTTTTTTTAGCAGACACCCTAGGGAATAAAACGACGGTCATTGAAACCTTTTATCTTGCACGGTATTTGCGCAATAATTTTTCAAACGCCTTTTTTTGGGAAAAAAATTGTTTCATGAATTAAAAAAATTTAAAAACAGTAAAGTTAGCCCAATTTTTTTGTAAAATATGAAATATGATGTTACACCGAGTAAATAGATACCTAACATGTCACGCTTTAAAATTGCGCACACTCATGGAATGGCGCCAAACTTCGGTACTTAAAAATCTCCATAGGCAACGATTTGAAATTTTTTACAAGTTACCAGTTTAGATTTACAGAGGAGATCTAGTGCTATAATTGTTGCTGGCACTCTAACGCACGCGGCGATACCTCACATATGTGGTTTAAACGGCGTTTACATATGTCGGCGGGACTTGCGTGTGCGTTCGCTTCTGCGCGCAAGCTACCGGGGACAGGGGCGTTAAAAATTTTTTTTTTTATTTCTTTTTTTTTTTTTATATATTTATTTCTTTTTTTACACTTTTTTTTTTAATTTTTTTTTTTTTTTTATCACTTTTATTCCTATTACAAGGAATGTAAACATCCCTTGTAATAGGAATGTGTGTGACAGGTACTCTTTATGGAGAGATGCGGGGTCAATAAGACCCCACATCTCTCCTCCAGGCTGTAAAGCATGAAATCGGTGAAAAAAAATTCACCGATCTCATGCTTGTGGTTGCTTAGCAGCCGCAATCGCGGCTTTGTTTACTTACGGGGACCCGGGCGTGACGTCATCACATCGCGCCCGGGTCCTCCGACGGTCATAGAGATGACTGGTGACCATCTGGTCACCAGTCATCTCTATGCTTCCTGCGAGCGCCGGACGATTCGTTCTCCGGGCCCCCGATGGCACGGGAGAGCCCGGAGAAGCACCGGATGGCGGCGGGAGGGGGGGGATGTCCCCTCCCGCCGCCTGTAAGAACGATCTAGCGGCGGAACCGCCGCTATGATCGTTCTTACGTTGTGCAGAATCGCCGGCAGTTTAGAAGGATATCTGAATGATGCCTCTAGCTGCAGGCATCATTCAGATATCCACCCGGAAAGCCCAGGACGTCACATGACGTCCACTCTGAACGGCAGAAGTTCTTTGTGGACGTCATTTTACTATGGGCCGGTAGGGAAGTGGTTAAAGCACTCTCATTTTTTCCCCCAGGTTCTTTGTTCCCAGGATTTTATCCTATTTAATATCTTCTAGCAAAGAGCGCAGTTTAGGAAAGTTGGCTCTTTTGAAATTCAGTGTCTTTGTATTCCCCTTATGTTTCCTATTTGTGTGATTTATACTGAAACGAATTGACCTGTGATTGCTGTTTCCTAAACTGCCCCTTATTTACACATCTGTCTGTATTGTTACTAATCAGTAGGTCTAGTAACGCTTTTTTTCTTGTTGGTGCATTTACCGTCTGACCCATGAAGTTGTCCTTTAGGAAATTTAGGAAATGCAAGCCTTAGGCCGCGTACACATGATAGGATCGCCAGAGGAGAACGGTCTGTAGGACCGTTTTCATCAGTCCAAACCGATCGATCAAAAAAATCGGTCAGTCAAAAAAATGAGAACTTGCTTTAAAATTGAACCGATGGACGCCTAACCGATATCTCAAAACCGATCGTTAGTATGCAAAAGCATCGGTTAAAAACCCATGCATGCTCAGAAACAAGTCGACGCATGCTTGGAAGCATTGAACTTCGGTTTTTTCAGCACGTTGTTCTGTTTTACGTGACCACGTTCTGACACGATCGGTTTTTGAACTGATGGTGTGTAGGCACGACGGACCATCAGTCAGCTTCATCGGTTAACCTATGACCATGGTCCTTCAGACCGTTCTCATCGGATGGACTGATCGTGTGTACGAGGCTTTAGACGAATGCACGGTTCCTTCCGCCCAGTCTATGTCTGGATAATTAAAATCCCCCATTATAATGACACCTACCATCCTTACTGCCATTCCAAACTGTGATAGGAGGTCCGCCTCCTCCTCCTCCCTCTTGTTAGGGGACCTATAGCATACTCCCAGTAATACTTTCCCCTCGGTTTCCTCCCTTTGTAACTCTACTCATAAGGATTCCACCTCCTCCCTTGCTCCATTAGTGATGTCATCCCTCCCATTACTTGTACATTGTTTTTGATATACAAGCATACCCATCCCCCTTTTTACCCTCCTGTATCTGTGTAGTATATTCAAATCATAAATAATAACATGATATTAGGTTATTTTTTTTCATTCCAGGAGTGTATAATGAGTTTTGAAATGGTAGAGAAATGCTTAAATAGTGCATTATTTAACTAAACACATTAGTAGACTAAAATGATTTTAGTCGACTAAAATGATTTTAGTCGACTAAAATGTACTAGAGATTTAGTAGACTAACATTTGTAGAAGACTAAAATGAGACTAAAACTAAAATGCCATTTTAGTCCTAAGACTAAGACTAAAATGAAAGCGAAATTTGCTGCCAAAATTAACACTGCTTGTCAGCAGCACAAGGAATACTTAGAAGCTTTAAAACAAAGACAAAAAATAACAGCGAGTGAAATTATCTTGTGCAGAAAAAGTCTAACTTTTATTGTGATGATTAAAAAGGAATGCACTCACCTGAATCAGTGAAGAGGGGCACGTAATGCACAGCCAGATAATGAGATGAAGCCAGTGTCAGAGTCGGTTGCATGGCTGCAGCTGTGAGTGAGCCAGAGAGTAGAGTGCTGTTTAAATGCAGGGTTTCCACCCTCATCTAGCCACCCAGTCTGCAAGCCTGTCAAGAAGGAAAGGAGGAAGATACAGTTTTTTCTTGCAGCTGTGCTGTCATCCTGAGATGGGCTTCATTACATCATCTGGCTGTCCATTATGTGCCCTTCTTTCACTGATGATGCATTATCTTTTTTTTATTATTCAAACTCTTTATGTATAAGAGCCAACAAGATAAGAAATATGACAGTAAAAATTGGCATAGTTAATATTATATAAGTACAATAACCATGTTCATTCAGATCATTTATCATTTCATGTCTGTAGGTTATATATGGTTAACTCATCATCAAAGGAAATGGGTGATGTAAATCAAATGCATTTGTTTTTCATTTTCACAGTAAAAGTTAAGCTTTATTGCACAAGATCTCTGCACTCTCTTTTCTTTTTTGTCTTTAAAATGAAGTACTGTAAATATGTCTGTCATTTTTCCCACAGTAAAAGACATAGGCATCCTTTGGCTAATGCTGTATGAATTCAAGAGGGCTTCTGAATTGCATTGAATTTCTTTCTAACAACAACCTCGCACTGGCCATCATTTTCTATGAGCACTTGTTTACAGAAATAAAGCCCAGCCAAATGCATTTCCTACCTACAGCAAAACTGAAATTCTAAACATTGTTGGAAGGCTGGGAAATGTGCCAATGCTATTGCTGGGGGTCACAAGCCACCATTTATATGGTTCACAGGTAGCCTGTATATGCATCTGGGAATGGTTGGATTTTAGAATTAAGATACAGCTGTCCTTAAGTATCAGGCTTACTTGATATTTTCCAGTTTTATATAACTTTCTGTTTATTTAAAGGCATTTATACTATGCTTTTAAAGCATGTTTTCTATTTGAAATAGTATGGGTATTCTTATCAGCAATATCCAAGTTTTTAGGCAGATTGACACTAAACACGTTACATGATTTTGATCTGCTGGTTTTAGGAACATTGTAATATGAAGGGTTGCTAGCTATTAAATGAAAATTGAAGCACCTTGTCATAACAGTTAATAAGAGATCCCCAAGATCTATTGCTAATAATAGTTGATGACTTAAATGAGAAGTCCGGGTTACAAAAAAAAAAACATCCATACTCACCTGCAGTATCAATCCAATGCTGCACCTGTCCCCCCCCCCCCCGCCATTACACCAAGAACTGAGTGATCAAACACCCCTGGTAGCTCAGTTCTCCCCCTTTGCTTTGAGAGCCCCCTTTGCTTACGACAGTCACGGCTCTGGGCTCACGCCTGTGCAGTGATGTACAGTGCTCTGTCAGGATACACACAAAACACTTCATTTTGCCCTTGCCGCCGCCACTCTATGGCCCAGATTCACAAAGGAGATACGATGGCGTATCTCTGAGTCTGAACCGTCGTATCTATGCGCCTGATTTATAGAATCAGTTATGCATATATTTCTATTAGATCCGACCGGCGTAAGTCTCTTACGCCGTCGGATCTTAACTGCATATTTACGCTGGCCGCTAGGGGCGTGTACGCTGATTTACGCCTAGAATATGTAAATCAGCTAGATACGCATGCATGCGCCGTTCATGAAAAACGTCAATCACGTCGGGTCATGGTTAATTTACATAACACACGCCCACCTCTTCACAATTTGAATTAAGCGGGCTCACGCCGGCCTATTTACGCTACGCCGCCGCAACTTTCTTTTGAGAATACGGCACTTGCCTGTAAAAGTTGCAGAGGCGTAACTTAAATAGGATACGTTACGCCCGCACAAAGATACACCATTCTACGTGAATCTACCCCTATGTGTTCAATACGTACATGGTAGTGAGTCTCTCATTCAAAAATGTTGCTTAACAGCATCTGTAATTCTGTTATTTCGGGTTTAGAAATAAAGCAACACCAAAAGTGAAGGATGCCTGTTGACTCCTGGGATTATTGACTCAAATATCTCAGGACTTAATGGAGCATCCGGGATGCCATCAATCACTGTGATGGACTAGGCTAGAAGTGGCAAGGATTTTAAATAAAAAAATGTACTTAAAAAAAAAAGATAATCCAAAATATAGAAGACAGGTACTAGCAATTAAATTGGACGTTCATATCAGGATCTGTACACAGTTGTCTTTATCTTTATAAATTTGCTGAATATAAAGGTTTATGTTAAGGCTCTGAAAGATACAAAATTCCAATGTATTAACACGAAAACTAAAGTAGGAATATAGTGTTTCCTCGTAATGCTGTAATTCGATATTTCACCTACACCTATTTTTGCAGCACAGATATAAAATATGAAGATCCCATATAGGAAGCACTGTATTTGTAGTGAGAGCTCTGTGCCAGAATGTATACATTTGGAATAGAAGATTTGGGCAAGGTCTGTTTATACATGCAAACCTGGTGCTGGCTTTGCATTCATCCTAGTGGGTAAAGAAACGGTTGGAAAAATAAATAACATAAAGTACTACCTGCAAAAAGTTCGTTAAAACTCACCATTCCTTTAGAGCCGGTTCACACTGGGGCGGCACGACTTCGGGGGCGACTCGACAAGGCGTCCTGAAGACGACTTCAAAGGTGACTTGCAAAATGACTTCTGTATAGAAGTCAATGCAAGTCGCCCCGAGTCGCCCCCAAACTCATACAAGAACCTTTTTCTAAGTCGGAGCGACTTGCGTCGCTTCTATTAGAACGGTTCTATTGAATAGAATGGGACGCGACTTGTCAAGCGGCTGAGTCGCCTGATGAGTCGCCCCAGTGTGAACCGTCTCTAAGGCCCCGTACACACGGCCGAGTTTCTCGGCAGAATTCAGCCAGAAACTCGATGGGAGCCGACGAGGAACTCGTCGAGCCAAATAGAGAACATGTTCTCTATTTCCTCGTTAGTCAATGGGGAAACTTGGCTCGCCGAGATCCTCGGCGGCTTCACAAGAAACTCGACGAGCAAAACAATGTGTTTTGCCCGTCAAGTTTCTCGGACGTGTGTATGGGGCCTAAGAGTGAAACTGCAATTAAGATAAAAATCACTGCTCTAAGAATATTTAGAATCAAACTCCAAAAGTGGACCAGGAATCCCATACCTTTGAAATGGTTGCATTCTGAAGATTCAAATTGGTTCCTTTGGATGACAGTGCCACTTGCAGAAAGAAATGTCCAATGGAAGAATTCCTCTCATTGCCAATAGTAATTAGATTAGTAAGTTTGATTTCCTAAGTAAAGGGCTATATATGAAGAATGTGGAGAGTTTTCAAACACATTGTCATAAAAGATAGTGGCCCGGATTCTCGTACGAGTTACGCCGGCGTATCTCCAGATACGGCGTCGTAACTCTGAGTCTGAGCCGTCGTATCTATGCGCCTGATTCTCAGAATCAGTTACGCATAGATTTGTATGAGATCCGACCGGCGTAAGTCTCTTACGCCGTTGGATCTTATATGCATATTTACGCTGGCCGCTAGGGGCGTGTACGCTGATTTACGCCTAGAAATATGTAAATCAGCTAGATATGCGAATTCACGAACGTACACAGTACAGATACGCCGTTTACGTTAGGCTTTTCCCGGCGTAAAGTTACCCCTGTTATATGAGGCGTACATGAGGCGTACCAATGTTAGGTATGGACGTCGTTCCCGCATCAAATTTTGAAAATTTTACGTCGTTTGCGTAAGTCGTTCGCGAATAGGGCTGGGCGTCATTTACGTTCACGTCGAAAGCATTGGCTTCTTGCGGGTTAATTTGGAGCATGCACACTGAGATACTTTCACGGACGGCGCATGCGCCGTTCGTAAAAAGCGTCATTTACGTGCGGTTACATAAAATTTACATAACACACGCCCACATCTACCACATTTGAATTAGGCGGGCTTACGCCGGCCTATTTACGCAACGCCGCCGCAACTTTGGTTTGAGAATACAGCACTTGCCTGTCAAAGTTGTGGAGGCGTAACGTAAATAGGATACATTACGCCCGCACAAAGATACGCGGTTCTACGTGAATCTGGGCCAGTGTTTTCAAGCAAATCTGAAAATGTTCATATCAACATTAAAAGGAGAATGTAAAAAATCCTAAGGAAAAACCAGAGGAAAACACTGCGCTAATGCGTGATGAAAAATTGTGATAATAATAAATAGTGTTGAGCAGAATATGCCATATTCGATTTCGCGATATATCTCGAATATATATTCGAATATTCGAGATATATTCGCTAAATTCGAATATTCGTGATATTTTATCGAAATTAATTGATTGCGATTTTTCGCTATTGCGAATGCGAAAATAATTGCGATTTTTTTAATAACTGCGGTAGGAGCGCTCTGATTGGCTTAGAATATTCGTGATATTTTATCGAAATATCGCAACATGCGAATGCGATATTAATTGCGGAATTTCGAGATATGCTGGAGGAGCGCTCTGATTGGCTCAGAATATTCGTGATATTTTATCGAAATATCGCAACATGCGAATGCGATATTTATTGCGGAATTTCGAGATATGCTGGAGGAGCGCTCTGATTGGCTCAGAATATTCGTGATATTTTATCGAAATATCGCAGCATGCGAATGCGATATTTATTGCGGAATTTCGAGATATGCTTGAGGAGTTCTCTGATTGGCTCAGAATATTCGTGATATTTTATCGAAATATCGCAACATGCGAATGCGATATTTATTGCGCAATTTCGAGATATGCTGGAGGAGCGCTCTGATTGGCTCAGAATATTCCTGATATTTTATCGAAATATCGCAACATGCGAATGCGAAATTGATTGCAGATATTTCGAAAACTGCTGTAGCAGCACTCTGAAATCGAATATGTATGATATTTTAACCAAAATACATATTGCGATTGCGATTTTTCGATCGCGCATGCGCAATTGCGCGAACAACACGCGACCATTTCCTGGAGCCTTGCCAGTTTCCAACTTATGATCGCAGCGCAATATTACAGCAACATGGTTGGAAGCAATTTCACTAAGTCTGAGGAAAAGTTGCTGATTTGTGTAAGTATTTTGACCACTGTTATTTCATCATCTTCAACTGCATTTAAGTCTAGTTTAAAAGTTAGTATATATGATCAGATATTAGTATTTAACCAAAAATGTGTCTCCTGCTTTTACAAAACTACAAGTCCCAGCATGCCTGGACAGCTGCAGACACCCTGGTTGGCAAATGTGTATTTAGGCACTTTTCCTTGTTATTTAGCATAATGAATTTAACATTTTATTGGACATAGGACGTATGCGAACGTCCTGACTTCAGTGTCCTCAAGGCCCAAGGACGTTCGAATACATATTGCCCTTTAGATGTTGCAGAACTACAACTTCCAGCATGCCTGGGAATGCTGGCACTTCTAGTATTGTAAGTTCTGCAGGCCCCCATTTTTCAGGCCTTTATGCACGGGTCTCTAAACTGTGGCACCCTAGATGCAGCAAAAGTAAAATTCTTAGCATGCACTGACAGACCGTGGCTGATGGGAGTAGTAGTTTTGCAACAGCTGGAGGTGGACTGGTCTTGAAACCCAGAGTTAGGTAACAAACCCGTAGTGTTTTGCAACCATTCTGCCTCCAGCTGGTTATTTTCTGTTGAAAAGCCTGTGGCGTGCAAAACACAACCCAAAAACTCCACCCGGTGCAAGGAAAAATTTGCACACACCTAAAGAGTGACATCACAAAAAACTGCGACGGTTGCATACGTCAGTGGTCCTCCGAAAAGGTCCCGTCTCTGACCCCCCGGGGCGTTAGGCTCCTGACAGGGAAAAGAGTTACTGTGGTCCATACAGCCGAAGCCATATGGACCCATCTCGGTCCAAGCAGCGCAATCAACACGCGAACAACACGCGACCATTTCCTGGAGCCTTGCCAGTTTCCAACTTATGATCGCAGCGCAATCACACAGCAACATGGTTGGAAGAAATTTCACTAAGTCTGAGGAAAAGTTGCTGATTTGTGTAAGTATTTTGACCACTGTTATTTCATCATCTTCAACTGCATTTTAGTCTAGTTTAAAAGTTAGTATATATGATCAGATATTAGTATTTAACCAAAAATGTGTCTCCTGCTTTTACAAAACTACAAGTCCCAGCCCAGCCCAGCATTTTAGTCTAGTTTAAAAGTTAGTATATATGATCATATATTAGTATTTCACAAAAAATGTGTCTCCTGCTTTTACAAAACTACAAGTCCCAGCATGCCTGGACAGCTGCAGACACCCTGGTTGGCAAATGTGTATTTAGGCACTTTTCCTTGTTATTTAGCATAATGAATTTAAAAATTTTTTGGACATAGGACGTATGCGAACGTCCTGACTTCAGTGTCCTCAAGGCCCAAGGACGTTCGAATACATATTGCCCTTTAGATGTTGCAGAACTACAACTTCCAGCATGCCTGGGAATGCTGGCACTTCTAGTATTGTAAGTTCTGCAGGCCCCCATTTTTCAGGCCTTTATGCACGGGTCTCTAAACTGTGGCACCCTAGATGCAGCAAAAGTAAAATTCTTAGCATGCACTGACAGACCGTGGCTGATGGGAGTAGTAGTTTTGCAACAGCTGGAGGTGGACTGGTCTTGAAACCCAGAGTTAGGTAACAAACCCGTAGTGTTTTGCAACCATTCTGCCTCAAGCTGTTTTTTTCCTGTTGAAAAGCCTGTGGCGTGCAAAACACAACCCAAAAACTCCACCCGGATGCAGTGAAAAATGTGCACACACCTAAAGAGTGACATCACAAAAAACTGCGACGGGTACATACGTCAGTGGTCCTCCGAAAAAGGTCCCGTCTCTGACCCCCCGGGGCGTTAGGCTCCTGACAGGGAAAAGAGTTAGCAACGCATATCTCCCCTATACGTGTATCCTGTGTTGTTAATAATATATTCATAATTATGCAAATGATAATGGCTGCTATATTTATGCAAAAAAGGTGGCGACCGAAATGGCAGGATATAAAATCTTTCATGTTACCCCTGTCATTGATTAATAAGGCGAGAATGCTTCCAATTGTTGAATAGCATACATTTACGTCATATATCCATAAGGCTGTCAACAGAAGTATTACAATATACTTTGTTCTTCATCTTGCAGAAGTTCCTGGAAACAGGATACGATAAGCTGCGGAGGCAGCCAGAGAAAAGGGCTGTGGTCAGCGCCCTAATCGCTGACTTTGGCGGCCAACATGACCACAAGGCAATTGTGAAGAAGTGTTCTGACCTGAAGAGGCGCCAAATGGATCAGGTCAGACGTCTTCGGGCTAAATATCATCCAGGTAAGTTATTGTTGACAGTTATGTTTTTTTTTTAAAAAGTGTATTTTGTGCGTGAACTCGAAAGAGAGAGGAGCCGGCCTGCAGGAGTTGGGAGGCCTCCCCCAGAGGCAATCTGCCACCTTTCTCCATGCCCCGGTTGGCAATGGCGGGTGTGAGGGGGTCCTCCCAACCCAACCTCGCATAGCACACCCACCAGGGGCGGGGCTGAGACCACCAAACTCAATTCACAGGTAGCCGAGAGCGGGATCCGAACCCCTAGCTGCAGAGGTGAATCACTTGTCAGTGCAGTGGCAATCGTGTGGAGCCACCGCAGCTCCTTTGGTGACAGTTATGTAAGGTCATATGTAATTCATGTAAGGTCAGATGTTGTTAACCAAGATGCCATGTTGTGCTAACATATATCACCACCAGCCAAGGTATTCATAGTACTGTTGAAAAAAGACATGGGACAGCAGACAGGAACACAGAAGTTATGTGGGAACATAATTTTCCCATTGCTTTGCATGGGACTTTAAAGAAAAACCCCGACCATGGCAAGTGGGGGTGGGTAAGGTTTAAACCACCTATCCTATGTTTGTGGCTGACATATAAGTAACCTGTGTGCCAAGTTTCATATAAATATCTTTAGCCGTTTGTACGTGATGCTGGAACATACATACATACATACATACATACATACATTTATGCACACACACACGTTGAGTTTTATATATATATAGATTACCACTAAATTCCTGTGTTAGGAGTGGGGTTGTTATAGTAATCCCGTGTGCTCCATCAGGCCCTTTTTTTAACATGAGATGGTCTGAACAAAACAAAGGAGACAAAAACAGCTCATTTTAACATGGTTGCATCCCAGCTCACGCTCAGTCCCCTGTAGTGCCCACAAGACCCTTTAATATAACATTGTCCCATTGGTTAACTGTCTATATAAATCAATTTGTATTCATATACAATACAGCAGAGTACACAGAATTTGCATACGTCATTAGAAAACATTTTTATAATATATGAACATTGTGTTATTATAGGAGCTCCAATGCCAGTTATCCGCGCCAAGCGCAGAAGGCGCCAGGCCGATGAGGAGGAGGAGGAGGATGCGGCAGAGGAGGATGCGGCAGAGGAGGAGATGGATGAAGAGGAGCAGCCAGGGCCCTCCCACTCCCCAACCCCAGCTCCTGCTGAGGAGCAAGCTGAGGAGCTTCCCCCCCCCACCACCCCAACTTCTCAAGCAGAAGAGCAGGAGGAAGAGAGCGGTCCTGTGAGCCTCGTTCAGGAAGGTAAATATGTGCACAATGATTAATAACATTTCAACAATAAAATGTAGATATAAAAATGGACAACATATAAAGCGCACCTGTCAGATTGTAGAACCATAATATGGTATTGATGCTAGAAGTATACAGGTAGTGCATAATTATTAGGCAAGTTGTATTTTTGAGGATTCATTTTATTATTGAACAACAACCATGTTCTCAATGAACCCCAAAAACTCATTAATATCAAAGCTGAATTTTTTTGGAAGTATTTTTTAGTTTGTTTTTAGTGTTAGTTATTTTCGGGGGATATCTGTGTGTGCAGGTGACTACTATTACTGTGCAGAATTTTTAGGCAACTTAACCAAAAAATAAATATATACCCATTTCAATGATTTATTTTTAAAAGTGAAACCAATATAACATCTCAACATTCACAAATACACATTTCTGACATTTAAAAACAAAACAAAAACAAATCAGTGACCAATATAGCCACCTTTGCAAGGACACTCGAAAGCCTGACATCCATGGATTCTGTCAGTGTTTTGATCTGTTCACCATCAACATTGCGTGCAGCAGCAACCACAGCCTCCCAGACACTGTTCAGAGAGGTGTACTGTTTTCCCTCCTTGTAAATCCCACATTTGATGATGGACCACAGGTTCTCAATGGGGTTCAGATCAGGTGAACAAGGAGGCCATGTCATTACTTTTTTTTATTTAATACCCTTTCTTGCCAGCCACGCTGTGGAGTACTTTGACACGTGTGATGGAGCATTGTCCTGCATGAAAATCATGTTTTTCTTGAAGGATGGTGACTTTTTCCTGTACCACTGCTTGAAGAAGGTCTCTTCCATAATCTGGCAGTAGGACTGGGAGTTGAGCTTGACTCCATCCTCAATCCGAAAAGGCCCCACAAGCTCATCTTTGATGATACCAGCCCAAACCAGTACTCCACCACCACCTTGCTGGCGTCTGAGTCGGACTGGAGCTCCCTGCACTTTACCAATCCAGCCACGGGCTCTTCCATCTGGCCCATCAAGACTCACTCTCATTTCAGCAGTCCATAAAACCTTAGAAAAATCTTTCTTGAGATATTTATTGGCACAGTCTTGACGTTGCAGCTTGTGTGTCTTGTTCAGTGGTCATCGTCTTTCAGCCTTTCTTACCTTGGCCATGTCTCTGGGTATTGCACACCTTGTGCTTTTGGGCACCCCAGTGATGTTGCAGCTCTGAAATATGGCCAATCTTGTGGCAAGTGGCATCTTGGCAGCTGCACGCTTAACTTTTCTCAGTTCATGGGCAGTTATTTTGCACCTTTGTTTTTCCACACGCTTCTTTTGTTTGATGATCACGCTTCAGAAGCTTTGCAACTTTAAGAGTGCTGCATCCCTCTGCTAGATATCTCTCTATTTTGGACTTTTCAGAGTCTGTCAAATCCTTCTTTTGGCCCATTTTGACAAAGAAAAGGAAATTGACTAATAATTATGCACACCTGATATAGAGTGTTGATGTCATTAGACCACACACCTTCTCATTACAGAGTTGTACATTACCTAATATGCCTAATCTGTAGTAGGCTTTCGAGCCTATACAACTTGGAGTAAGACAACATGCATAAAGAGGATGATGTGGTCCAAATACTCATTTGCCTAATAATTCTGCACTCCCGGGATGTGTTAGACACATAACAAGTGTATACACATGATAATGATTGATTAATAAGCAAAAAAAAATTTTTATTTATTTGGTAACGTTATTTTAAATCCAAATTTTTTTTTTATTATATCCTAACAGTATCAGGAAAGATGAGGAGGCAGACCGCGCTCATAAAGACAACCCACCAGAGGATCCAGGCAAATCAGCGCCAGATCCGCTACCTTATTCAGCAAAATGTGCTGCTGGAGCAGCAGCAATTAAAAAATATAGAGAAGCTGGAGCGCCTTCAGAAGCTCAATCAGAGTTATATCTGAAATTATGTTTTTATTAATAAATATTATTTTTTGGAAATGTTTCATTTCTTTTTGAGATAGATTTGTAGGTTTTTCAACACATCTAACTTAACATCAAACAAATCAACATCAACACATTTAACTTCATAATAAGCAAAAACATTTTATACTATTATTTTATTTAACAGTAACCTAGGACAAACTAAAGCACACGACACAGACACGACGAACACAAAATAAACAGTTGAAAAATGAACATAACAAAAGCAACAATATATATATATATACAAAGAGAGAGAGAGGGAGAGCAAGAAAGAGAGAGAATGCAGATGAGCTCTTGCAGACAGCCCAATGGTTGCAGTATAAATGCCGCAAAACAGTGTTTAACATAAGGTTCATTGTTATAGTTACACTTGCTGTTTAGATCCGGTCTGGTAGCTTGTAGCGGAGGCTGTTGGTGGATCCGCTGTGCCAGAGAGGTCATGAAGCTTTACTCAGCATGGAGGCAGCAGCAGGAGTATTAAAATATAATATAACTAGACAATGCATTTCCTGAGGAAAATGCGAGTGGGAATGCTGAATAGCTTAATTGGTGAGCCCCTTGCCAAAGACATTCACCATAACCACTACACTATCTTTAGGACACACAGCTTCTTTCTCTATCTGCAAAGTATAGCGTATGCTGACTTCCTGGTCGCCCCTCCCCCCTCAATAGGTTTCCCCTCCCCCCCAGGTCAGTGAGGAGGAATATTGCACTGAGGTCAGGAAAGTGATTTATAGAAAGAAATAACATTACAAACGCTTTTAATTCACAGATCTAATACATGATTTAAGCCTCCAAACAAAGCTTAATAAATCCTCAAACGTACATGCAATTGATACAACGACTACACCGTTTGAAATACACGGCCCTTGTAAACGCATCGATATGAAATTTATGTAGATAAACTTAAAAATGTGGCCATGTCTGCGATTTAGAAAAGAGCGTCTTTGTGAGTTCTGCAGCAACATTTTTTAGATAATTTAACATGAGAGTCTATGAGACATAATTTCTGGCTGTTGCTCCAATAACTAAAACTAAAATACGTATCGCAGACTTGATCACATTGCCATAAACCAGACAAGCATAGCTACGTTTTGATATAAAAATTGTGTATGAAAAGTAGATCTTGTGGGCGTGAGACCAATTTGTTTCCCCTTTTTGTAAAGATATTTTTAATTACAAAGATCTAGAATGTTAAGGTCACATGACAGACTCTAAATCCCCTCCATAGGATTACATTATAACCTATCGCATTTTTGTGAAAAATTCGCAAAACGTAAATTGCGTTTTCACCAAAAAATTGTAAACGATAACGATCTGAAAAGTCATAGCCGGATAGCTAAATATTTTGTGACCGCTTTACAGTTTTTTCAGTGTCTGTAAGTGAAAGTATGAAGTAGCTGAAACTTTTGGCAGGGCATGTGAATTCAAAGGGGAAAAGGATGTTCTCATTGACTTCATTGTTAAAAAAACGGTCTTAAAAGCTAAAAATTTATAAAAGTGTAAAAAGTAGGAAAAAACTTGAACAAGTCCCATCATTTGCTGAAAGAGACGAACATTTTTACAGTTGAATGGTCTCAATAGCTGAAAGTATGCCGAAGTTACGCAGAACCAAAAAACGTAAGGAATAATAAGATTACTAAATTTACGGATATCAATACTGGAAATGTTTATTAAAGCATTCACACTAATTAAGATTAATACATTTACGGGTATCCATACTAGGAATGCTTATTAAAGCATTCCCACTAAGTATCACACAGGCACGATTTACAAGCAGTAGTGGTAATAGTAATACATAGCATAAAAACACTTGGGGAATACTTTACAGCATCAGTAGTGGTCATAATAGTCAATAGTGTACCAAAAAATTGGGACACAGGTGTCTTGACTGAGCTGTAATAGTAGTAGTAGACATTGACAATACAGTGTCAAATCACTCGGGCAGGAGGTGCCATGATGTACAGCAGTCTTAATAAGAGTATATAGGGTGTGAAATAACTGCTGACATAGGTGTCTTGACTGGGCAGCAGAAGCAGCAGTAGTAGTATTAACAGTAGTAGTTGATACAGAGTCATATCACATGGGCAGGAGGTGCCATGATGTACAGCAGTCTTAATAAGAGTATATAGGGTGTGAAATAACTGCTGACATAGGTGTCTTGACTGGGCAGCAGAAGCAGCAGTAGTAGTATTAACAGTAGTAGTTGATACAGAGTCATATCACATGGGCAGGAGGTGCCATGATGTACAGCAGTCTTAATAAGAGTATATAGGGTGTGAAATAACTGCTGACATAGGTGTCTTGACTGGGCAGCAGAAGCAGCAGTAGTAGTATTAACAGTAGTAGTTGATACAGAGTCATATCACATGGGCAGGAGGTGCCATGATGTACAGCAGTCTTAATAAGAGTATATAGGGTGTGAAATAACTGCTGACATAGGTGTCTTGACTGGGCAGCAGAAGCAGCAGTAGTAGTATTAACAGTAGTAGTTGATACAGAGTCATATCACATGGGCAGGAGGTGCCATGATGAACAGCAGTAGGAATAAGAGTATATAGAGTGTTAAACAACTGCTGACATAGGTGTATTAACTGGGCGGCAGCAGCAACAGCAGAAGCAGCAGTAGTAGTATTAACAGTAGTAGTTGATACAGAGTCATATCACATGGGCAGGAGGTGCCATGATGTACAGCAGTCTTAATAAGAGTATATAGGGTGTGAAATAACTGCTGACATAGGTGTCTTGACTGGGCAGCAGAAGCAGCAGTAGTAGTATTAACAGTAGTAGTTGATACAGAGTCATATCACATGGGCAGGAGGTGCCATGATGTACAGCAGTCTTAATAAGAGTATATAGGGTGTGAAATAACTGCTGACATAGGTGTCTTGACTGGGCAGCAGAAGCAGCAGTAGTAGTATTAACAGTAGTAGTTGATACAGAGTCATATCACATGGGCAGGAGGTGCCATGATGTACAGCAGTCTTAATAAGAGTATATAGGGTGTGAAATAACTGCTGACATAGGTGTCTTGACTGGGCAGCAGAAGCAGCAGTAGTAGTATTAACAGTAGTAGTTGATACAGAGTCATATCACATGGGCAGGAGGTGCCATGATGTACAGCAGTCTTAATAAGAGTATATAGGGTGTGAAATAACTGCTGACATAGGTGTCTTGACTGGGCAGCAGAAGCAGCAGTAGTAGTATTAACAGTAGTAGTTGATACAGAGTCATATCACATGGGCAGGAGGTGCCATGATGAACAGCAGTAGGAATAAGAGTATATAGAGTGTTAAACAACTGCTGACATAGGTGTATTGACTGGGCGGCAGCAGCAACAGCAGAAGCAGCAGTAGTAGTATTAACAGTAGTAGTTGATACAGAGTCATATCACATGGGCAGGAGTTGCCATGATGTACAGCAGTCTTAATAAGAGTATATAGGGTGTGAAATAACTGCTGACATAATTGTCTTGACTGATCCAAAGGAGTCATGGGAGAAAATCATGTGGTCAGATGAGACTATAATATAATTTTTTGATCATAATTTCACTAACCGTGTTCGGAGGAAGAATAATGATGAGTACCATGCCAAGAACGCCATCCCTAATGTGAAGCATGGGGGTGGTAGCATCATGCTTTGGTGGTGTTTTTCTGCACATGGGACAGGGTGACTGCACTGTATTAAGGAGAGGATGACCGGGGCCATGTATTGCAAGATTTTGGGCAACAACCTCCTTCCCTGAGTTAGAGCTTTGAAGATGGGTCGAGGCTGGGTCTTCCAACATGAGAATGACCCAAAGCACACAGCCAGGATAACCAAGGATTGGCTCTGTAAGGAGCATATCAAGGTTCTGGCGTGGCCTAGCCAGTCTCCAGACCTAAACCCAATAGAGAATCTTTGGAGGGAGCTCAAACTCCGTGTTTCTCAGCGATAGCCCAGAAACATGACTGATGTAGAGAAGATCTGTGTGGAGGAGTGGGCCAAAATCCCTCCTCCAGTGTGTGCAAAGCTGGTGTAAAACTACAAGAAATGTTTGACCGCTGTAATTGCAAAGAAAGCCTACTGTACCAAATATTAACATTGATTTTCTCTGATGTTGAAATAGTTATATTCAGCACTGTAAATACATCAGGTCCGGGGCTTCATCAGGGAATGCATGGCAAGGGACCCTTCAGCGCCCTGAACCGACGACGGGTGCCAGAAAGTCACCGCCGATCCAGGACTCATTCATCTTTATGAATGTGAGTCTGTCCACGGAGTCTGTGGACAGACGGGTCCTCTTGTCCATGACCACCCCACCTGCCGCGCTGAATGTCCGCTCAGATAGTACGCTGGAGGGGGGGCAAGACAATAACTCCAGCGCATACTGAGCGAGCTCGCGGCAGGTGTCCAATCTGGCAACCCAGTACTCCATGGGGTCGTCGGTGCTCATACTGTCAGAAGCACCGACGGACGCCATGTAGTCTGCCACCATGTGGGCCAGCCGCTGGTGGTGACTGCTGCTGCTGCTGCTGGTGGTGGTACTGGGTCGCTCGGTTTGGAAGAACATCCTCATCTCTTCCATTAGGTCCCCTGCTCGGCTGCAGCTGGGTGCAGCCACCTGCTGGGTGAGATGAGGGGGGACAACTGGAGGCCGGGGAGTTGCCTGCTCCAACCGTCTGACAATGGCTGCCTGCAGTTCCTCCATCCGGTGCTGCCTCCGGCTGGCTGGGATGAACTGCTCCAGTTTCCCCTTGCACCTGGGATCCAAAAGGGTGGCCATCCAGAAATCATCCCTCGTCTTGATGGTCTTAACCCGGGGGTCCCTCCTGAGGCATCTCAGCATGTGGGCAGCCATGGGGAAGAGCACAGCCCGCTGTGACTCCTCAATGCTGGCCAGGTGAATGAGGTGCGACTCTTCTTCCCTGAGGCGCTGCTGGTCAAACTCAGACATGCCCAACCCCCGGACTATCGGTGCCCCCAACACCGGCTCTCCCTCCTGACCAGGCCCTGACTCCGGGACGACACCAGCAACCACCTCCTCCTCCTCTTCATCATCATCCTCCTCCTCCTCCTCCTCCTCGTCCTGGCCCTGGTCTCGGTGGAGCATTGCTGACTCCTCCTGCTCCACCAAGGCACTCTCCCCAGCCTCGAGCAGGCGATCTAGTGTCCTCTCCAGCATGAACAGTATTGGCAGCACGCTATTGAGGCCAATTTGCTCACTGCTGACCATCTTGGTCGCCTGCTCGAAGGAGGACAACACTTGGCAGACCTGGTTTATCTGCCCCCACTGCGCACAGGCGATGAAAGGGAGTTGTGGTGAAGCCCTCTCAGTGCCTAGTTCCATCAGGTACTCCCTCACCGCCCTTTGCTGCTCCCACAACCTCTTCAGCATGTGGAGGGTGGAGTTCCACCGCGTCACACTGTCCACAATCAGCCTGTGAAGGGGCAGATTGTACTTCCGCTGCAATTTGGACAGGGACGCGGTAGCGGTTGGGGAGCGCCTGAAGTGGCTGGCAATCCTACGCGCCTTTGCCACAATGTCACTCAACCCTGGATAAGTGCGCAGGAACTTCTGCACCACCAGGTTGAGGACATGTGCCAGACAGGGCACGTGGGTCAGACTGCCAGCATGGAGGGCGGCGAGTAGGTTGCTGCCGTTATCGCAGACAACCATACCTGGCTGGAGCCTTCGGGGTGTCAGCCACTTCTGGACCTGAGCCTGAAGTGCTTTCAGCACTTCTTCTCCAGTGTGTCTCCGGTCCCCTAAACTAACAAGCTGGAGCACGGCCTGACAGCGCACGTGCCCCACACTTGAGTAGCTACGGGGGCGCTTGCTGGGAGGCTCAGCAGCTGCGGAGACAGTGGCTTGAGGGAGACCAGCAGTTCTCCCCTGGACACCCCGGGGCGGCACCACAAGATCGGTTGCCGCCGATCCCTCACCGACGCCTCGGAGGGAAACCCAATGGGCCGTGAAGCTGATGTAGCGTCCCTGCCCATGCCTGCTGGTCCAGCCATCCATTGTCAGATGAACCCTGTCGCTGACAGCGTGATCCAGCGACAGGGTTACATTCTGCACAATGTGCTGGTGTAGGGCAGGGACACCAGTCCTGGCAAAGAAATGGCGGCTGGGGACACGCCATTGGGGTTGGGCCTGCTCCAACATCTGCCTGAAGGGGTTGCTGTCAACTATGTTGAAGGGCAGCAGATGTTGGGCAATAACCCTTGCCAGGAGCCCATTGAGGGAACGCACACGTCGGTCTCCAGGGGGGAAGGGAGTGGTGCGGTCAAAGGCGTCTGAAATCGACGCCTGGCGCCGGACGGCAGTGCGGGACACAGACGTGGAGGGTGCTGTGGAAGTAGAGGTCTGGCTGCCGGTACCAGTACCTCTACTAGAGGGAGCGGGGGGGCATGACCTGCTGGAAAGAGATGAAGATGTGGCAGGGGCTGCTGTACCCTGCTCACTTGTGGTGGTGGCGCTGCTACCACCACCACGCTTCATCTCGTCATACAACGCCCAGTGGTTTATCCTCAGGTGCTGGTTCAGGGCTGTGGTACCCACCCGAGCCAAACACTTCCCTCTCTTCACCCTCACTTTACAAATCCGGCAGATGGCCACGGTAGGGTTGTCTGCCACCAGGGTAAAGTAATTCCAGACAGGTGACTTCAGCACCGCCCTCCTGTCAGATGGGGTGACGGTTACTTGCACCTGCTGGGACTCGGTGCGCACAGGTGGAGCTGCCTGCTGCTGCTGCTGCTGCTGCTGCTGCTCCTCCTCCTGACACCTCCTGCTGCCATCACCAGTGGAGACCCTGACGATGGTCTCCCTGGTGGTGACCTGGCGCACCGTTTCACCAGGGTGCCTACCTTCCCCGTCGTCACTGACGTAGTGAGCCGACGCGTCAGATGGCAACCATGATGGGTCACCCTCTTCGCCCCCAGAGATGTCAGACCAAGGGCTGAAATGTGTTGGTCTGAGGGAACCACCTGACATGGAGCCTCTAGCCTGGCTCCGCTGTCCCCTCACCCACGCCTGGGTCTGACTAGGTGCTGCTGTTTCCTGCACCAAAACAGCAGCACCAGTTTGAAGGGATGTCTCTGGGATACTGCCAGCAGGTATCCCATCCTCCTCATCCATCCCTTCAAAAAGGTCCTGACCATCAGGACAGAGCTGGAGGTCTGCCTGATGCATGGCCTCCCCCAAGAGATCCCTATCACTGTCGCTGTCGAACAGTAAGATGCTGGACTCTTGGGGGCTGGGGGGGGTAGTACAGGCACCGGTGTAATGGTGGTACTACTGTGAGTCGGGACCGACGACTCAGTGGCACTGCTGTGCCCCATGTAGTCCACCACTACTTGAGCCTGAGATGGCAATATCGGGCGGCTGCCCGATGGGAAGAACTCCCGGATCAGGCGTACTCCCCTTGCACCCGATCCTCTACCACTAGTAGGGGCACGAGAGGTACCCCGTGCTGGCAGCGATCCAGCACTGGGAGTAACTCCCCTACCCCTGCTGCCACGGCCACGGATGCCGCTCATAATTGCTGATATGTGTGTGGGGGGGTTAAACTTTATTGGGGGGGGAAAATGTGAACAAAATGTGTTTTTGTGTATTTTTTACAAGACAGGCACGCAGACAAAGACGTACACAGACAGCTACTAAACTATAAGAAAAGTAGTACACCAGACAAGGACTACAAAATTAAAGAAAAAAAAAAAAGCACTAAACAAACACTAACTTTTTTTTTTTTTTTTTTTTTTAAACACAAAACACAGACACTAAACACACTAAGCTAAGCTAGATGAAATAAATGTACACTAACAGTGTGTACACTTACTACACAAAATTTAACTAAACTGAACACAAAACTTAGCTTTTATAAAAGCTCTTTAGGGAAAACTAAACAAAATGTGAACTGAGATGCCTATCAAATATCACTGAACAGCGAACCTGCAAGATCTAACAGTAACACAAGATGAACAAAACTTAGCTTTTAGAAAAGCTCTTTTATAAAGCTCAGCAAAATGTGTTCTGAAATCTCTTGCAAATATAACTGAACAGCGAGGATTGCAGGATCAAACAGTAACACAAATGAAAAAAACAGCACAAAACAGCACAAAACGTAGCTTTGAAAAAAGCTCTTGGGTCTATTGCTTTGAAAAAAGCAGTTGATATACTGGAAAAGATCCACTGGAATCACTAAATAGCAATGCTGGTGATGATCTAAATCAATCAAGAACAAAGACACAGGAAACCAGGAACACAGAAACAGCCTCCACACTCTATAGCCAGCTTCTGAATCTGCAATGAAATGGTGCTGGGAGTGAGCTTATATAATGTCCATGCAGGCAGGTTCCTATTGGTTGCTAACCTGTGACGAGTGTGGAAGGAGAACTCTGATTGGCTCTGATGCAAAAGGGCGGAGCAAATAATCGCGCAATATTCCTATTGCCGAATATTCGCATTGCGAATATTCGGCAATATAAAATGATCGCTTCAGCTACTCGGCCCAATGGCTCTAATCATACCAGCAATGCTTTCAGACGTCTATGGAGATCACTAGGATGTGATCTGTTTTACAAATGAAACTGTAAAAATCGCTCTGATGCGGAAGATCGGGGCGAGGAAAGTAATCGCGCGATATTGCGTTTGCCGAATAATCGCATTGCGATCTTTCTGGAAAATTCAATGAACGCTTCAGCTACTCGGCCCAGGGTCTCTAATGATACCAGCAATGCTTTTAGACGTCGATGGAGATATCTAGGATGTGATCTGGTTCAAAAAAAAAATTGTAAAAAATCGAATATTCGGAATTGCGAATATTCACCGCGAATTTCGAAATATAGCGCGATTTCTCGAATATGCTATATTCGAGTCGAATATTCGCAATGCGAATATTCGTGAGCAACACTAATAATAAATGACAAAAGCAGCTAGTACCTATTGCTCTAAATACCCAAAGCAAAAAACATACAACCAAAAAGAAGGTACAGCGCTGATGTGAATGAAATAAGTTATGAATAGACAAACTGAATTATGAAAAATGATAATCAGTGACTAAATGAACAAAACAAATTGATAATGTAATGAAAAAGTTCATAAAAATATCCAAAAGTGAAAAGGTGAATATACTGATCCTTCACCAATCGAGGATTGAATATAAGTGATGGAATAGCAAATATAAATCAGTGAAAAAAGAGTCCAATGGTAAAAACAAACAAGATTCTTAATCTTCCACCAAGAGAAAACACCCGTGTGATGGTATTCCAATCTGCTTACCAGATTCACTGACCGTGATTGCGGTCAGATAAAGCCCAGAGATCTTTTAGAGTCCTCTCAAGTGGACTATATAACAGCAGGTTACACAGATCGAATCGTCTACTGCTCCAAAGCTCCAGATAAAATGAGGAAGCGCTCATATATTTCAAAGAGAAGAAACGAGAAATAGCTCCATGGTGAAGTACTGTATGTAAGGATGGTTTATTAAGGGAATAATAGCACTTACAATTCAGACGATATAGACAGGCTTGTCACAAATCCCAGCGCATACAGCGCGAACTGACAATCGAATCCTGGTGGCTGTGTTCAGTGTGTATAGCTCTCTCCGTACGAGCGATGACAAGGTACGCTTTAGGCCACTCCTACGTACGTTTCGTCGTAAGACGTCGTCGGGGATGGACCAATAGCGCGCCGGCCAACGCTAGAGCACTATATAGTGTCCGGCCGCCATTGTGATTGTGGGCGAACGCTAAGGGCAAGCGGAAATAGCTGTATACACACTAAGAAAGAACTGATAGAGAATCGAATCAAGATGCAGATGACTGCCATCTTGTGGAGAAATAGGAGAAGAGTCTTACCACACACTGAAACACAGCATAAGGAAACGAATGGGACATAGTGTACAAAATATATAAGTTAAATAGACAAATAAAAGTCCATTAATACAAAAGTATAAAAAAGCCTGAATATCTTAATGTAACAGTATAAAATCTATAATAATAACTTTAATTGAATAAAATTGATTAAAACATTTATGTATATATCTCACATATTAAAATGTATAAAATATTAAAAAATATATTATAAAAATACGGTAGAAAATGGAGAAGCTATGTATTGCTGAGAAAACAATTTATGTCCCACTCTACGTTCAACCCGAAGGGGACAAAACTTTTCATATTAAAAATCCATTGAGTTTCAGATTTGGATATAGAACGTACTTTGTTTGTACCCCTCCAGGGAGCATTAAGTTTTTCAATAGGAAGAAATAAAGTTCCTGCAATCTGTTTATTATGGTATTTAGCATAATGCTTAGACAGATTGTGTTTAGAAAACCCTCGCCCTACATTTCCAACATGTTCTTCCAATCTGACATGTAATGCCCGTTTTGTACGTCCTATATATTGTTTAGAACAGGGGCATTGTATAAGATAGACTACATGATCACTGGTGCAAGTGATGAATGAGTCTATATTATATGTCCTTTTAGTCTGAGTGGACTGGAAAGACAAGAGCTTACATCCGCGGAAAGAATTTATTTTACAGATATTGCACTTTCTGCAAGGATAGAAACCTTTCATATCTTGGAAAAACCCTATTGTGTTTGGCGGGTCAATTACATTCGGGGCAACTTTTAAACGCAATGGCGGTGCTCCTCTAAAGATGACAACTGGTTGATCCGGAATAACTGCCCCCAAAATACGATCATTTTTTAAAATCTTCCAATGTTTCTTTAAGATTTTTTTAACAGAAAAGTGCTGATTAGAGTAACCAGTGATCATGGCGTAACTAAATTTTGGGTCTATATTATTTCTTGGAGCTTTTTTAGTGCCAAGTAACTGATCTCTATCAATTGTCCCCACTTGTTGGATAATATCGTCGATAGTGGCCTGATCATAACCTTTTTCCAAAAACTTAGTTTTTAAGATATCAGCCTGTTGAAAATAATCATCAGATGATGTGCAATTTCGCCTAATCCTTTGAAGTTGGCCCTTTGGTATGGCCTTAAGCCATTGGGCATGATGACAACTATTCAGAGGAATATAGGCATTGCGATCTGTCGGTTTGAAATGGGTTGTGGTTTTAACAACTCCGTCATGAACCAAAATATTTAAGTCTAAGAAGTGAATCTCAGAGTTGCTGGCTTCATACGTTAAAATTATGCCCTTATTATTCCCATTCAGTCGGGCAAAAAAACTTTCCAATGAAGGGAGATCTCCTTCCCAAATTATCAAAACATCATCGATATATCTTTTCCACAACCTCAGCTCATTGGGGGGATTGATGTCTATTAAATCCCTCTCCCAAAAAGCTAAGAAAAGGTTCGCTAGGCTCGGGGCAAATTTAGCCCCCATAGCCACGCCCCTTGTTTGTAAATAAAAATTCTTTCCAAACCAAAAATAATTATGAGTGGTTGCAAAAATCAACAAATTAATAATGAAATCTCTTTGGATAATAGAAAGAGTAGAGTCTTGCTGAATATAAAAACGAACAGCCTCTAGTCCATCATCATGCGAAATGATCGTGTATAAGGAATTTACATCCGCAGTTGCGAGGATATAGCCATCCTTCCAACCACATTCACTAAGCAAATTGATCACTTGTGTTGTGTCACGCAAATATGATGGTGTGGTGATGACCAGAGGTTGTAAAAACTCGTCAATATATTTTCCCAGACGTGCCGTTATTGAGTCCAAACCACTAATAATTGGACGCCCTGGCGGATGGATGGAGTTTTTATGCACCTTGGGCAGGTAGTACATAATAGGAATTCTTGGTGCTGAGGGCACCAGAAAAGCTGTCTCTTTCTTATTTAATACTCCAAGAGAATAACCCTCATTGATCAAAGTTTTGAGTTCCTTTTTAAATTTAACTGTGGGGTTGATGGCGAGCTTGCTATAAGTAGCAGTATCAGACAACAACCTTTCCATCTCAGAAATATAGTCAGCTTTATTTAATATCACGACACCACCACCTTTGTCCGCTGGACGTATGACGATGTCATTGCGTGCACAAATTGATTTTAAATTGCTGTGAAATTCAGTGTTGTTTTTAATCCGCGGGATTTTAAGGTCAATTATATCCTTCATAACTAACTCTTTGAAAGTTTGAATGGATGGGGCTGTGAATCCTGGGGGATTAAACACAGACGCATTGGATAAACGTGAGTGCCTAATTGGAACAATGTTATCGTTCAACATGGAAGCCCTAGGCTGAAGTCCAATATTTTGGGAAACAGGTTGAGCTGTAACTGAATTCCCATATGGGTTGAGCATAAAGTGTCGCTTTATACTCAATTTGCGTATCAGTTTGTGTGCATCGATAAAAGTCTCAAATTTATTCAATGCTCGTGGGGGTGCAAATTTGAGGCCATTACATTATCAATTTGTTTTGTTCATTTAGTCACTGATTATCATTTTTCATAATTCAGTTTGTCTATTCATAACTTATTTCATTCACATCAGCGCTGTACCTTCTTTTTGGTTGTAACATTAAAAGGAGGATGGATAGTTTGGATAAAAAAAACTTTTTTTTTGTATAGAGAAAGGGAGGGGTGTAACACATTTTTTTTTTGCCATCTGCATACAATAGGGGAGATTTTCCTGAACTTCATCACCCATAGCCAAAACCGGAAGTGAGTCAGCGTGTCACTAGGGTCACCAGAACTCAGCTTGAAGTTAGTGCCAACTTTTTCTAACAAGCTGAAGGAACTGCATTGATGATCTTTTTTAATAATAGTGATTGTTACAATATTTATTGCTACAAAGAACAGTAAGAACACTAGTAATAATCATAGCACTAAACACTGCTTGTTAACCTAAAACTCACTTTAGTTTTTTTTTAAATGGCATCATTTGTGCAAAATGTGCAAACACTCCGAATCGTACTAATAAGCAATAGTTTCGTTTTTTTTCTTTTTTTCTTTAAAAGCTTGATCCAGATTTCTCCTGCATTGGACTCTCATGCCTCTTACACAGGACCGGTTTTCCCGGCAGGAAAACTGCCATGAGAGCTTTTGGCCGGGAATCCCGGCCGTGTGTATGATCCAACACAGTTTTACTGACAGGAAAACTGCGGGGAAAAAAAGAGAACAGGTTTTCTTTTTTCCTGCCGGGATTCCCGGCGGACTTTTTCCCGTCTGGAAAACCGGTTGTGTGTATGCTTTTCTGAGGGGAAAAAAACGTGCATGCTCAGAATCAAGTATGAGACGGGAGTGCTCGTTCTGGTAAAACTAGCGTTCGGAATGGAGATGGCACATTCGTCACACTGTAACGGACCGAAAAGCACGAAGACTGAAAAGCGTGAATCGTCTCTCACCAAACTTTTACTAACACGATGATCAGGAAAAGCAACCCAAAGGGTGGCGCCGTTTGAATGGAACTTCCCCTTTATAGTCCTGTCATACGTGGTGTATGTCACCACACTTTGGACGTGCGGTATTTGGCCTGAACGTGTGTATGCAAGGCAGGCTTGAGAGGAATCCCACCGGGAAAAACGTTGTTTTTTTTCCTGCTGAGAGAAACGGTTATATGTACGAGGCATAAGGAGTAAATATTTTTAGTTATTTGATAAGTCAATGTCACTTTGCAGTCTTGATGGAAGGTACCAACTAACTGGAGGTTAGACATTATTTGTCCTGGATACACCAGGTCTAACTCCAGGACCAAAATGTATACATCTTTAAAAATGTTTGCAAAATCTCACTATTGAGGACTACAGCAATTTTCTTTTTGAATGTAGCTTATAATTCCTATAATATAAAATCACAATACCTGCTCAAATAAGAGACTGTATCCAGACTTCCATGGATAACTGCTGCAGTTTATTGAATGTTACCGTTGCTAAAGGTCATAAATTCTACTGTGTGGCTTTGTGTATGGAATTTTAAATAAGGATATAAATTATGCTTGCCAAGATCAAATGTTTATTGTGCATTAATATTTTAAAATGTTCACTTAATGCTGATGACTAAAAATTATTTTTACACTAAAATAGGCTGACCACTTGTTAAGGTCTGGTAAAGCTGAATCATGATCATTTATTTTGCTTTCAATTGATCTCAAGAACTGGCTGAACTTCTTTTTGAGGACACATTTGTCTGGCTACATCAAATGCAGCTAATAAAATTATATCTTTTCCCCTTTCTTGTTAACCATATGAGACAATATTGTCTTGGGAATTGGCAATTATAAATGTGTCTATTTTAAACTTTGTGAGATGAAATATGTGTGAGTACTACAATAAAATCACAGGTACATACATTATATTTAGACTTCAGAAAACCTAACATCCTCTAACCTACTTTGTAACTGCACTCAAAGATACTCAGCCACTGCAACTATCTTTTATATTTTATGAATTTATTTGTATATATTTATATTTTATGTAAAATCAATGGCTGCTACAACCTTTCATTAAAATTTCTACATATAGCTATACATCCAGCCAAAACTATTTTGGATACAATGCAGGAGGATTATTGCCTTTATTTTTATTGCTATCTGAGGAAAGCAAGTGATGAGAAATTTCTATTTGGAAAACAGTCAAAAATACACCTTTAGTAGAGTAAGGTAGGGTTAGAAATTGTGTAACAAAAAATAAAAATCGAAATAAACTGTTAAGATGGCCAAACACGTGTTTGTTATAGGTGCATTAAGTTTGTTTTAGACTTTTTCTGCCAGTAACTGGTGTGTTGAATGGCCTCACCTTTAAACTGACAGATATTTGCTGATATATTATTTTAGGTACAGTGGAACCTCGGATTGCGAGTACTGCGGTAAATGAGCGTTTCGCAATACGAGCACTGTATTTTTAAAAATTGTAACTCGGTTTGCAAGTGTTGTCTCGCTAAATGAGCAGGATTCAGGCCAAAGTGGTGTGCAGTACCACGTTTTCCCTGAGGTGGGGGGGGCACCGGATCCGAGCGGAGCCGAATGGCGCCGATCTGAGCCGTTCTGCACTGTTCGGAAATGCTCAGAAAGACACACAAATACTCCGTTCCCAAGCCTTTCTGAGGTTTGCCGAGGTCAGCCAAGCTGTCCTCAGGCCTTTCCGGCTGTTTCTCCAGCGCCCCCCCCCACCTCTGGCCACATGCGGTATTGCATGCCATTGAAGTCAATGCGGAGTACTTTGGATTACAAGCATTCTCCTGGAACGGATTTTGCTCGTAATTCGAGGTTCCACTGTATACTGAACATAATGTTTTTTAACAGTATCAATACTTATGTTAAATAAAGGTGGTCCTTGCTTTCCATCAAATTCCATATAATGGACTGAACCCTGAATTTGTATAGATACTGGGGTTGATTTACTAAAACTGGAGAGTGCAAAATCTAATGCAGCTCTGGATAGAAACCGATCAGCGTCCAGGTTTTATTAACTGAACAAGCTAATGCTGAATTAGGTGATAGACTTCATTAAAATATATTTCCATTTTACATGCGTTGTTCTCTTTTTTATCAACAGGATATCGATCAATGGTCTTTTAATGTGTTTTCTTTAAATGAAACTAGTGGAGAACATGCACTTAAATTTATGGTTTATGAGCTGTTTACACGATATGACCTTATCAATCGCTTTAAGGTAAATATATATTTTCTAGTTTACTGAATAAGACAAAAGTTAAGGTGCAGTAACTCTAACTACTAGTCAGAATTCATCTTTAACATGGAATTCAAGTTGAAAATAAAATTCTACCCTTGATTAGTATGTTTAGGAACTAATGGGTAGATTCACGTAGATCGGCGTTTCTTTGTGCGGGCGTAACGTATCCTATTTACGTTACGCCTCCGCAACTTTTACAGGCAAGTGCCGTATTCTTAAAAGAAAGTTGCGGCGGCCTAGGCCTGCGTAAGCCCGCTTAATTCAAATTGTGAAGAGGTGGGCGTGTGTTATGTAAAGAATGCTTGACCCAACGTGATTGACGTTTTTCCTGAACGGCGCATGCGCCGTCCGTGGAATTTCCCAGTGTGCATTGCTCCAAAGTACGCCGCAAGGACGTCATTGGTTTCGACGTGAACGTAAATGACGTCCAGCCCCATTCACGGACGAATTACGCAAACGACGTAAAAAATTAAAAATTTGACGCGGGAACGACGGCCATACTTAACATTGGTACGCCGCACTTACGCCACCATATAGCAGGGGTAACTTTACGCCGGGAAAAGCCTAACGTAAACGGCGTAAATGTACTGCGTCGGCCGGGCGTACGTTCGTGAATTTGCGTATCTAGCTGATTTACATATTCTAGGCGTAAATCAGCGTACACTCCCCTAGCGGCCAGCATAAATATGTAGTTAAGATCCGACGGCGTAATAGACTTACGCCAGTCGGATCTAATGCATAACTGATTCTATGAATCAGGTGCATAAATGCGACCGGCCGGACTCAGAGATACGATGGCGTATATGGAGATACGCCGTCGTATCTTGTCTGTGAATCTACCCCTCAACCTTTTATATTTTGCATCTTCCTAATTGCTGATTGTCTATATTAGGAGAAGATTAGGAACAGTCTACAGTTCATCACGTTGTCAGCTCCAGTCTGAGCTGCTGTACTGACCATGCAAGGCTAGTCCAGCGATCTCCCCCATTGAGCTGTTTTGTTCTGGCAGGGGGACTACCCCCCTGCCAGAACAATCTGATCAGCACTCTCTCTTGGCTGAGAGCGCTGATCTGGAGTCGGTCGGCTCCTGGTTTTTACAGCATGCATGGCCCGGCTTCTGTCGGACTGAACGACATACACACGGGCAAAATTTCAACCTTTTATTTTTAATCCCTGTCTGTCCATGTGTACGGGGCTTAACCTACATGTGTCAAACACAAGGTAAGAGGGGCAATTCCGGCCCTCCACGCCATTTCATGTGGCCCTCACACTTCACCTGCAGCCACAGAGAGGCTCGTCTCTGCCCCCTTCCCCTGTCTCAGTAGTCGAAAGCAAAGAGGAGGACATAACTCCTCATACAGATTATGTGCTTCTCTGTGCAGCCGCAGCAACCCCTAGTCTCTACCTCCCCTGTGCTTACTTTTCAGCAAACTCCAGCCCTCCTCTGGACCCCCACCAGACCCTACACTTCCTGCTTCCCAACTCAGCCCCCAGCTTCTCAGCAGCAGCACAAATTAAGGGAGGTGCACTGTAATGTAAGGGAGGGTGGTGCAATCTTGAATTCTGATGGTGGGGGGGGGGGGAGTTCTTGACATTTGATGCTAGGGGGGGTGGGGTGCTCTGGATATCTAGTCTAACAGATACAACAGGCCCTTTGTGGGTAACCATAATACTCATGCGGCATGCTATGAAATAGCGTCCCTGGACTAACCAAGACAATTAGCAATCCCCTGATCTTTATCGACAACAGTGTGGCTGTGCAGACAAATGTGGCAGCTCAGAAGCACTTCCTCAAACTGTTGTCGGTTTCTGTGTATTCATTAGAGCACAGTTCTAATTAGCCATGCCCCTTCCCACCCATGTCCTGCCTTTTCCTGCCCCTTTTCATGCCTCTGTCCCATCTAGTCCCACTCCCACCCTGCATGGCTAGCAATAGGAATATGCTGCAGCTCCTCCTAGCAATCGTTGTGGCCCAACAGCCAAAATTGACTTAAAAAAGGTATGGGTTTTGCAGTCATGTGTTGGGAGCATTGTTTAAGTAAAAAAGTGCAAGAAAACAGCTATTTACAATTTTACACATAATACTCTACTTGTATTAGGGTATTCAATTGCTGAAGGGTGAATTAAAGCAAGCCTTTCCTATTACTTTAAAGAGGAACTGCAGTCTGCTCACATAATTTGTAATAAAACCATCTTTGCCATTCTGAAGCTTCCCTCCAACCACTTTGCATATTATTTTATATATACTGTGATTCTGTACTTGCCAAATATGCTGCAGAAATCTCATCTCCCCCCACTAAGTCTGGCTGCAGCCATTTTAATTGTGGGCAGCTGAAGCTGCTGCCTGTTCACTTCCTGGATTTACACAGACACACTGAGGCACATCTCCAGCTCTGTAGCCCTGCAGCTCTCATTGGCCCTCCTATGACTCATCCCCTCTCCTTTCCTGGCAAACTCTCTTGATAGCGAGAGAGAGAGAGAGCTGTGCATGATGTCGTAAGCCTAAGCTTATTACCAAACAAGAAACAGGAAGTGGTCTATAAAGGGTATTTACTGGTAGAAAAAAAACGTTTTTACTATCCAAAGTTAAAACAACAAGGGCAGAAGATTTAATAGATGGAAAGTTGAAAAATTACTGAAGGTCCGCTCCAGTTCTGACTTTACAGTTTAGTTTCTTGAGAAACTAAAAAAAAAGCTTATCGCAATGTCTGGTACATTTGCTCTTACTCACGTTTATCCAGGTAACACAGGCACAATAGATGCAGGTTACTATCACTGCTTATTTTTATATTTTCTCCCAGTGATAATCTATTGATGTTTGGAGTACAAGTGCTCATAACTGACTTTTGTTCCTCTTTCGTAGATTCCTGTTTCTTGCCTTGTATCATTTGTGGAAGCATTAGAAGTTGGTTACAGCAAATACAAAAATCCATACCACAATTTAGTCCATGCAGCTGATGTTACCCAAACTGTGCACTACATATTGCTCCATACAGGTATCATGGTAAGACATTTTTTAACAGAACACAACTGAATTATGCAACACATTTTGTGTATGTTAAGTATGCTTATTGCCCATAGTTTGTGTCCAAGCTATGGGCAATAAATAACTCACATATTGACAAGCAGAAAAAATACTTTTAAAAATATTAGATAAACAATCTCTGACTTCTCTAGCTGCAGGCACTGTGAAGTATTTTTTTCTCAAAGATTACAACAAAGACCCTAAAATCAGCTTTAGTTTATTTCTAACATTTTAGAATCACCTGCTGTGTTTACATAAGAAGAGATTGGCAAGCTGTCAAGATCTTCTCTCCATTGAAAACAGCTAAGGTTCTAGTGGTTTTGTTAAACTTAAAGATTAATTATTCCACAATGACTAAAACTACAAAGAAGAATGCGATCTTAATTTAAAGTGCTTGTATTGCATGTTCAAGATATGTAAATACTTAAAGTATAATTACACAAAAATATTTATATTTTTGTTTTGGACAGAGTGGAGAGGGGTTAGAACTCCTGTCAGGTTTTTATCAGTGTTTGTGCCCCCATTAGGGAAATTCAGCCTCTCTATTTGTCCTATTTACCATTATCATTAAAAGTGAAAGTAAAAATAAAATCCACAAAAAGAAAGAAAACTTGATAGGTTTTAGGTCTTCCCTATGCTAAAAAATTAGATGAAAAAAGGTTTGTCTGCTGTTCTGTGAATTCCTGGTTATTCTGTATTGAATGGGGTTGATTTACTAAAGGAATATATAATGCTTACTTAGCAAACTGGGTAAACTTAAGCTGTGTTCCCTAACCTAAGTGACTATTTTCACTTTGGACTAATTTACATCTGCGTTTCTCTTTGAAGAGAGACTCACAGTTGATCGCTTTTAAGAAAGAGGTGCAAGCAAGGTGAGGCTGAGGTGACGACTGAATACCTTTTTTGACAGCTGAACAGGCTTTTTAAATGGGTATACTGTACAACGAATGTTCAGAAAAGGAATGTGGATGGGTATGACAACAGCCAGCCAGTGTGGAGATTTCTGAAAGCAGGCAGTATGTTTATGAGAGTGCCATAGTGTATGGCAGCAAAGATGATGGGCAAGAGAAGGGTGCTGGGGAGTAGTGATGGAAGAACATCCGACGTAACGGTTCACGAATGCTAACCGCAAACTTTGGCAAATGTCCGCGAACCGCAAGTTCGCAGCGGGCCCCATTGACTTTAGTGGCAGGCGAATATTAAAAACATGCAGGTCATATTTGTAGCTACAAAATACTTACTAGCTGTGGACAAATAGTCCCACAACATGGACACTGACCTACCAGAAGTATCAAGTGAAAAACCGGATACATAAGTAAAGTGCCGGCCATTACAAGCCCCAAAAATTAGCCAACAGGCGTTCACCTGACAGCAAAAGACTTTGTATTCTGTGGCTGGAGGTACATTAAGCTATTCACCGGATACAGAAGTAAGTGTCGGCCATTACAGGCCCCAAAAATTAGCCCACAGGCGTTCACCTGACAGCAAACAACATTGTATTCTGTGGCTGGTGGTATATTAGGCATTCACCGGATACAAAAGTAAGTGTCGGCCATTACAGGCCCAAAAAAATTTGCCCACGGCGACAGGCGTTCACCTGACAGCAAACAACCTTGTATTCTGTTGCTGGTGGTACATTAGGCATTGTAACAGCACTGGTGAACGGAGTGAACCACAACTGTGGTTAGCAAGGAATTCAGTGCAATTCTCTATGCGACAACTCAGTATTAGACACCAGGCGTCACTCCTCGCAACAGGAGTTTGGGGGATCTATACATCATCTCTGTGTCACATAAAGAAAGGTGTTGAGCTACTAAGCATGGATGCATTACAAAATGCGACCAAGGCTGAGCGTTTAAAATTAGTTCAAGGTCCATATCCCAATACACCACTACATGCAGGTGATTATCAGTAAGGGACCTCAGGCGTCACTCCTAGCAACAGGAGTTTGGGGGTTCTCTACATCATATCAACCTTAGCATGTAGAGATGTATTTAGGCCACTAGGGGAGATGCTATGAAATAGCATCAACCCCTAGCATAGAAAAGTTAGAGCGATCATGTTCAACAATTAGGACAAGGCCTATAAGTATTTTATACTTCTGTCAAGCACGTAGTAAATTGTATTTGAAGTAACAAGTATTAATTGCATACGAGAGATAGTGTAGCTCAGGTACTTTGAGGATACACGTATAATACACAAGTTGTACTGGCAACTAATAGAAATGTATGAGAGGCAATATAGCTCAGGTACTTTGAGAGTACATATAGTATTAGTAGTAGCAAGTATTAATTGCATATGAGAGGCAATATAGCTCAGGTACTTTGAGAGTACATATAGTATTTGTAGTAACAAGTATTAATTGCATATGAGAGGCAATATAGCTCATGTACTTTGAGAGTACATAAAGTATTTGTAGTAACAAGTATTAATTGCGTATAAGAGGCAATATAGCTCAGGTACTTTGAGAGTACATATAGTATTAGCCCACGGCCACAGGCGTACACCTGACAGCAAATAGGCATTCACCACATAGGGAAGTAAGTATATGAGTCTCCAGTCTGCTTGCTCATCTCTCTGAACTGCCTCCGGTATGCCTCTGGTGTGACGGCATACCTGGCCAAAAGTTGTACTGGCAACTAATAGAAATGTATGAGAGGCAATATAGCTCAGGTACTTTGAGAGTACATATAGTATTAGTAGTAGCAAGTATTAATTGCATATGAGAGGCAATATAGCTCAGGTACTTTGAGAGTACATATAGTATTTGTAGTAACAAGTATTAATTGCATATGAGAGGCAATATAGCTCATGTACTTTGAGAGTACATATAGTATTTGTAGTAACAAGTATTAATTGCATATAAGAGACAATATAGCTCAGGTACTTTGAGAGTACATATAGTATTAGCCCACGGCCACAGGCGTTCACCTGACAGCAAACCACTTTGTATTCCGTGGCTGGTGGTACAATAGGCATTCACCACATAGGGAAGTAAGTATATGAGTCTCCAGTCTGCTTGCTCATCTCTCTGAACCGCCTCCGGTATGCCCCTGGTGTGACGGCATACCTGGCCAAAAGTGCTTCTTTTACCACTCCATAGTTCATAATATCCTCGTCTGGGATGGCCCTGAACGCTTCACTGGCCCGGCCGGACAATTTCCCAGACAAAATGGTAACCCATTCCTCTGTGGGCACCCGATGTAGGGCACATTGACGTTCAAAATCAGCCAGGTACCCATCAATCTCCCCTTCAGTTTCAATGAAATTCTTAAAAGCAGCAAAATGTATCTTTCTCCTTTCAGTTGGTGCTGCCGTGACTTCTGCTGCTGCAGAACCTCAACACCTATATACTGCAGAGCAAGTAGCACACCTATACCAGTGCTTGAAAGGACTTTTGTGGACCTTTTAGGTAGCGATTTGTGTCGCTAAAGTCTGTCCCTGCTGGAAACGCCAACCTCCCCCTACACTGACAAAAAGTATATGAATGTATTAGACACCTTTATACTGCAGAGCAAGTAGCACACCTATACCAGTGCTTGAAAGGACTTTTGTGGATCTGTTAGGTAGCGATTTGTGTCGCTAAAGTCTGTCCCTGCTGGGAACGCCAACCTCTCCCTACACTGACAAAAAATATATGAATGTATTAGACACCTATATACTGCAGAGCAAGTAGCACACCTATACCAGTGCTTGAAAGGACTTTTGTGAACCTGTTAGGTAGCGATTTGTGTCGCTAAAGTCTGTCCCTGCTGGAAACGCCAACCTCTCCCTACACTGACAAAAAGTATATGAATGTATTACACACTATCATGTACTGCAGAGCAAGTAGCACACCTATACCAGTGCTTGAAAGGACTTTTGTGAACCTGTTAGGTAGCGATTTGTGTCGCTAAAGTCTGTCCCTGCTGGAAACGCCAACCTCTCCCTACACTGACAAAAAGTATATGAATGTATTACACACCTATGTACTGCAGAGCAAGTAGCACACCTATACCAGTGCTTGAAAGGACTTTTGTGGACCTGTTAGGTAGCGATTTGTGTCGCTAAAGTCTGTCCCTACTGGAAACGCGAACCTCTCCCTACACTGACAAAAAATATATGAATGAATGTATTAGACACCTATATACTGCACAGCAAGTAGCACACCTATACCAGTCCTTAAAAGGACTTTTGTGGACATTTTAGATAGCTATTTGATTGAATACAGCCTGTCCCTGCTGGAAACACCAACCTCTCCCTACACTGACAAAACTTATATGAATGTATTAGACACCTATATACTGCAGAGCAAGTAGTACACCTATACCAGTCCTTAAAAGGACTTTTGTGGAACTTTTAGATAGCTATTTGAATGAATACAGCCTGTCCCTGCTCCAAACAGCACCCTCTCCTTACACTGACAAAAAGCAGAATGTAAGATGGCCGCCAGATCAGGTCTATTTATAAGGTAGGGGGTATGTCCATGTGCTGAAATGTCTCAATTGGTTGTCCTGCACCACCTGATGCGTCATAGGTCAAAGTTCTTACCCATGTAACATTGCGGACCGCCGCAAACATCGCCAGATGTCCACCGGTTTGGCGGACCGCGAACACGCACAGTTCGCTGCGAAACGACCGCCGGGCGAACCGGCAGGCCATCTCAACTGGGGAGTATGACAGTGGGCATTAGGTGCAGGAGAGGAGTATGTAGCATATGTCAATGGAGAGTATGTGCAGAAGAAGAGGGCATCACAGTAGAAATAATTGTTAGAGGGTACAATACAGGGCAGTATGCATAGAAGGGGAATGCAGGGGTATGGTAGTAGAAAGAAGAGAAATACAAAATTTGATATGGTGTTTAAATATTCCCAATAAACTTTATAGATAGCTTTAGACTATTAAAGAGGAAGTAAACCCTGATGGGTTTTACTTCCTCTTTATTTCCCTGCAAAGGCAAAGCATAATGGGCTACTATGCATCGCACAGCAGCCCATTATGTGGCACTTACCTGAAACCGAAGCCTGCGATGTTACCACTGTCCCCTGTACAGGAAGCGTCCATTCTTTATCCATCTTCCTTTCGGGGCCACGGACTCCGTCTCTGTGACTGTCCGTAGTCGCGTAACATCACTCCCGTGCATGGGCGTGGGAGCTGCCAGTCACCTCTCTAGGAATGGCACAGAGTGCCCTTTCTACAGTGCGCATGCGCCGAATACATTGGTGCATGTGCAGAAGACATTGGTGTACAGGAACATTGTAAATATCTCCTAAACCGTGTAGGTTTAGGAGATATTTCCAGCACCTCCAGCACCTTAAAGCGGAGGTTCACCCTTTAAAAATTTTTTTGACATTACACAAAGTCGCGCCATCCTACCGACACAAGGCCGGTGTTTTTTTTTTTTGTCAGCACATACCTGTTAATCCCGATTTTCACCTCACGGCGATCCCGCGGGAGTGGGCGTTCCCAAGCACTGCCTGTGATTGACAGGCTTCCGAATGGCGCATACTGCGCGTCACAGGTTGCCGGAAAAACCCCGAACGTCGGTGCGGCTCTATACGGCGCCTGCGCACCGACGTTCGGGTTCTGTAGGCTTATCTGTAGGTGGAAGTGGTTTTACAGGGTGTACAACCACATTAAGGGAAGTTTTATATATCATTTGCCTGAGTCTGACGAACAGTGTACTATCTAGGACACCAACCCTGTAATTCATGTTTGGAATTAACAAATCGGCTTTTTATGACAATAACCGTGATAATCTATTTATCTCACTTTGGCAGCACTGGCTCACAGAACTGGACATTTTGGCAATGATCTTAGCTGCTGCTATCCATGACTATGAGCACACTGGGACCACAAACAACTTCCATATACAGACAAGGTAAAAATCTGTCGGATTTATTTAGCTGCATAGGAGAACATAATTATTACACACTATTCTCTGGGCAAACTTAAGATATATGGAACATTTCTCTCCTGGTCCTGGAATGTATTAGAATATTCAGACACATTTCATAGGTTGCAAATTTTCTTATGTTTTCCAAAGGCCTCTTTCACTCTATTCTGGATATGGAGCCACAAATGTTTTTGTACTTATGAAAATGTATTCATGTATATTTATAATGCACTTGTCAGCTAAGGAACTGACTTCCTAGACCTGCTTCTTACTGCTTACTTGTAGGTATTTGTAATAAATTAATATAGATATAAAGTTAAAAAAGAAAGTACGGTAAATGTAAATAACCAGTGCATTAAATTGGTTGTTAACCCACATAAGTAAGTCTATGCCAGCCCCTCTGAGACTGGCATAGCACACTGTGTATATCTTCTATAAAAACGAGGCTTATATATACCTATTTAGAGCTGTCTTCAGGGCGGTCATATGACTTGCGGATGCTGTACAGCTCCAATGGATGGCTTCTGCAGGAGGGGCCAGGATCTCCCTCTGACGTCAGCTGGGGCAGAGACACAGACAGAAAGCTGACAGGCAGGGAGGAGGGGGTTAGGGGGTGAGATGAGAGCAGAGCAGGGCTGCAGATGACAGAGGAAGGTATGCTGACAACGATGGTCTGGGCTCAGCAGCCCTGATTTTCGTTGTCAGAACAGAGAGTGGAACACAGGAAGTGGAGGTATCAGGGAAGTTTTTTACAGTTTAGAGGGGGGGGCTGTTTAGAGGAAGCACTGTGCTGTTTAATCTGCTTTAAAGGACCAGGATCTGCATTTTTTTGGGGGGGGGTGGGGTTAACAGACAGAGGGCCCTGCTCGTTAGAGCTTACAATCTAGAAGGGAGGGACTTATGCATTGTGTTGCAGATTTCAACACTTTATTTGAACTAACGTGAATGGCAAACTGCATATCAACACCACAGATTGCAGCATGCATCATTTCATAGAATGTATGCACTTTTCAGCTCAACATTTTCCAGGGTATTAGGCAAAAATCGACAATAATTCAAGATGTCTACCGTCAGCTTACAGCGACACTAAACTCAATTTTTGTTATTACATACATTTTTCTAAAATATCAAGTATACCATCGCTCTGTTTTCAGGTGCACGCTCCCTATCCTCCACTGATGTGCCTTACCACTACTAGTGTAAAGCAAGCAGTGCCACTATTTATTTTCTATTTCTGTGTAGCAGTGGCGGCTGGTGAAGTTTTAAGATGGTGGGACGTCAGATCACACCCTTCCTTTTTGACCCCTCCCACTTCTCCACCCATTCCATTCCCTGTATTCCACTTGCTTCCACCCATAGTGTATAGTATAGTGTATATAGTATAGTGTAATACTATATACTATACACTATACTATATACAATGTACACTATACTATATACACTGTACTATACACTATACTACATACACTATACTTTACACTATTCTATATACTATACTCTATACACTATACTAAATACTCTATACACTATAGCTTACACTATACTATATACACTATACTCTATATACACTATACTAAATACTCTATACACTATAGCTTACACTATACTATATACACTATACTATACGCTATACTATATACAGTGCCTTGAAAAAGTATTCATACTCCTTAAAATTTTCCACATTTTATCATGTTACAACCAAAAACATAAATGTATTTTATTGGGATTGTATGTGATAGACCAATACAAAGTGGCACATAATTGTGAAGTGGAAGGCAAATGATAAATGGTTTTCAATTTTTTTTTACAAATAAATATCTGTAAAGTGTGGTGTGCATTTGTATTCAGCCCCCTTTACTCTGATACCCCTAACTAAAATCTAGTGGAACCAATTTCCTTCAGAAATCACCTAATTAATAAATAGTGTAATTTATTCTCAATATAAATCCAGCTGTTCTGTGAAGCCCTCAGAGGTTTGTTAGAGAACCTTAGTGAACAAACAGCATCATGAAGCCCAAGGAACACATCAGACAGGTCAGGGATAAAGTTGTGGAGAAGTTTAAAGCAGGGTTAGGTTATAAAAAAATATCCCAAGCTTTGAACATCTCACGGAGCACTTCTCAATCCATCATCTGAAAATGGAAAGGGTATGAGACAACTGCAAACCTACCAAGACATGGCCATCCACATAAACTGACTGTCTACAGGACAACTATTAGTTGTGCACTTCACAAATCTGGCCTTTATGTAAAAGTGTCCAGAAGAAAGCCATTGTTGAAAGAAAGCCATAAGAAGTCACAGCAAACATGTGTAAGAAGGTAGTCTGGTCAGATAAGACCAAAATTGAACTTTTTGGCCTAAAAGCAAAACGCTATGTGTGGCAGAAATCTAACACTGCACATCACCCTAAACACACCATCCCCACCGTGAAACATGGTGGTGGCAGCATTATGTCGTGGGGATGTTCTTCTTCAGCAGAAACAGGGAAGCTGGTCAGGGATGATGGGAGGATGGATGGAGCCAAATATAGGACCGAAAACCTGTTAGAGACTGCAAAAGACTTGAGACTGGGGCGGAAGTTCACCTTCCAGCAGAACAACGACCCTAAACGTACAGCCAGAGATACAATGTAATGGATTAGATCAAAGCATATTCATGTGTTAGAATGGCCCAGTCAAAGTCCAGACCTAAATCTAATTGAGAATTTGTGGCAAGACTTGAAAAATGCTGCTCACAGACGCTCTCCTCTCAATCTGACAGAGCTTGAGCTATTTTGCAAATTAGAATGGGGGAAAATAAAATTTTCTAGATGTGCAAAGAGGGTACAGACATCCCCAAAAAGACTTGCAGCTATAATTGCAGCAAAAGGTGGTTCTACAAAATATTGATATGGGGGGGGGGGGGCTAAATACAAATGCACACCACACTTTTCTCATATATATTTGTAAAGAAAATTGAAAACTAATTATTATTTTCCATCCACTTCACAATTATGTGCCACTTTGTGTTGGTCTATCAGAAAAAAATCCCAATAAAATACATTTATGTTTTTGATTGTTATATGACAAAATGTGGAAAATGTCAAGGGGTATGAATACTTTTTCAAGACACTGTACACTATACTATACACTATATTATATACACTATACACTATATACTATATGAGGCTCTATCTCTATCACTTAAGGACGTTCATCTTTACTGTGATGGTTTAACACACATGATTGATGACACTCACAGGAATTCCAGGGGCCCAAATCAATCCCGACCCGACCAGTGCTCAGCGCTGTTCACTGCTGCTCTTGCTCTCCTCTCGCCCCGGTCACCCGATTTCCACCAGTGCTGTGCTCTTCCCGACAGGAAAACCGACAGGAATCGTGGCAGGAAAAATTAGAACTGTTCTCTTTTTTTCCTGCCGCGATTCCCGGCGGTCTTTTTTTCCGGAAGTTTCCCTATGGGAAACACTGCGGTGGAGCATACACACGGCCGGGATTCTCGGCCAAAGCTCTCATCGCAGTTTTCCTGACGGGAAAACCTCTGGTGAGTACACGGGGAAAGTGACCGAGCAGGTTCTCGGTTTTCCCCCCGGGATTTCCAGCGGACTTTTTACCGATCGTGTGTACGGGGCATTAGTCTCTGTCTCCACTCTCATAGCTCTCCTGTGTCCGCTCTGCACACAAGAAGGATGGCCAGGGGTGGAGAGTAGAGACTGGAGAGGGAGAGACCAATAGCCAGATTCACGTAGGAGGGCGCAACGTTAGGCAGGCGTAGCGTATGGCATATATGCTACGCCGCCGTGAGTTAGAGAGGCAAGTGCTGTATTCACAAAGCACTTGCCTCCTAAGTTATGGCGGTGTAGCGTAAATGGGCCGGCCTAAGCGCACCTAATTCAAATGTGGAACAGGGGGGCCTGTTTTATGTAAATGACTGGTGACCCGACGTGATTGACGTTTTTAATGAACGGCGCATGCGCCGTCCGTGGACATATCCCAGTGTGCATTGCTCCAAAAGATAGGCCTGTTCCAACGTCCATATCTTGCATGGGATGCGCCACCTAGGGAGCAGCTTTATCTTTACGCCGGCGTATCTCTAACGTAAACGGCGTAACTAATTGCGACGGGCGCACGTACGTTCGTGAGTCGGCGTATCTAGTCATTTGCATATTCTACGCCAAACTCAACGGAAGCGCCACCTAGCGGTCAGCGTAAATATGCACCCTAAAATACGACGGCGTAGGAGACTTACGCTGCTCGTATCTTAGCTTAATTTAAGCGTATCTGGTTTCCAGAATACGCTTAAATTTGCGACGGCGTAGATTCAGAGTTACGACGGCGTATCTACTGATACGCCGGCATAAAGCTATCTGAATCCACCTACAAGTGTCAGAGTGCGACTTGTGGAGAGGAGGGAACATGGCTGGGCAGCAGGCCAGGCTGTGCAACTGCAGGCAGGGAAGATCTTGGCACCCCCCAGGGAGGGACAAAATAGACTAGGGGGGCCAGGGTTGGTATTTTGGTCCTCCCTAACAAGCTCCAATTAACTTAATAGAATACGGGTAAGCAAACAGTAACGGTGTAGAATCAATTTTACAGGGTTCTAGATACAACTTTTTAATGATTTTTCGGACAGACGTCCTGTTGCTTGGCATATTAGAGTTTTTTTCTACTCTACCTAGCAAGTAGCAACAGAAGCACAGGCAAAGCAAGCGAAAAACGCTAAATATAAAAAAAATATAGTTTATTTTTAATACATTTTTATTTGTTTACTTATTTTATTTTTTGCAACAAAGCTGTGGATGAGCCTCCACTGATGTGTAGTACATCTGGAGGGCAAGCAGGAAAAGGTGGCTATGTTCACATACACAAGAGAGGCATTGGGTACAAACAAAGCCAACCTAGAACAGAAAGTCTGAGAATAGCAAAAAAAGCTTGCATTTAAGAGATAAGACAAAGGAAGAGAGAGATGGAAGGTATATTCTACTTATTATTACTATTTATTATTCGGGCATTTGTATTATTTTGTATAACAATGTCAGTTTAGTGTCGCTTTAAGTGTCATAATGGTGCTCACGGCAGTATTTTTTTTTACTCATGACAAGAATATAAGTAATTTGGTAATGTGCCCTATTGATTAACATGAACTGTGATTTTTTTTGTGTATGGTCAACATTAATAGGAAAGTTACATATTGCTATAAGACTGGAAAAATTATTGGCACATTAGATAAAGTATTGGTGCTATTTTTTGTGGACGAGGGGGTACCTTTCCTTCAATCAGCTTTGACGCAGTGTAAGCCCAGACTGCCCTCCCACTGCTGAAACAAGAAAAAAAAATTGTAACATAATGTGCACTTTCTACAGAATGTAGAAAGCTGAAGTCAGCAGATATACATGTAAAACTTATGTAGGAGGGTTTGTTTAATCTCTGTGTATCCTCTGAGGCTGTTCATTTCACTTTAAATATTATTGCAGCAGAGAACCAGTATTGCTCACCAGTGAGTGTCCTTCGTTATCAGACCCTGCTGTCATACTGACAGATTCAGGGCCGTCTTTAATATGGTTTGGGCCCAGGGCAAACATTATTTTTGGGCCCCCCCTCCAGCTTATTTTGGGCATGGCTGGTTCACATGTATGTTTTGGCGGTCCTCATTTGTGCAGGTACAGCAGCCCATTAATTTGAATGGGCTGCCATGCCTTCCTGCAGAAAAAAGGTGCATTCAGCATTTTAAAAATACAGTTGCCTTGAAATCCATTCTGCTTTTGCACCATGCTACTTACCTGCAGTTCTTGCACACACAAACTCACTGTGTTTTTAAAAGCGTGACCTAAACATCTAAAAATGCAGCAAATTTGACAGTGCGGGAACTGCAGATAAGTCACAGCAGACAGCAGAATGGACAGACAGTGCTGTATTTCAGTGCTTGATGGGCATAGGCGTGCCGTGTGCGCAGCCTATTACATGAGGCATGCGCTTTTCTTTGCAAGAAACGCAGGCATGGCGGCCCATTCAAATGAATGGGCTGCTGTGCCTGCGCAAATGTGGGCCGCCAAAACACATACATGTGAACCAGCCGGGCCCAAAATAAGCCCATCAAGCAGTTAAATACAGACAGTAATGCCATGTACTCTGAGGCTTTACTCAGCCTGGACTGCAGGTCTGGTCTGTGATTTAAAGAGTTCCTCTATTTTACACATGGCATGGCATGGGGTCCCATGGTGCTAAAGCAGAATGGACAGACGGTGCTGTGACCCCATGCCATGCCATGTGTAAAATAGAGGAACTTTTTAAAACACTGACCAGACCTGCAGTGAATCATCAAATATTATAAAGACTTTGGGCACACTCTACAGAAAACTTCAATTTACAATATAGATTAGCAAACAGTGACATACCTTGAGGAGCAGGACATGAAGAAGTCAGCCTCAGGAAGAGCAAACTGGGGATGTTATAAAATCACATTCTAATTCACTTTTATATGCAAGCAGCACCCAGTGGCAGGAAGGGAGAAGTGCACGTCTAAAGGGAAGCCAGGGGTGCTGTACATTTTAAAACACTGGGAAGGGAAGCAGTACTGTCACTGGCTGCGTGCCGCTGATGATTTTCAGCCTGATTTGTGGGCAGCACAGGGGCTTAACGGGAGGCAGGGCCGCCATCAGGAATTATGGGGCCACTTACACAGCTTCAGGCATGGGCCCCCTGGAGCAGAGAACCAGGATGGGGGGTGCTGCCGCCTGAAATTGAGAAGCAGGGGGGGGGGGGCTGCCGCAAATTTAGAAGCGGGGGGCCCTTTACAAAAAAAGAAATAAAGAAATAAAGAAAAATATATATAAAAAAGGGGTGTAGCCATCCGGGGCCCTGGGGACCTCTGGGCCCTTTAATAAAAAGAAAAAACGAAATAAAAAATATATATAAAAAATATATTTTAAAAAGGGGGTTGCCATCTGGGGCACTGGGGACCTCCGGGCCCGTTAATATTTTTTTTTAAATAAAAATAAATTACAAAAAAAAGGGGGTTGCCATCCAGGACCTCTGGGCCCTTTAATAAAAAATATATATAAAGAAACATTTATAAAAAAAAAAGGGGGGGTTGCCATCCAGGGCCCTTAAATAAAAAATGTATAAACAAAAATAAAAAAATAAACATTTATAAAAAAGATAAAGGGTGTTTGCCACATGGGGACCTCTGAGCCCTTTAATAAAAAGAAATAAATATATATATATATATATATATATATATATATATATATATATATATATATATATATATATATAAAAAGAAAAAAAAGAAATAAAATATATAAAAAAAATGTTTTTTATAAAAAAAAAGGGGGGTTGCCATCCAGGGCCCTGGGGATCTCTGGGTCCTATAATAATAATAATAATAAACATTTATATATATATATATATATATATATATATATATATATATATATATATATATATATATATATAAATAAATAAAAATATTTTTTTTTTATAAAAAAAGGGGGGTTGTCATCCGGGGCCCTGGGGAACTATGGGCCCCTGGGGACCCCCAGACCTCTAAAAAAAATTGTCCCTTTAATAAAAAATAAAATAAAAATATATAAAAAAATTGTCCCTTTAATAAAAATATATAATTTTTTTTTTTATTTAAAAAAAAATAAAAAAAAGGGGGGGGGGTTGCCATCTGGGGCCCTGGGGTCCTCCGGGCCCCTGGGGGCCTCCGGACCCCTAAAAAAAAAAAAAAAAAAAAGGGGTTGCTTTGGGCCCCCAACAGTGATAGGGCCCAGGGCACCTGCCCCATTTGCCCTGCGGTAAAGACGGCCCTGGACAGATTATTCATACAGTATTATTCAGAATAATAGCGCATACTGATACTGCCTAATTTTGTTTTAGGCTTTTGGCTTCAATGACACCTAGTCATGAAAGGTTTAAAAAAATGTGCCACTGTTTAATTTTATTTGTTTAGGTCAGATGCTGCAATATTGTATAATGATCGTTCCGTACTAGAAAATCATCATGTCAGTGCTGCCTATCGAATCATGCAAGAGGATGACATGAATATTTTGGTAAATGTATCCAAAGACGACTGGAGGTAAAAACAAAAGTTTTTTGAAAATTATAATTATTGATTTGGACCTTCAAAATGATTATCCATCTATGATAGCGGGTGTATTGACACATATAATATTATACATATATAGTAATAAACACATATGTCCTTTATCATATATTTTTATATATATTCAGCTGACTTCCTATAATTTATTTAAAGAGGAACTTCAGTCAATAATTTTAAAATGAAAAAAAAAAAAAAAACCCTGAAGAAGCCAAATATGCCATTAATCCTATTTAGGGACTTTTAGGGCCAGATTCACAAAGGAGATACGACGGAGTATCTCAGATACTCCGTCGTATCTCTCAGAGTATCTATGCGACTGATTCATAGAATCAGTTACGCATAGATAGCCAGAAGATCCGACAGGTGTAATGTACTTACACTGTCGGATCTTAGGATGCAATACCGCGGCCACCGCTGGGGGGAGTTTGCGTCGTAAACCAGCGTCGGGTATGCAAATTAGGAGTTACGGCGATCCACGAAGATTTTTCCCGTCGTCGCAAGTGTTAGATTTCCGTCGCAAAGATAGGGCACCTTTAATATGGTGGAAAAGTACTCCACCATGTTAAAGTATGCCCGTCTTTCCCGCGTCGCTTTTGAATTTTTTTTACATTTTTTCTTTTTCCCGGCGTAAGTGCTTTGTTGACGTCGCGATTCACAAAACGTCGGCGCGTCGTAATTTCGCGCAAAGCACGTCGGGAAATTTGCGACGGGAGCATGTGCAGTACGTCCGGTACGTTAATTTAAATGGTACCCGCCCCATTTGAATTGGACCGCCTTGCGCCGGACGTGTTTACGATACACCGCCGCAAATTTCCAGGTAAGTGCTTTGTGGATCGGGCACTTAGACTGAAAACTTGCGGCAGTGTAACGTAAACGGTTTACGTTACGCTGTGCCGCGGTTATGTGAATCTGGCCCTTAATTCTTACCAACAGTCTCATTGGCTCACATTTTGTGTGTCGGCAGCCATTGTCAGTAAGGACAGCTGCAGCCAGCGCCCATTATCTTCAGAGAAAACTAAAAAAAACTAAAACACTCACTGAGGGCCAGATTCACAGCGGAGATACGACGGAGTATCTCAGATACTCCGTCGTATCTCTCAGAGTATCTATGCGACTGATTCATAGAATCAGTTACGCATAGATATCCCTAAGATCCGACAGGTGTAATTGTTTTACACTGTCGGATCTTAGGATGCAGTACCGCGGCCGCCGCTGGGGGGAGTTCGCGTCGTAAACCAGCGTCGGGTATGCAAATTAGGAGTTACGGCGATCCACGACGGATTTTCCGTTCGCTACGTCGCCGCTAGTCTACGATACGTTATGCCGCCGCAGTTCTACGTGAATCTGGCCCTATGTTATTAGCAGGGAGAGATAATTATTTTAGGAGGAAAACAGACTGAAGGTCTGTATTAAATTAAACACTTTATTTAAACATTAAAGCAAAATTGAATGTTAATTTTGAAATAGGTCCAAGTGCATCAAAACAAAAGAGGTTTATTATCTTAGGCCCCGTACACACGAGAGGATCCATCCGCTGGAATTGATCCGCGGACCGGCTCCAGCGGATAGATCCCCTGGTGTGTACAATCCAGCGGATCTGTTTCCGCGGATTTTTATCCCCTGGGATGGATTTCCAGCGGATAAAAATGTGAAGACATGCTTTCAAATCTATCCGCTTGAATCCATCCCAACGGATTGATCCGCTGGTCTGTACAGACTCACCGGATCAATCCGTCCGAATGAATCCCCCGCATGCGTCGTAATGATTCGACGCATGCGTGGAATTCCTTATATGACAGCGTCGCGCACGTCGCCGCGTCATCATCGCGGTGACGGCGCGACACGTCATCGCGATGGGATTTTGGCGCGGATTTCGTTCCGATGGTGAGTACACTCCATCGGATCAAAATCCTCGCAAATCCTTGAGAGGATTTATCCGCGGAAACGGTCCGGTGGACCGTATCCGCGGATAAATCCTCTTGTGTGTACGGGGCCTTACTGTTGGTTTTCTTTCAAAAGCAGCCACAGCACGAGTAGAAGAGCTTCTGAGTTGGATGCTTGTGCCCTGGGTGGAAGCAGTGATCTCTCTGCAGAGGCCCAGCATGCCCCCTACTGAGTCTTAAGAATTGGAAAGCCAATTCTTCCTTCTGTTTGAAGAGCTCTGGCTCTGATACAGCAAGGGGCATTTTGGACATCTGCAAAGGGCACCTGGAGTTTATTTAGTCCATTTAAACGAAAATAATAATACTGTATAAAGATATTATTTAAAGCACATGTGTTGCCATGTAGTTTGGCCATGTGTTCATTGTAGTAAAATTATTATCCTTTTTATTGCAACTGTGGCATTTTATTTTAGTGCCTTGTATATTCATCCTTTGTCCATTTCCTTTATCAAGTGCTTGGCAGTAATGGAAGAGAAACAGTTTACGTAGTTTAAAAGAATACAGGGTATGAGGCATTGAGATATCCAGTGAGCAATATTAAAATAACTTGTTGGTATGTTCTATAAACTATATTTCAATATCAGCATATTATATTGTGCTTTGTAATTGTTTGCAGAGACTTGAGAACACTGGTCATCGAGATGGTTTTATCTACAGATATGTCTGGTCACTTTCAGCAGATAAAAACTATGAGGAGTACACTACAACAGCCAGAAGGGTAAGTGGTTAAATGCCATTATTGATCTTAGTGCTGCCTCATCAGTACCCATCAGTGCAGCCTCATCAGTGCCTATCAGTGCAGCCTCATCAGTGCCTATCAGTGCAGCCTTATCAGTGCCCATCAAGGCAGCCTATCAGTGTCCATCAGTGAAGAAGGACATTACTTATTTGCTACATTTAATAACAGCAGCGAAGAACCTCTTTCCGACAACCCTGATCATTGGCTGTTGGGGTCTGTGGGTGGGGCTTATCGGAATCTGGAAGCCCCCTTCAACAAGAAGGCCCCCAGATCCCACCCCCCATGTCAATCGTGTACATTGTACACATACTTATTCATCAAAAAGTAAAAACCACAATAGTTTTTACAATTTCCCATGTTGAGGGCATGTGGCCTGGTATGTCCTCCAGGCTGCATGCTCGGAATAAGGGCCAATTTATTTTTATATTTTGGCATGGAGTTCCCTTAAAATCCATACCAGACCCAAAGGCAATCTATATTGCCAGGAGCCAGCAATACAAGTTTAAATTACATTTTTGCCTTTAGAAATGTAATTTTGCTGCGGCACTGCACATTGCACAGATGCGCCACTTTACAGGCAGACTAAGGGGACCCCCTATGCACGATATTTAAAGGAATTTTACATTTTTATTGTTAACTTTAGGCATTATTAAAATCACTGCTCCTGAAAAAGCAGTTGTTTTTTTTTGCATTGATACATGTCCCCTTGGGCAGTACCCGGGCCCCCATACACTTTCAATGGCATTACCTTACATATAAGCCTTTAAGATTAGCACTTTAAATTTTTCATGTTCATGTCTTATAGACTTTAATAGGCTTTGAACGTTCGCTAGAACTTTTTGCCTGTTTGCATGTTCTGGTGCGAACCAAACCGGGGGGGGGGGGGGGGTTGTTCGGCTCAGCCTAACCAAAAACACATTCTCCTACTCCTCCTGAGTTTAGCGATACTACATCTGTGAGACATTTTCACTGTTTGGACTAAATATGTACATGACATTGTATCTTATGTATCACATAAATCAACCAATTGCGTCAAAACTAATGTACAGGCATACCCCACTTTTAAGTACACAATGGGACCAGAGCATGTATGTAAAACGAAAATGTACTTAAAGTGAATCAATACCTTTTTTCACTTCAAGGGTGTAGTGGGGGGTCAGGGGCTGTAGTGGGGGTGCCAGAAACTGTAGTTGAGGTCCCAGGGGCTGTAGTGGGGGTGTCAGGGGCACACTGGAACAGGGCGGGCTATACTCTCGGAGCTTCAGCTCCTTCTACTGCGGCTGCAAAATGTCTGTACAGTACTTGTAAGCCACTTTACATACACTCGGGGGTATGTCCTTACTCGCGAGTGTATGTAAAGTGAGTGTACTTAAAGCGGGGTATGCCTGTACTGTAACTGTCACCACTGTATGAGTGCAATGTCACCTATAGCAATCCCCATCCCTATAAGCCAAGCAAGCCTAGCCTACTGGTACCTGGCTGGCTCCAGGAATGCCATGTTCACTAAACAGAAAGTACAGGAGGCTGAAGATAGGAAAAACAAAATAGTTCCTGTCATTTCAGGAGAGCAGCTGTCCACAGAGGATGGCTGGGACTGATGTCTCCAACTTGCAGATGGGTCAGTTCAGGTGGCAGGCAGACACATTTTTTGCCTTTTTTCCCTTTGCAGCTGTGGCAGGAATTATACCCTCTGTTTGCTCACCAATCGCAACCCATTCAAGTGAACGGGAATGCTTGTGTGGGATCCAAGGTGTTAAAGCAGGTGATGAGGAGGTGATACAAAGCCTTTTCACAGCCTAGGCCACGTTTGGGGGGATTACCATCACCTACCCCTCTCTTCATCTCTATTACATTAGCAGGAGGGATTGTGTAGTTCCAAGAAGATAGATTTAGAAAGTAGAGACCACTGGAGTAGCGATGTGTACTTCAGTGGTTTTCAGCTTTCCAGGGGATCGCCCGGGTATGATATATATAGTTAAAGTGGATATAAACCCGAATTTTTTTATTTTTGTTTTGCTGTCACAATTTAGAGTAAAAGATTTCCTATCATCTGTGCCCAGCCTTGCCACAAAGAGTTAATCAAGCTCTGAACAATCCTCTTTTATTGTTCAGTGAGATAAAACGGACTAACAGAGAAAAACCTTGGTCCGTTCCGCCCCCTTGCTGTGAATGACAGGTTATTTACATACCTCATTCACTAGCCTGGAGACAGGCATTATTTTTTAATTCCCACCCTGGCTTCTTTTCTGAAGTCATGTGGTTACTTTTCTGGATTTTAACTGGATGTTAGTGATCATAGCAGAATTCAGTGTAAGGGGAGTGTAGAGGTGGGCGGGGAGTCTACTGACATCACAACTCCACCCACCGAGCTCCAGACAACAGATCCCCCCCACAGAATCTGCAGTTTTTCCGTTCTTAGACAGAGGGGAGACATTTGACAGGTAAGAATACATGCAGGATACATCTATATCTTTATAGATCAGCACTTTGGCAGTAGTTTAGAAAGCATGAGAGTGGGTTTACATCCACTTTAAATTGCTCCAAGCTGGAACAATGTATCTATGGAAAAATATACTATGTCTGGAATTATTCTCTGTCTATATTTGAGAATATTAATATAAACACATGAATGGTGTATGTATTGTGTTAGAAATAATAATGCCAAGAAAAACGTTGCGGTAAGAGTCTATAAAAAAATGAAATTAAACTCTTCTCACAGTTTTATATGCAGTATTATCGCAGTATTTATAACAGTGCATTGTATTATTTTGCAATTAGCAGATAAAGCAGACTAAGATTACTCTTGGTGAGCCGTCCAGAAATTTCTCCTTTCATTGTCAGCGTTCCATTTCAGAAAATAATTGAACTGTGCTCTTTATCTGACAGAATAGACAAATCGAAAGCAATGTCCTTGATTCTTCACGCTGCAGACATCAGTCATCCAGCAAAAACGTGGGATATGCATCAGAGGTGGACAGACTTACTGATGGAGGAATTCTTCCGACAGGTGCTAGTTCAATATTCCATTCACTATAGAAAAACTCAATTCTAAAACGGGAGTTTTTATTACATCTACTAATTGTAATATTATAGCTAAAATTAATAATGTATTTGAAAAGAGGACTTACTATTTATAATTATATTTCACATGAATAAAAAGGGCATATGTCACCTTTTACCTAATTACATTCTCTTTTTTGAGAAAAATAAAACTTCTTTCTTGCCTTAATACAAATTGATGCTTTGAGTTCCATTAGGGTATTTACACAGCCTGGACAAAGATGGGAGACGCTATGGTTACCAGGAGCAAGTTTGTCATCATTAGAGACTGTGGGCAGTTTTCCAGACCTTATCAATGAGATAAAAGGATCAGCAGGAAGCAGTGACTTCAAGTGTAATTTTCATATATACATGAAAACAATGGCCCGGAGTCACAAAGCACTTGCGCCGACGTATCTCAAGATACGCCGTCGTATCTATGCGCCGGACCCACAACCTAAGATACGCCTAAAAACAGGCTTCATCCCACCAACGTAACTTGCCTACGCCGGCGTAGAGTGGGCGCATATTTACGCTGGACGCATTTGGCGCTCCCATTGATTTCCTATTCAAATATGCAAATGAGGGAGATTCACGAACGTACGTGCGCCCGACGCAGTGCGTGTAAAGTCATACGTCCGGCGTAAAGTTATGCCCCATAAAGGAGGTGTAACTCAGCAGCAGACATGCAAAGGTCTGTACCAGGGAACACAAGCCGGCGTTTTTTACGTAGTTTACGTTGGACGTGAATATGACTAGGTGTAAGTTACATTCACGCCGTAGGCAGTGATCTGGCGTATCTTAGGCAGTTGTTCCGACGTGATTGTGAGCATGCGCACTGGGATGCGTCCACGGGATGGCGCATGCGTATGGCTCACGCCCACTTCCACCTACGCTGGCTTGCGCCTAGGAAACCCAGCACAGTGGAGTTCAGGCTGGAGTGCCTCTTGCCAGCAGTCAATCGGGAGGGGTTTTCCCTCGGGGGGCATGCTGGGGGAGGGTACTTCTTGAGCAGATGCCATTAGGCGGGGGTCTTGTTCCTGGTGTGGCGCCCACCTTCAGGGTGACCACACATCACGGGCCCCGGCGATATGGCCTACCAGGCCCGGGGCGCATGTGCTGCGCGGTGTCCTTGGTTCCGGGACCATGTTGGCCCGGGGCAACTGAAGCTATGGCGGGGCCCCAGTGATCAACTGGGTCCCCAAGTTCTGAGGAGAGATCCCAAGCGAGATAGCTGTTCGGTGAGGAGTCAGCCTGAGGAGAGCCAAGAGAGGTAGGCAATCCAACAGGGCCTCGACAATTCATCGGGGATCGGGGTGACCGGACACTGAGAGGTTGGATGTCAGCAACCTGTGAGTCGGTGACCCAAAACAAGGAAAACTACCTGAGGGGGATTCAGGCACCAATATTACTAAGAAAGATTTACTTCACTATCTACATTCTAGAGAAGGGCCTGTGGCAGAGGTTCCACTCTAATTTTCATTCCTACCAAGTCTGTGGCAGAGACTTGTTTCTTCTCAAGGTTCCGAGTGATACCCTGGCTGCCAGGTCGGTGTGAGAGGCCTGTCCAGGTACACTATACCCACTCCGGCTGGAGTGGCGACGAAAGTAAAGTACCGTTGGAAGCAGGATTGTTTCCGTAGCTGTTAGGCCTGAATCTGCAATTCTCCTCCTCACCCATCTTTTATCTATCTACTTCAAGTTTACTGGTTGCCGTGTTGGGCAAGAATAAAAGCACAAGAAAGACACCTGCTGTTTGGACATTCTGCTCTCATCTATCTACCCCTATACGCTCATAGAGGTAACACGCCATTCCAATCTATAACCAGTGGCTCCTTCGGGGGTGAGCGCTACACAAATATAGAATAAAAGGAAAACAGAACTGGGAATCTTTGGCCTGCGGTAAACATATTGCCAACTTGTGCATTCATGCTAGTAGTGATAGTTTTCTGTGAGTAAGAAAATGGCAGTACACCAAGTGTTCCGCAGTGATTAGTACTGGGGACCATAGTGAAATGTAGGCATCATCCTAAAGCTAAACTCCAAACAGATGTAAAAAACACAAATTAACCCTCGCTCTCTAAATGTTTAATGCATTCTTACATTTATTTTTAAATCTAAACCTGACTTTGACTGTTATAAGCCTGTTACAGTGCCTGTTTAGTAGAGCTCAAACTAAGGAAAGCATAAGCAGCACATGCAGTCGGTGCTCAACTATTTTGCACCCTAGGCAAGACTAATACTCCCCTGCTGCCAGGGTGTCATTAGTCTTGCCTAGGGCTGCACAGGTGACGGGATCAGAGAGTGGACTATCCGTACTCAGCAGCTACGTTCAGATTCCCACCTCAACAGCTGTGCCCGCCTCCTCCGTCCCCTTAAGCCGTGCCTGCCTCCCTCAATGACTTAATGCCCGCCTCCTCCACCTCCCCAGCTGCGCCTGCCTCCTCCACCAACCTCTTTGCCCACCTCCTCCGCCTCCCCTCTTCTGTCTCGCGTTCCCCAGCCAGGCTAACAGGGAAGTCAGTAATTTGAACTCTATGTTAGCCTATGTGCCCATGCACAACTGGGCGTTTTTAGTGTTAATGAGCTTTGGAGTTTATTGGCTTTTTTCTGAACGCCCGAAATTTGCGTTCAAAGTGCCGTTTTTCGGCAGGAAAAAACGCTAAAGAACGCAAAACGCAGAAAAACGCTCAAAACGCTGGCGCCAGCGTTTTTTTGCTTTTTTTTATCCATAAAAAAAACAAAAAGCTACACTGAAAAACGCTGATTAAAGCTATTGCAAAAACGCTAAGGCCCCGTACACACGACCGAGTTTCTCGGCAGAATTCAGCCAGAAACTTGATCGGAGCTGGATTCTGCCGAGAAACTCGGTCGTGTGTACACTTTTCACCGAGGAAGCCGACGAGGAACTCGTCGGGCCAAATAGAGAACATGTTCTCTATTTCCTCGTTGTTCAATGAGGAAAGTTGGCCCGCCGAGATCCTCGGCGGCTTCAACACAGAACTCGACGAGGAACTCGATGTGTTTGGCACGTCGAGTTCCTCCGACGTGTGTACGGGGCCTAAAAAACATTGAAAGGCTCCCTGCAAAGCTACTAGCGTTTTTTTTATAGCTTTTATCAGCTTCAGTGTGCATGGAGCCTAGGTGTGATACTGTACAAGCTGCACATTTCTTATACCTAATTCAAAATATTTACAGCAGACATTTTTCATTACAGGGCGACAAAGAGGCTGAATTAGGGCTTCCATTCTCACCACTCTGTGACAGAAAATCAACACTGGTAGCACAGTCACAAATAGGTAATGTGCTTATTCCTTCTCTATACAGATGTGGAGAAACTTTTATTTCTGACGTAGTTTAGAAATTCTATCTGGAATAAAGAAACTATGATGTGCAAAGTACAAGAACTGAAAATAAATTTAAAACCAAAAACAAATATATAATATTTGCTTACCAGGCCTTATATGTGCCGCTTGAATTCGTTTTCCTTTTTTCCTTTATTTTCATCTGGTGATCCTGCCAGTAACACACTCCCAATCTTAGGGTGGAAATGATCAATACTCTACTGTACCTATGGAGGAGTAAAGTAGCCACACTTAGGGCCAGATCCTCAAAAGAGATACGCAGGCGGATCTGCTGTTCCGCCTGCGTATCCCTGTTTCTATCTATGGAACTGATCCACAGAAACAGTTTCCAAGAGATAGACAGAAGATCCGGCAGGTGTAATAGTTTTACACTGCCGGATCTTAAGATGCAGTACCGCGACCGCCGCTGGGGGCATTCATTGTCGAAATTACGCGTTGGGTATGCTAATGAGGAGTTACGTCGATCCTCAAAGCTTTTTCGCGTTCGCTATGTCGCCGCTACGTTAGTTTCCCGTCGCTTAGTTACACTTTTGTAAAGCAGCCCTACTTTTACACAGCAGGCGTACTGCTGTGTAAAGTATGGCCGTCCTTCCCGCGTCTAATTTTTTAATTTTACGTCGATTGCGTAAGCCGTACGGGAATACGGAAATACGCTACGCGCCGATCAAAAAATGACGTCACGTCGCGCAAAGCACGTTGGGAAATTTGCGTCACAAGCATAGTACGTCCGGCGCGGGAGCGTGCCTAATTTAAATGGGACTCGCCCCATTAGATTAGAAACGCCTTGCGCCGGACGGATTTGAGTTACACCGCCGCAAATTTCCAGGTAAGTGTGTTGTGGATCGATACCTAACTTAGGAAATTTGCGGCAGTGTAACTTAAATCTGTTAAGTTACGTTGCGCTGCGGGGCTGTGGATCTGGTGATAGTGTTAGATGAACTAGTAGATTTATATAAATTTTATGTAAGTGACTAGCAAACAAAAACCTAACGTCAGCAAACACTTTTTAAGCAGTTAAAGAAATATATTTTATTTTCATTTTAGGATAATGGTTTTGACTACATAAATAAAAGCGGACCATTGTTAGCACCCCTGTCAGTGTTGAATGGTTTGACTCAAGCTCTAACTGCCACTTTTGCTTGACAGCTTGGTCTGTTAAAAAAAGTTGAAAATTAAATTAAGGTTAAAATAAAGCAAGGAAGACTAAAAAAAGAAAACCAATATAGCCACAACATAGCTAAGCTGCAATATACGAAATGTTTAGGTTTTAGGGTTTAGATACACTTTAAGCTTGCTGGGGCCAGTAAGGATAAACCTTTGCATGCAGATAATAGAAGCGGGTTTGCTTGATGCCCCCCCCCCCGCACTTTCCGACCCATCAAAGAATAGGACAAGAGCCCTGTGAAAGTTCTGGGTTTGTCTACGTTAGAGCTTACAAAGACTAAAGAGCCTTCCCTGTCCCATCTGCCACTGCCCAGGTGCCAGGTCACTGCATGGTGGAAGGGAGGAGAGAAAGTCATATGCTCCCTCACATCGCAGGGCATTTCATGGGGCTCTGGCAAAGAGTGTGGGGGCACAAGGAAGGTAAGTATCAGCGGTACCGGCTACCCAGCAAACATGTCACTTCTCCCTAAGTGGGCAAAGTACTGGTTAAAAAATCACTTTGCACATCATCATTGCTATTTGTGTTGCTTTAACAAAGTTGCCCATATGTTTTATGGATAAAAGTTCCTGCCTGCTAAGGGGACATAAACGAAGACCTTCTTTATATTTTTAAAATGGAAATGCAGTCGGACTGTGCCAGGGATTCTGGATACACACCACGCTGCAGTCCAAAAAAAATATATCCTGTTATTCTGGTAGTGATATTTGCAGGTCTAAAAGCTGAATAAATAACAGGAGACCAATATAAATACAAATATTCAGGTAACCAAAAATTTATCAATTTTCCTGATTTGATTTTCACTTTTTAGAGCTGCAGTACCTGAAATCATGATGTGAAGGCAGTGGTGGTGCCCATGCACTGTAAACAGCACATCGCACTATAACCTTTGTTTTATGTTGGAAGTGGAAAAGTGTCATTTCATTCTGTCCTTTTTGCCACAGTGTGGCGCAATTTGGTGTATTATGTAGATTCACAGAATAAAAGTACCGCATGTCATACTTTTCTTTCATAGCACACCAGCACATCATAGTTGTGTAAATTGCAATAATACGGTAAATGGGTTTTTGCCTTGTCATTGTGTTGGGACTTCATTGGGAAAGGCTGCCCAGCAGAGTGCAACGCATCTAGTATAGGGTGACCACGTGTCCCAGATTGCCCGGGACAGTCCCGCATTTTGCAAGTCTGTCCCGGGCACCTTCATTCCAGGACAATACAGTGTCCCGGAATGAAACTGACACAGCTACCCCCCGGGCCAATCTGATCCCCCAAAAAAGGCCGCCACATCACTGCTTTACTCACTAACAGTACTTGCCCTGGCCGGGAATGCCTGAAGGAGCACAATCCCTGCCCCCTGCTTGTCATTAGAGAAATCATAAATGCCGCCTCTTGTGTCCAATAACTGTGCTGTGATTCGTTACAGCACAAGCGGATTTTTGGGAAGGGGGGTGTCCCTGAATGGTAGTTTGGAAATGTGGTCACCCTAATCTAGTATGAACCAGCTCGTAACCCAAATAGACTGATAGTTTATGTGACGAGGCCAGGCAAAATTACAAAAGTAATGAGCTATACACAAGGGGACAAGAATGAGGTCCATAGTACAATCCTTGTGAAGCAAGGGTGTAACCCAATGACTGTTATGGGGCTCAGAAACACAGAGTAGCCAGGACTGTGATTTATGTAGGTAACAATAGTATTTGGAAAATTCAATTTGATGATATGAATATACTGTACACTGTATTACCAAAAGTACTGAGACGCCTGCCTTTAAACACATGGGGCCAGATCCACGTAGAACGGCGTAATTTTAAGCGGGTGTAGCGTATCGTAGTTACGCTACGCCGCCGCTACTTTGACAGGCAAGTGCAGTATTCTCAAAGCAAAGTTGCGGCGGCGTAGCGTAAATAGGCCGGCGTAAGCCCGCCTAATTCAAATATGGAACATGTGGGCGTGTTTTATGTTAATGTATTGTGACCCCACGTAAATGACGCTTTTTACGAACAGCGCATGCGCCGTCCGTGAAAGTATCCCAGTGTGCATGCTTCAAATTAACCCGCAAAAAGCCAATGCTTTCGACGTGAACGTAAATGACGCACAGCCCTATTCGCGAACGACTTACGCAAACGGCGTTATCAATGGAAAATTTGACGCTGGTCCGACGTCCATACATTGGCTGCGCCTCATAAAGCAGGGGTAACTTTACGCCGGAAAAAGCCTAACGTAAATGGCGTATCTGTACTGCGACGGCCGGGCGTACGTTCGTGAATTGGCGTATCTAGCTGATTTACATATTCTAGGCATAAATCAGCGTAACGCCCCTAGCGGCCAGCGTAAATATGCAGTTAAGATACGACGGTGTAGGCGACTTACGCTGGTCGTATCTTAGCAAAATGCTGGCGTATCTGATTCTTTGAATCAGGCGCTAAGATACAACGCCTCACACTCAGAGATACGACGGCGTATCTGGAGATACGCCATCGTATCTCCTATGTGGATCTGGCCCATGAACTTTAATGGCATCCCGGTCATAGTCCGTAGGGTTCAATATTGAGTTGGCCCACCCTTTGCAGCTATAACAGCTTCAACTCTTCTGGTAAGGCTGTCCACAAGGTTTAGGTGTGGGAATGAGAATTGATCATTCTTCCAGAAGTGCATTTGTGAGGTCAGGCACTAATGTGGATGAGAAGGCCTGGCTAGCAGTCTTTGCTCTAATTTATCCCAAAGGTGTTCTATCAGTTTGAGGTCAGAACTCTGTGCAGGCCAGTCAATTTCCCACACCCCAAACTCACTCATCTATGTCTTTATGGACCTTTCTTTGTGCACTGGTGTGCAGTCACGTTGGAACAGGAAGCAGCCATCTCCAAACTGTTCCCACAAAGTTGGGAGCATGAAATTGTCCAAAATGTCTTGGTATGCTGACGCCTTAAGAGTTTCCTTCACTGGAACTAAGGGGCCAAGCCCATCCCCTGAAAAACCACCCCACACCATAATCCCCCCTCCACCAAATGATTTGGACCAGTGCACAAAGCAAGGTCTATAAAGACATGAATGAGTGAGTTTGGGATGGAAGAACTTGACTGGCCTACAGCTGTTGAAGCTGCAAAGAGTGGGCCAACGCAATATTGAACCCTATGGACTAAGACTGGGATGCCATTAAAGTTCATGTGCATGTAAGAGCATGTGTCCCAATACTTTTGGTAATAAAGTGTATATTTAGTTGGGTTAATTGCAATAAAAGCAATATCACTTCATTCTGTATTACAATTTAGGAACTGTCTTTGACATGGAGATTAGAGAGGCAATAGGGGGTTCCTAAAGGTTTTGCTATGTGGCCAATCTGCTGACAAATATGCCTTCAGGCCAGGTTCACACCTATGCGAATTGAGTGCGGTTTAAACCGCATCTAATTCGCAGGACATTTCAAAATACATTGTTTTCAATGAGGCTGGTTCACATATGTGCAATGCATCCGCACTGCGTATTGCCTCCAAACCGCATGCGGTTTTTATGTCTTGCGGTGCGGCTCAGGTGCGAATTCAGTCCCATTATCTTCTATGGGTATGCATCTAATTCGCACATGTGTTCAGTTCTCTGCAGGAATTTCTCTCATTCAGCTCAATACAATTCTCCCCCACTCTCCTCTCACCCGGAACTTCTCCCAGGTCTCCAAATTCGCACCTGATCTGCAGCTAAACCGCAGTTGATCTGCAGAACACCCTCTAGAGAAATTCGCAACGAGAAAGCAGCTCCAAAACGCAACACACTAGTGTGATTCCGGCCTCAGAGCTTCAGAGTCGAATGGCTCAGTTTATAAGCCAATGAGCTCCAGTGAAGTGTTTACTTACGTTGAAATGAACATTTGACTTGGTACTGCAGTTCTTGTTCTATTCAATACCTCCCATCTACAGTACATCCCATTTCCCCTTTGCTGCTAATGACCAGGCCCACTGTGAACTCACACGTAAAAAAAAAAAAAAAAAGCATATGTTGAATCAAGCACTTTATACGGTACATTAGTTGTGTACAATTCATTTAAAGTTTAATTTGTAAAGTGCTGTGCAAACTGTTGGAGGTATATAAATCCTGTTTAATAATAATAATAGTAGTAATAATAATAATAATAATAATACTACAAATTTAAAAAAAGCAATATAATCCATTTCATTTCTAGTATTTATTTTATTGTGGTATAGTGAACTCTTGTATTAGCATTTTGTTATGTTGAAACTCATTTACATTTATCTTTTAGGGTTCATAGACTTCATAGTGGAGCCGACATTCACACTTCTAACTGACTCAACAGAGAGAATTGTTATTCCTCTTATAGAGGAAACTACAAAATCTGATCACTCTGTCTTTGATAAGCCCAGGTATGGCAGCTTGTATACTTACTCTTGGTATTAGGATGTATTTTAACTTTTTCTGGCAAAAAAAATGTATTGTCATGATTTTTCGGAGCATTTTATTCTTATACAGTACTGTCACCTAGTGGCAACTTGGTATACTTACAGAATGTTTGTACCATTAATTGTACCATGTCCTCATAGTATTAAGGAACGCAAGCTATTTTTACCTTAAAAGGGTCATTTGTTCATATAGACAGATTAGAATTGAGTTATTTTAATTGCACCTATTAGATTAATGTACGATCATTTTCTCATCAAAATTTTCATTTTACAAGTATAAATGTAGCATGGATGTGAAATGATTACCGGTATATTATTCTCATGGAAATGTATATAAAAAATGTAGACTCTCTATTTATATGAAATTTGCAGTTAATTAATTGTATTTCCATTTCAAATGGTGCCATGTTCTCATTGACTTTAGTTTAACATCACAATTGTCCCTATTATTCATATCTGGAAGCTAAGGCTTAGTGATAGCCTTTGTCATAATCTTTATGAATTCACCCATATAGCCTTACAGAGCAAGACGTTATAAGATAAGTGCAAATACCCTAAGCATTCAATAATGCGTAAAATTACTAATAATGAAAGTCAATCAAATGCACATACATAATTAACTTTTAACCTGAATATTCCCCTTCAGCCTAAAAAATGGATTAATACAGAGTAACACTATATTTGTCAGATACCATTAAAGGATTTTTATAAAAAAAATATGAAGGTAGTTATTATTATTTTTCATATTTTTGTCCAATTTATTAAAACATAATAAATATAAAAAATATATAAATATTTTTGTAACCAGTTTTTGTACAAGTTTAAATTAATACTTTTTGCTCGAAAATTACTTATATCCCCCAAACATTATATATTTTTTTTAAACATAGACCCTAGGGAATAAAAAGGCGATCATTGCAATTTTTTATGTTACACGGTATTTGCGCAGCGGTTCTGCAGTGCATTTTTTTACTGAAAAAAAAAAATCTTTAATGAATTAAAAAAAAAAATGATATACCCCAATTTTTTTTGTAAAATGTGAAAGATGACGTTACACCAAGTAAATAGAGGTCTAACATAATGTAGATATTCAACAGCCCACCAATCACATGCCCGATGAAGGGATCCTGCAGGGCTCTGAAAAGTTGCACTACACGGTTTTGTGATCATTCTTTAATAATAACCACTTTGGCGAAATTGATGAGCCCTGGTGTACTGGCAAATATCTACATTATCGCACAGGTTCCAGTATCCAGCTGGCGGTGGCTATAGCGCCCAGTACCTTAAGAGCTTATTCCAGGAATGTGTGCAATTGGGACATATGCTGTAGATACCTAACATGTCACGCTTTAAAATTGCGCATGCAACATCAGTCCTCATCTGTGCCACATCAGTACTCATCCGTGCCACATCCATGCCACATCAGTGCACATCCATGCCACATCAGTTGTTATCCGCGCCACATTCATGTCACATTAGTGCTCATCCGTGCCACATGCATGCCACTACAGTGCCCATCAGTGCCAATAAAGTGCCCATTAGTGCCTCACAAAAGTGTAATAGATAGTCAAATTAGATTTGCAATTTATGCCCTCAGAACACCTGACGGTGCTCCCTGTATGTGGCCAGGCTGTGAAAAGGTCTCACACATGTGGTTTTGCCATACTCAGGAGGAGTAGCAGAATATATTTTGGGGTGTCATTTTGCTATGTACATGCTATGTGTTAGAAATATCTTATGAATGGACAACTTTGTGTAAAAAAAATAAAATGCTTTTTACTTTTCTTTCCACATTTTCCAAAAACTTGTGGAAAAAAAGGACATGTTCATAATGCCTCATTGGTTATAAACTGGGGTGTTTACTTTCCAAAATGAGGTAATTTTATTTGTGGGTGTTTCCATTGTCCTGGTGCTCCAGGATCTTCAAAAGTGTAAGAGGCAGTCTAGAAATAATATGTGTAATTTATGTTCCTGGTGCTCCCTGCAAGTTGGGCCTCTTTATTTCTAAAAAGGGGTCATTTGGGGGGTATGTGTACTTTCCTGGCTTGTTAGGTCTCAAGAAATTAGATAGACCGTTAGTATATCAGGTGTGATCAATTTTCAATGATTGGCACCATAGCTTGTAGACCAGGGGTAGGCAACCAGAAGCCCTCCAGCTGTTGTGGAACTACATTTCCCATGAGGCATTACATGGCTGACAGTTACAATTACTCCCATGGCATGATGAGACTTGTAGTTCTGCAAAAGCTGGAGGGCCCATGTTGCCTATCCCTGTTGTAGACTATATAGCTTTCACAAAGACCAAATAACTTATACTGATTTGGGTTATTTTTACCAAAGATATTTAGCAGTATACATTTTGGCCCAAATTTCTGAAAACAAAATTACACACAGGCTAGGACAGTATACACACAGGCTAGGGCAGTATATAGACAGGCTAGGGTAGTATACAGACAGACAAGGGTATATACACACACAGGCTAAGGCAGCATACAGACATGTTAGGGCAGTGTATAGACAGGCTAGGGCAGTATAAACACAAGTTAGGGCAGTATATACACAGGCTAGGGCAGTATACAGACAGGCTAGGGTAGTGTATAGACAGGATAGGGCAGTATAAAGACAAGCTAGGGCAGTATATACACAGGCTAGGGCCGTATACAGAGAGGCTAGGGTATTATATACAACTCACTTTATCTGCAGGCAGCAGACCAGGTCCTGCAAAGACACCTGTGCCGACATCAGGCCAATGGGGTATCCTACAGCCCCTCCCCCTTCACAAGCAGCTGACATCTGGTTCCTGCTCCAATGTAGAACACAAGAACAGGGGAGATTGAGTAAGACATGCAAGACCAGGAGGGAGAGCGGCCTCCATGATGGTGGGGGGGGGGCGGAGCTGGCTATAGCAGCCGGTACATCAGAGACTGGTGGTGGTACTGATGTGACTGCGTGGTACACAGACAGGTCACTGGCACTGTGATGATCAGAGGCGTGCAGCGGGGCAGGGGATGTTTCCTTTCCTTTCTCCATTCAGGACACAGACACAGTCCTCGGCCCCCGCTGCGCCTCTGACACATGGAGGGACTCAGGAGCAGCTGCCTGTTGAGTTAAATAAAGAGAATATTCCCACGCTACTTGAATAATAATAAATAATGAAACACTAATTGCAGCAGTGGACAGCCTCCCAAATCCGTGAGCATGAAGTAAAAAGGAAAGGGGGACCCAAATATTGAAGTATGTAAACACTGGGTAATTTATTGGGGTTACAGCTTTAAGGTACTCACATAACAAACAGGTAAAAAACTAGATAAAAAAACGAGCAGCAAGCTCGTGGTCTGACGTCACTTCCGGGTAGCCGTCTAATCCAACGCGTATCATCACGGTCACGTGACTTCTTCAGGGAATTCCTTACAGAAAACTTACAGAGCAGCAGATTGAAAAGGAAAGGTTATTTTTAATAGCATTCAATTACAATATGGAATGTGAACCAATTGTATATGCTGTATATTTTTTTTTTTTTCTATATTTTTCCACAAAAGTGGAGTTACTCTTTAAGCGAGTGAGGTTTGGTAGATGTAATGGTAGAATATATTTGGATCAGTCCATTTACTATCACCCTGTGTAACATATGCATATATGTCCTTTATTGCTTTAAATTGCAACATAATGCTGTTCATTTCAGATTTTTCTATTTTCTGTTGAAAGGGTGATTTGGCTACATCTACAAATGAAGTAGGAACTCCATTAAAAATCAATTTCTTTTGTAGTCTGAATAATTCTGAAGCTGGCGGTGGTACAGACACACAAAGAAAACCCAGCATGCGAACGTCGCAGACTGATGGAGGATCTGTAATGGAATACTCTTTGGCGTCTGTGGACTTACAACATTTCAAAAAGAATTTGGTTGAAATAATTCAGCAGAACAAGGAAAGATGGAAAGAACTGGCAGTACAAGGTATGTCTGGACTTTACAGAAAGCTGATGCCCAAAGAAAAACAAAGTGGTTTGCTGTTTTAAAAATATAATACAGCACCAACTTTATGTTTGGAAATCACTTTACATATGCAGGCTTATTCAGTAAAGCAATGGTGATCGCAGTAGTAAAATGAACAGTACAATAACTCATTGCAGCCATATTTAGCTAACTGAAAGATGCAGAGGACATTGTAGATTTGAGTTAGAAGTTTGAATTGTATTTTTAATAATTTGGTAGCCAGTACACTTAAGCCTAATGTCGGGGCAGCATCATGCCAACATTTGGCCCGTGCATACGGCAGCCTGTCCGACAGAACCTGACTGTTCAGCCTGCTTCTGTCGAAGCATTATGACCAAAAAAGGTATGCAAACCGGTGTCTGGGAGTGCTGATCGGAAGCCGGTTGGCAGACCTTGGTCTTCTGGTGGAGGGGTGTCCCCCTAACCAGCCAACATTCAGCCCATGTGTACTGCAGCCGGTCCAACAGAGGCCCGCCTTTTGGCCAGCTTCTGTCAAAGAGGCATGACTGAAAATGATCTGCTGATGGGCTCCCGATCAATGCCAATGGCTGAGAGCACTGAGCGAAGTGTTCTGGCAGGGGGGCCGTCCCCCTGTCAGAACACAATAGCACAGCAGAAAAGACCACTGTACTAAAAACCGGATTGTTGGTACAGCAGCTCCGACCTGAGCTGTCAGTTTTTTTTTTGTTCAACCCATTGGGTTAAATGAAAAAAGGCTAGTAGCATGTACGAAGCCTTAAGAGTGCATTGAGCTTAGCAAGGAGATATGCATTTTTTTGTTGCATTTCTACGGGCATTTTTGTGATTTTTTTTTGTGGGTGTCTGAGCCTTGAGCATTGTTCGCCAATGGAAAGCTAGTTACCAGGGGAAAAAAATAAAAAAACTTTTACTTTATTGAGCTTCAAGCAAAACCACACACTACAAGCAACACAACAGTACAGTCAGGTGCGAACAGGTACAATTGAATACCATAAGATTTTGAATGTTGAGTGCTTTGGAGCTTCAAGCCACAAAACACTTAAGTGTGAACGGGCCTAACATGGAAAAATAGCCATTTAAATGATTTTTAGACAAGGTTTATATGGTTTTTAGGCAGCAGGGTAGAAAAGTATATAAAACAAGGTGTATGATAAAATTATTTTATTATATAAAAAAAAAAAAGTAGAGATTCATTGAACAGTTGAAATATGAGTTCTGGTGTATAAAATCTTGTACAATGTACACATACAGCACTGCAAGCAAAAATATTGTCATACAAATGAACATATATAATGTACAAGTATGCAGCAAATTCTGACGCGTTTCAACCCCATCATGGGGTCTTCTTCAGAGGTTTTTTGATGCTGCTGTAACAAAATGCATAAATAAAAAAACGTTGCTTCTACAAATTACTGAGGAAGAATTATAAAGGTAGGTTGTATAGTTACCAATTTATTGCGTGTGCACATGAATTTAAACCAGAGTATTCTTTAAAATATAGTCCACAGAGGGTCCAAGGTAAGCCTCCCAAAATAAGTTGGGAACCCCAAGCACGAAACCGCAATAAGGGACGTCCCATGCAGCTTACAGGTAGTCACAATTGTGTGGAGAAAAAGTCCACAACACACCCAGTGTGAGAGTGGGGAGGGAAGGAAGAGGGGACACCAGCACCTACGGCAAAATGTTAAAATTTATTGAAATATTCAGAATTATAGTAATTGATATATTGATCTAAACTCATAGTGTCAGAATTATAATTTTTTTATTTTGCTTTTGCTTGTTTACATATATACTGTATATATATATATATATATATATATATATATATATATAGTGCCTTGCGAAAGTGTTCGGCCCCCTTGAACTTTGCTACCTTTTGCCACATTTCAGGCTTCAAACATAAAGATATAAAACTGAAATTTGTTTTGAAGAATCAACAACAAGTGGGACACAATCATGAAGTGGAACGAAATTTATTGGATATTTCAAACTTTTTTAACAAATAAAAAGCTGAAAAATTGGGCGTGCAAAATTATTCAGCCCCCTTAAGTTAATACTCTGTAGCGCCACCTTTTGCTGCGATTACAGCTGTAAGTCGCTTGGGGTATGTCTCTATCAGTTTTGCACATCGAGAGACTGAAATTTTTGCCCATTCCTCCTTGCAAAACAGCTCGAGCTCAGTGAGGTTGGATGGAGAGCGTTTGTGAGCAGCAGTTTTCAGTTCTTTCCACAGATTCTCGATTGGATTCAGGTCTGGACTTTGACTTGGCCATTCTAACACCTGGATATGTTTATTTGTGAACCATTCCATTGTAGATTTTGCTTTATGTTTTGGATCATTGTCTTGTTGGAAGACAAATCTCCGTCCCAGTCTCAGGTCTTTTGCAGACTCCATCAGGTTTTCTTCCAGAATGGTCCTGTATTTGGCTCCATCCATCTTCCCATCAATTTTAACCATCTTCCCTGTCCCTGCTGAAGAAAAGCAGGCCCAAACCATGATGCTGCCACCACTATGTTTCACAGTGGGGATGATGTGTTCAGGGTGATAACCTGTGTTGCTTTTACGCCAAACATAACGTTTTGCATTGTTGCCAAAAAGTTTGATTTTGGTTTCATCTGACCAGAGCACCTTCTTCCACATGTTTGGTGTGTCTCCCAGGTGGCTTGTGGCAAACTTTAAACGACACTTTTTATGGATCTCTTTAAGAAATGGCTTTCTTCTTGCCACTCTTCCATAAAGGCCAGATTTGTGCAGTATACAGGGACTGATTTTTGTCCTATGGACAGAGTCTCCCACCTCAGCTGTAGATCTCTGCAGTTCATCCAGAGTGATCATGGGCCTCTTGGCTGCATCTCTGATCAGTCTTCTCCTTGTATGAGCTGAAAGTTTAGAGGGACGACCAGGTCTTCGTAGATTTGCAGTGGTCTGATACTCCTTCCATTTCAATATTATCGCTTGCACAGTGCTCCTTGGGATGTTTAAAGATGGGGGAAATCGTTTTGTATCCAAATCCGGCTTTAAACTTCTCCACAACAGTATCTCGAATCTGCCTGGTGTGTTCCTTGTTCTTAATGATGCTCTCTGCGCTTTAAACGGACCTCTGAGACTATCACAGTGCAGGTGCATTTATACAGATGATTACACACAGGTGGATTCTATTTATCATCATTAGTCATTTAGGTCAACATTGGATCATTCAGAGATCCTCACTGAACTTCTGGAGAGAGTTTGCTGCACTGAGATTAAAGGGGCTGAATAATTTTGCACGCCCAATTGTTCGGTTTTTTATTTGTTAAAAAAGTTTGAAAATATCCAATAAATTTTGTTTCACTTCATGATTGTGTCCCACTTGTTGTTGATTCTTCAAAAAAATTACAGTTTTATATCTTTATGTTTGAAGCCTGAAATGTGGCAAAAGGTCGCAAAGTTCAAGGGGGCCGAATACTTTCTCAAGGCACTGTATATGGGTAGTCAGACTGAGCCAGTTTTAGGTTATTACTGGCGTATATCGTTGAAGGAAAGGATCAATAGCCACTATTGCATATAGTAGGTAATTAAACCAGGGTGGGCCTTCCTATTAAGGACAAACCCAAAATAGGCAGGTTAATATAATTGTTAATGAGTTAATCAAAAACAAAAATGTCACATATAGAAGGGTATAAAAACCAAAAAACACTCAAAAATTGCAACGTCATAAGATGGCAGGCATAAGAGGGAAAAACCCCAAAGAGCGACCCACCTAGGAAGGGAAAAGGAATCTTGAAAAGAACTGTGAGCAGTGAAAAGGAATATTGAAAGGAACTGGAGCAGTGAGAGGTGGGTAATAAGTATGAAGGAGGAGGGGAAGAACCTCTCACTGCTCCATTATATATGTTCATTTGTATGACAATCTTTTTGCTTGCAGTGCTGTATGTGTACATTGTACAAGTTTGAATCTATACCTTTTATTTTTTTATTTTTTATACAAAATTTTATTTTTTATCATACACCTTGTTTTATATACTTTTCTACCCTGCTACCTAAAAACCCCATTGGGGGATCCGTACATTTTTCCATTATTAGGGGTGAGCAGCACTCTTCCTTTCCAGTCGTGTCTTTTCTATTTCCCTATTAGTTATGTAGCCCTACCCCCTCAGGAGCCGCTGGTTGTTGTTGGGATCGGCATATTAAGTTACCTCTCAGTGTTGTCTAGGGGTGTAGTTGATGAGCAGAGTAGTAAGCGAAGTAGTGAGCGAATGTCCAGTCAATGAATAAAGGTTTTCAAATGCTTTATTTCCAGGCCCAACATGGCCAACATCAACATGAGGTATAGCAAAAAGGTTGATGAAGCAGAAGAGAACTTTGCAGTATCACGCCTGGATAAGAACTAAGCAATCCTGCTCTCAACAGCACAGTAGTAGTTACAGTTCGTCGACACTCTAGCCAGAGTGGGTGAAGTGCCCCCGGACAGACTCCTGCCACAAGCCTGGCAGCCGAAGTGTCACTTTAGATTGCTGGGAGGAACAGACCTCTACCACAGGCCCGGCTCTAGGGCCTCTGCCACAGGCCTAGCACTTTAAGTGAACCGAATGGATTGAGCGAATCCCCCCAGTAGATTGAGTAAGGGGTCACCGGGTGACAGTTAAAGTGTACCTGTCAATGTCCCAGTCACCAGATCCCCGATGGTTCGTTCAAGCCCTGTTGGACAACCTGCCTCCGGGTTCTCCTCAAGGCGACCCCCCATCGAACGGCATCCAGCCTGGGATCTCCTCAGTAGAGCTGGGAACCCAGTAAGTCACTGGGGCCCCTTTCAGGAACATGGAGCTCCACGTAGCGTGTGACCCCGGCCTGGTAGGCCATCGCCTGGGTCCGTTGGATGCGCACACCCTGAAGGTGGGTGCCGCACCTGGACCTGGAACCCGCGAAGAACCACACAAAATGGCGTCTGCCACAGATATACTCTCCCCCGGCATGCCCCGCGAGGGAAAACCCCTCTAATTGGCTGCTGGGGAAAAGTGGCTCTGCCAGAACCCCTCTAGTGCCACCTGTCGCCCAGGGGTGGAATCAGCACCCCTGGAGCGCAGACTGACCTACAGGACAGTTCAGGAATGACAGCAGTCCAGAATTTAGCAAATTGTGGATGGGAGCAAAATAACTCTCCCATTCCCCACTAACTTTAGCATATTGCCCATACTGAAAGTAAGGGGGTGCTACACTTATATTAACCAAAATGGCTTCCTTCCTAAGTAACCCTCTCTAATTTAGCTTTACTGTGTCACTGCAGGTTAAATTTCCATAACGCTATGGCTAAAATAAGGATACCACATTTTAAACCATAGACAACCAATTGGGGGATAAGGTTGGATCATGCTATGTGTACTGTGGTGTAAGCATGCCTTAGTAGGTGTTTCTTAGTCAAAATCAGCATGTCAATGTGATAAAACAGTGCCAGGTTTTAACCAGAATTATAATAAACAAATTTATTTCTCAATTTGGGAACTAAGGTAGCTTTTAAATCCTCAGTGTCCTTTTGCAAAATTGCAGTTTTTATTCTGCAATTTGTACTGTTTAATACAAAATGATGTTTTGGTCACAAAACAAGATATAATACAAAAATACATGATTAAAAAATGAATTAAAAAGGCACAAAATTGAGGTAAGGTAAGCTAATCCGGCACACAATTGTTGGCCAACAAACACAAAACTATGTGGTTTTTAAGCTCTTTAGCGCCACCCTTTAGGCAACTTCTGCTAATGTTGTGTTATGGTGAGCATTGCTTCTGAGCATGCATGTTTGTACTTTGGAGTTTTGTCGGATGAACTTCTGTACACAGATTGGATAATCCGACAACACACATTTGTTGTCGAAAAATTTTAAAGTATGCTATCCAACATTTGTTGGTGGAAAATCCGACAACAATTGTCCGATGGAGCATACAAACGGACAACAGCCTGCCATCACACAATTCCCATTGTAAAATCCAATCGTGTGTACAAGGCTTAAGAATCACCATGATATGTATCCAAATTCATATGGATAGACACCATGGGCCAGATTCTCGTAGAACTGCGGCGGCGTAACGTATCTCCTTTACGTTACACCGCCGCAAGTTTTACGGGCAAGTGCTTGATTCACAAAGCACTTGCCTGTAAACTTGCGGCGGCGTAGCGTAAAGTCCACCGGCGCAAGCCCGCCTAATTCAAATGATCCATGTAGGGGGCATGGATCATTTAAATTAGGCGCGTTCCCATGCCGATCGTACTGCGCATGCTCCATCTCAAATTTTCCCGCCGTGCATTGCGCGAAATTATGTCGCAAGTACGTCATTGGTTTCGACGTTAACGTAAATGGCGTCCAGCGACATTCACGGACGACTTATGCAAACGACGTAAAATTTTCAAATTGCGACGCGGGAACGATGGCCATACTTAACATTGAGTACGCCACCTAGGGGGCATGTTTATCTTTACGCCGCGTAACTCTTACAGAAACGACGTAAAATCACTACGACGGGCAATCGTACGTTCGTGAATCGGCGTAACTAGTCATTTGCATATTCTACGCCGACCGCAATGGAAGCGCCACCTAGCGGTCAGCGTAGATATTGCACCCTAAGATACAACGGCGCTGGCCGTCGTATCTTAGGCATGTTTAAGTGTATCTCAGTTTGAGAATACACTTAAACATACGACGGCCTTAGATTCGGACTTACGTCGGAGTATCTGCTGATACGCCGGCGTAATTCTATGTGAATCTGGCCCCATAAGTGTCAGTGTATTTCCTGGTTTACATCAAGGTGCACCACTAGGGATTAAACACGCTTACCAAAAAATGTGGACTAGAATACTGTAGGGCACGAGTCACATGAGCTGGTGTGATAGTAAATTACCAAGGGTATAATTCATCTGTACAGTAATGAAGAGCAGCTCTGAGTCTTCCAAATGGCCTTAATAGGAAGGGACGCCGCTTTCTCAATCCAATCTTTATGGTTTTTGATCGCAGTCCCAATCCATTAAGTGTGTTTTTTTTTTAAGATATTTTTATTAGGTTTAAGACAAACCAACAAACAGAAAAACATACAGAAAAAAACACCAGACAACCTGGTCATAAATGTTAGGCAATATACTCAAACATACCATTTAGGCCCCTTTCACATGGGGCAGATCAGTAATGATCCGCCCCACGTGAACCTCCGCTTGCTCAGCGGGGATCGCTCCATTAATCCCCGCTGAGCCTGGCGGATGACAGGGCGGTCCCCCATAGAGGAGCATGGAGCGCCCGTTCAGGTACGCCTAAAAAACTGGCAGGCGGACCTGAACGGGCCGCCCATGTGAAAGAGCCCTAAGTGTGTTTATTGCTCTTTCTGCATCTTTAGAATTTAAGTAATTCACAAAGCCATATTTCCTTTCCGATGAGGCAAACAAAAAAAAGAATATAATAAGGGATTAACAAAGGTTTAAAAACAAACTTTTAACTAAAAATGTTGGCACTTGCATGTTTGCTGGAACTGACATATAAAAAGAAAAGTTGTTGCTCAGCACAATAATACTAAGAAAAAATATATTGAACAATTATGATATGGAGCTATCAAATTGTTATCCTTGTCCAGCGATTTATCTGGCACAGATTAGGCTGGCAGTTTTGGGGAGTTTCAATCTAGACACTTTGCATGGCAACTGGAGAGACAGACAGCATTTATAGAAACCGAACAGTTGGCATTCTTCAGCCCACTGTGTAATCAGAATTCCCTTAGGCCCCGTACACACGGTCGGACCGAACCGATGAGAATGAACCGAAGTTCAGTTTCATCGGACCAAACCGACCGTGTGTATAGCCCATCGGTTTGTTTTCCTTAGGTCCAAAATTTTAAAACATGCTTCAAAACCGAACCGATGGACCGCTGCCCGATCGGACCAAACCGATGGTTAGTACAGAAAGCATTGGTTCAAAACCCGCGCATGCTCAGAATCAAGTTGACGCATGCTTGGAAGCATTGAACTTTGTTTTATTCAGCACGTCGTGTGTTTGACGTCACCGCATTCTGACCCGATCGGATTTTGGACTGACGGTGTGTACGCATATCAGGCCGTACGGCCACTTCAGAGGTGAACCGATGAAAACGGTCCGACGGACCAATCACATCGGTTTGGTCTGACCGTGTGTACAAGGCCTTACTGGTCACTGAGGCAGTCGCCCCCTTGGACAGTGGAGGTTAGACATTGGAGGTTAGACATTAGCCATGAAGTCAGGGAAAGTCAGACCCTAATAAAAATAAAAAATAAACATAATAAGAGCACCACTCTAGGTAACAAAGGTAATAACAGGCACCCTGCAGTGTCTGTTTGGACAGTATTATGACTTTTAAAATGGAGTACACATTAACTTTAAAGAGTGAGAGTAGAGGTGGGTGAGTCAAGCCTCAGAAGTCAGGAAAGAATAGAGTGGTAGAAGAAGACCTGTGAGAATTGGACTCAGGAAAAAGAGACAGTAGTCAAGGAGGAATATGATGAAGGTGCATTTACCAATATATTCTGCATGATAGAAGGACAGATTTGGCAAAGGTTTTCAAGCTAATGACTTGTGGAGATTTATTATGTTTGGTTAGATCCAAAATAATTTATGACCACTTACTGTGAATTTCTAAAGCCTACATGTACTGTTTGTTCCTTGTGACTAGAGCAAAGATCAGCATTGGCTGCCATAGAAATAAGCTGGATCATATCCAACAGCAATCAGACGGAGTTGGTGACAGGGTATACACTTAAAGTGGACCTACTGCAGCTGAAAAGATATTTTTCATACTACATGCACATATTCTAACCCCAGTAACCCCCCGCCCCAACATCCTCCTCTCTGGATGGAGTCATTTTAAGTCAGATCATATCTAGATCCACTATTCAGTCCTTGGGCCAAGATGTTGGCCCAGGAATGGTTCATTTATGACTCACAATATTGTAGCCTATTTAAAACCCAGCTCCAGACAAAACTTTAAAAAGTTTTTGTTTTTTTTTGGCTGTTCATGCATTCCTGTCCTGGTGACAGCAGCCCGCCTCATTTTTTGTACGGGAGTCATGAGGATAGGAAGTGAGAACTGAAAGTACACTTTCCCAAAGGGGTCATAAAAGTAAAAACCGAAAATTTAAATCTTGAACACTAAAACTTAAATTAAGTAAAAATCAGTATCCATTTATAACATTGTGAATGCTAAAGAAGATCTCTACCAGTGGCGCCTGGTGCTCCATCGGTCGGAGGGCAAAGACAGACCTGACCACAGACATCCCCGCTGTTGCTCCAACCTGCCAGCCCGCCACCCCACACTAACTCTTCCCCCCGCCACCGAACAACATACCTATCATATATATCTTGATTGCCTGTGAATTCAGGCCACTTTTTTATACTTCTTTACAATTTTTTTTGTGTTTTTTATTTGTAAACCTATGTTCATTTATTAGGTTCTCACCATCAATTATCACTAGTTTTTGCGCTGTACCTCCTTTTTTAACTTGTCTTTAAATTTGTATCTACAATTTTTTGGTACTTGGCAGCACTTACATCATTTATTTCTGCGCAGTGTTTTTTTCTTATAAGAAATGTATTTTCTTTGAAAAAGTTTTTCTCTATCATACATATCTCCTCCTGGTCAATGGGGTCTCAGGACCCGCTTGCTGATTGGCTGGGAGGAGAAACAGGAAGACATTAGCAAATATTAATTTGTCCGTTACATACTAGCACATTTTGAACGTTTTACCTTAAAAGGAAGCCCTCCAGTGACACACTGTCACAGCTGAGAGGGCTTCCATCTTCAACATGTCTCCCTTTTCGTTTTGCAGGCCTCAGCTGTATGAATAGCCAAGCCGTAATGATGTCACACCTATGCATGTGCATGGGAGTCACGGTCATGGCACAATTACTGTGCCCTCAATTCAGAGTGCAGTGCGCATGCGCCGGTAATGTTATTGGTTGCAAAACATGCGAATATCCCCCAAACAGTGCATGTTTATTTTATATTTATTTTATCTACAGGTAAGCTTTATTATCAACTTACCTGTAGGTAAAAGTGACAAGATGGAGTTTACTAGACCTTTATTTAAATTCCTACAATTTTGAATTTATGACCCAGACCTGTCCCAACCATTTCACTCTGACTTAACTAAATGGTATTCTTGCATGGTAAAATATCTATACCATGCCATGGTAAAGAGAGCAGCTGACTCCTGCTCACACAGAGATTGCAGAACAATTGATCAGAAAATACCTGTCTGCAATAATATACCTGTGCCAACTTTGTTATTTCACATAGGGAAAGCCCCAGTGTACCCATTTGCACTGATGATTGTCCAAAGGTGATCCGTGTATTTTGCTGCTTTTAGTCAGCATGATGTAATGGCGGTGGTGGGTAAAAACTATTTTTATCAGTGTGTCAAATCTTTGAACGTATTTTGGTTTCTTTCCTACCACAAAGAGACATTTTTTTGTATGTATTAGTAACTTAAACACGTTTTTCGAAGTAAACAATGTTACATTTTCATTCATCACTAATTGCTAGGTTTTATTTCTTACATAATCAATTAACATTAAAGGGTTTGTAAAGGAACTTTTTTTTTTATCTTAACCACTTAAAGACCTTAGGTGTTTTTCAGATTTGGTGTTTGCAAGACTAAAACAGTTTTTTTCTGCTAGAAAATTACTTAAAACCCCCAAACATTATATATATTTTTTTCTAACACCCTAGAGAATAAAATGGCGGTCATCGCAATACTTTTTGTCACACCGTATTTGCGCAGCAGTCTTACAAGCGCACTTTTTTTGGAAAAAATTCACTTTTTTTGAATTAAAAAATAAGACAACAATAAATTTGGCCCAATTTTTTTATATATTGTGAAAGATAATGTTACGCCGAGTAAAATGATACCCAACATGTCACGCTTTAAAATTGCGCCCGCTCGTGGCATGGCGTCAAACTTTTACCCTTAAAAATCTAGATAGGCGACGTTTAAAAAATTCTATAAGTTGCTCTAGGGCTATAATTATTGCTCTCGCTCTAACGATCGCGGCGATACCTCACTTGTGTGATTTGAACACCGTTTTCATATGCGGGCGCTACTCGCGTATGCGTTCGCTTCTGCGCGCGAGCTCGTCAGGACGGGGCGCTTTAAAAAACATTTTTTTTTGTTTTCTTATTTAATTTTATTGATTTTATTATTTTTTACACTAAAATATAAAAAAAAAAAAAATGATCACTTTTATTCCTATTACAAGGAATGTAAACATCCCTTGTAATAGAAAAAAGCATGACAGGTCCTCTTAAATATGAGATCTGGGGTCAAAAAGACCTCAGATCTCATATTTAGGCTTAAATGCAAAAAAAAAAAAAAAAAAGGAAAATTTGTCATTTAAAAAAATGACAAAAAAAAAATTGTCTCTTTAAGAGGCTGGGCGGGACTGACGTTTTGACGTCACTTCCGCCCAGCAGAGCTATGAGGACGGGTGGGGGCCATCTTGCCCTCACTCAAGTCCTCACTCTCCAGGCGGCAGCATCGGATCTCCTCCGCCGCTACCGACGGCTCCGGTAAGCGGCGGAGGGCGCGGAAAAGCGGCGGGAGGGGGGGGCCCTCTCCCGCCACCGATAACGGCGATCTCGCGCCGAATCCGCCGCGGAGACCGGCGTTATCGTTTACACGGCCGCCCGCTGAAAACATGGATATCTCAGTTGTGGCAGCAGCTGCTGCCGTTACTGAGATATCTATGTTTAAAAAGAGGACGTACATTTACAATAGGCGGGTCTTTAAGTGGTTAATAGCTTCCTTTACCTTAATGCAGTGCTGTTTTCATGTCCTCATTGTTCGTTTTTGCTCTCAAGTTGCTGTAATTCTTCTCTGATCTCCACTCTTCCTGGTTGTCTGTTTCCTGATGACCACAGTACTGGGAGCTTTCTCTCTGTGGTCACTAATCAAGGAGGTGTGATTACTGTGTGTCTAAAACCCCTCAGCACCAATCAGTTTCGTTTTCCAAACCATCACTGCCCTGCATTGGCTCTGTGCTCTGTACATCACAGAAGCAGGAAACAACATGCAAAAACGAAACTAGAAACTGAAGGTACATTATATGATTGATTTGTATCTATTTTTAATCATTTTTAAAAGGAATCAGTTAACTATTATAGTATGTCTCTATACCCTGTACCCAGTAATTTTAGCAAAAAAAAAATTCATTTACAACTCCTTTAAGGCCCCATTCAGATATCGCTTTGTAGGAATTCCTGCAAGCATCCCTGCTTGCAATTTTAAGAGAGCCATTTACAAATGTTTCCACGGGTTGCACAAAGGGCAGCCCATTCATTTCAGTGGGCTGTCCTATGTGCGTTTGTTACCAAAGCTTCTGATCCTTTTTTGTGCGCCAAGCTTAGTGCAATTTTTAAATGTGTGTTTTGCCTTGATTGGCAACCTTGTTGGGACCCAATAAATTGTGGATTTTGCCTCGATTTGAAATTGCGGGTAGCATTGTGCAATAGTGCTTGTGATTCCAAATCACCTAATGTAACTTGGGCTTAAAGCAGGCCCTTGTTAGAGGATTGGAATCATCAATTTTAAAGCTGTACTTCAGGAAAAAATAAAAGATACAAATTATTGCAGGTATGTATTCATTAATATACCAATAAATGTAGTTTTAAATGCAAGTAACTGAATTTCACTTAATATCAGACTGTTTAATTTCCTGTACAACAGGGCACAGACTGGGACAAGGTTAAGCCTAGCACACATGGCCTGAATGTTGGGCAGCATCGGCTGGTTCAGTAGAAACCGTCTGACATTTGGCCCATGTGTGCTGCAGCCAGTCTGACAGAAGTTCCTCCACCCCAAACTCCATGTGCTTATGGACCTTGCTTTGTGCACTGGTCCAAAAAAATTGATGGAGCGGGATTATGGTGTGGGGTTGTTTTTCATGGGTTGGGCTTGGCTCCTTAGTTCCAGTGAAGGGAACTCTTATGGCGTCAGCATACCAAGACATTTTGGACAATTTTGTGCTCCTAACTTTGTGGGAACAGTTTTTTGGGATGGCCCCCTCCTGTTCCAACATGACTGGGCACCAGTGCACAAAACAAGATCCATAAAGACATGGATGAACAAGTTTGGGGTGGAGGAACTTGACTGACCTGCACAGAGTGCTAACCTCAACCTGATAGAACACCTTTGGGATGAATTTGAGTGAAGACTTCTCGTCCAACAATAGGAACTTAACCTCACAAATGTGCTTCTGGAAGAATGGTCAAATATTCCCATAGACACACTTCTAAACCTTGTGAACTTGCCTTGCCAGAAGAATTGAAGCTGTTACAGCTGCAAAGGGTGGGCCAATTCAATATTGAACCCTACAGACTAAGACTGGGATGCCATTAACCAATTGAGCTCTTTGGATGTACTATGCACGTTCAAAGAGTAAACCCTTAATCACAAGGTGATGGCTGCAGCAGCAGCTATCAGCCTATGCAGGTTTTTCAAAGTGAGAGTGATGCGGCTTTCACACAGCCGGACGCACAATGCCTCTTGTCAGCTGCCCCCCCTTCTGCCATGGTTCCCGGGCTGTGCTGCACTCATCAGTGCCAGGGAACGCATCCAGCGACTGGGGGAGAGAGGTTGCAGTAAGACCAAGGCAAATCCATGCCTTGATCTCACTTGTGATGTCACTTCCGGGTTTCAGATGCACCCTTTCCTGGCCAGCAGAGCCAGGGGACACTTCTAACCTGTGCTTGGTTAGATGGTGTGAAGGGCAGGAGAGACATTGGGGTCTATTAGACCCCTAATGTCTCCATAAAGAGTACCTGTCACCTGCCTAATGCTAGCAATCAAGTAAAAAATATATAAAAACGTAAAAAATAAATAAATATTAAAATAAAATAAAAAATTGCTGAAAACCCCTGTCGCCCCGCACACCTGGGCCAATACTCAAAGTAAAACAGCCCCAAATATAGAATCAATGGTACCTGTGTATTTAGCTGTCTGCTTAGATTTCAACAATAAAGAGAAACTATGCTTTGAAATTAATAAAAAAAACACTGACCATTTCCTGAGTGAATGATGAGTATTCACCTCTATATCCCTTAGTTTCATGAACAAAGTAATTCAAGCTAGTCACAACCATAATAATACAAGTAACCAAGAATAGCTGTCTGGGCATATATTTTGCATGATAACATACCATTCTTTCCCAGCCTAAGTACTAAATGCAAACATACACAACATGCATCAGAGGCAGTATAGCTGTGCTGTGGGACCAAACAGTTGTGGTACATAGCTGCTTACTATATGACAATACTTTGGGCCAGATTCACAAAAGAGATACGATTGTCGTATCTATGCGCCTGATTCATAGAATCAGGTTACGCATAGATAGCCCTAAGATCCGACAGGTGTAAGTGACTTACACCGTCGGATCTTAGGCTCCAATTCTAGGCCAGCCACTAGGTGGCGATTCCATTGTGGTCGGCGTAGAATATGCAAATGACTAGTTACGCCGATTCACGAACGTCCGCTTTGCCCGTCGCTCTAAATTTACGTCATTTACGTAGAGATACGTCGCGTAAAACTAAGCATGCCCTCTAGGTGGTCTAACCAATGTTAAGTATGGCCGTCGTTCCCGCGTCAAATTTTTAAATTTCACGTCGTTTGCGTAAGTCGTCCGTGAATGGCGCTGGACGCCATTTACGTTAACGTCGAAACCAATGACGTCCTTGCGACGTCATTTAGCACAATGCACGTCGGGAAATTTTAGGGACGGAGCATGCGCAGTACGTTCGGTGCGGGAACGCGCCTAATTTAAATGGTCCCCGCCCCATTTGAATTAGGCGGGCTTGCGCCGGGCGGATTTACGCTACGCCGCCGCAAGTTTACAGGTAAGTGCTTTGTGAATCAGGCACTTACGCTGTAAACTTGCGGCGGTGTAACATAAATGGGATACGTTACTCCGCCGCAGCGTAGCCCATTTCTACGTGAATCTGGCCCTTTGTTAGCTATGAAAAAGTAATACATTTCTTTTGAAGAAAGACATAACTGTTTTTTTTTATTTGTTTGGGTACTGGGTGGTTGTAAATTCTTGCAAAAATATGAGAATATTTATTAATCTTCATATTGTTTGTGTACAATACCATGTGTTTTATGAACCAGTGTAGAAAGCACACATAAAATGACCACGTCTGCAAAGATGACATTTAGTGATTAAAAATTTAAGTGAGTTACAGCCCAATAAAAATAACATCAGCAATAAACTATATGGCCACCATAAAGCTCAGGAAACAGTAAGAACACAGGCTGCATATGGAGTTTATTAGTCACTAGGATGTGATCATAGTTAATATTAAATCAATACTGTGTCTGCAAAACCTATTCCAGTCTATCTTGCTGTGGTCAAAATCCATAGTCTCAAGAAAAAGGTAAACTTTGTTTACTTTTATTTAAATATTTTCTATAAAATGTGAATTAATTTTTTCAGGGGTTTATTGGGTTAATATGCTAATAATCATGATTATTATAATGGCATGGTAATTATGACCAGTGAATTATAGTATTTTCTTGGGAACTTTCTAAGTTCTATACTATCACATTTGAAAGTGTCTTACCAATTCTATGTTCTCTACTGAAGTTATACAAAGCCCCTTAACATCAACAGGAAAACCTCATTCCTGTTATTTATGATATTTGTATATTTGTCAAACTAAAGGTTACCTATTCTAAAACAGTCAAGGGGAGACTGGGAATATGAGACTGAGGAGAAGAATACATTCAATACCTTCACCATGTCTCTATCTATAGTAACCAGATTCCCTTCATCATTCTTTACGGGACAAATATAATCTGACCTATGTACTTAAAGAATTTCTTGGGATTTTTTTTTTGCTCTCCTCCCCTATGTGCCTTTCGTGTTCTATCTTAGCCGCCCTGATTGCACCCTTACATTTCTTGTTGCATTCTTTGTAAAGTTGGAATGCTGATGATGATCCCTCAGCCTTGTATTTTTTGAAGGCCTTCTCTTTTGCTTTTATATGCATTTTTACGTTGGAGTTAAGCCACCCAGGACATTTATTAGCTCTTTTAAATTTATTGGCTAATGCCCTTATTTAATATGCTATTAAAGCATACCCATGTTTCCTCCGTGTTCTTTGTTCCTAAGATTTTATCCCAATTATCTTCTAGCAAGGATCATAGTTTAGGGAAGTTGGCTTTTTTTTTTAATTCAGTGTCTTTGTATTCTCCCTATGTTTCCTATTTGTGTGATTTGCCCTTTACTTTACTTTACTTTACTTTACTGACCCATTAAATTGTTCTGCAAGACATTTAGGAACTGGCAAGCCTTAGATGAATGTGCGGTTCCTTCCACCCAGTCTATGTCTGGATAATTAAAATCCCCCATTATAATGACACTTCCCATTCTTGCCGCTAATCCAAATTGTGATAGAAGGTCTGCCTCTGCCTCCTCCCTCTGGTAAGGGGGCCTATAGCATACTCCCAGTATTACTTTCCCCTTAGTTTCCTCCCTTTGTAGCTCTACCCATAAGAATTCCACCTCCTCTCTTGCTCCCTTAGTGATGTCATCTCTCACATTCATTTGTTCATCATTTTTGATATACAGGCATACCCCTCCTTATTTTTAACCTCTCTATCCCTGCGATCTTACCCTCAGGAATAGCCCACTAGATTTTAGATGCTCATTAATGCCCAAACACCAATCTCCTCTGAATCTTAACCACTTGAGATCCGCGCTATAGACGAAATACGTCCGCAGCGCGGCTCTCAAGTGCCAAGTGGCCGTTTAAAAACGGCCTTTATGTGCATTACCCGCGCGCGCCACTGGGTGGCGCGCGGCGGGTAAAAACTGTCCCGACGCATCGCCGAAGACCCGATGCGTGTACCTGGCGGCTGCGATGTCCGCCGGGTACACGCGATTGTCGGTGACACAGCCGGTAACAGCAGGGACGTGGAGCTCTGTGTGTAAACACAGAGCTCCACGTGCTGTCAGAGGAGAGGAGACCGATCTGTGTCTCTTGTACATAGAGACACAGCATCGGTCCCCTCCCCCAGTCACCCCCCTCCCCCCACACAGTTATAACACACCCAGGCTACACATTTAACCCCTTCCTCACCCCCTAGTGTTAACCCCTTCACTGCCAGTCACATTTATACAGTAATTCGTGCATTTTTATAGCACTGATCGCCGTATAAATGTGAATGGCGCCAAATTTGTGTCAAAAGTGTCCGATACGTCCGCCGCAATATCCCAGTCCCAATAAAAATCGCAGATCGCCGCCATTACTAGTAAAAAAAAAAAATAATAAAAAAAATCATAATTCTGTTCCCCATTTTGTAGGCGCTATAACTTTTGCGCAAACCAGTCGCTTATTGCGATTTTTTTTTTTTTTTTTACAAAAATACGTAGAAAAATACGTATCGGCCTTAACTGAGAAAAAAAATAGTTTTTTAAAAAAAAATTGGGATATTTATTATAGCAACAAGTAAAAAAAATATATATTTTTTTTAAATTGTTGCTCTTTTTTTGTTTATAGCGCAAAAAATAAAAACCGCAGAGGTGATCAAATACCACCAAAAGAAAGCTCTATTTGTGGGGAAAAAAGGACGCCAATTTTGTTTGGGAGCCACGTCGCACGACCGCGCAATTGTCAGTTAAAGCGACGCAGTGCCGGACGCTGAGATTTCGCCTGGGAACGAAGGGGGTTTATGTGCCCAGTAAGCAAGTGGTTAATGCCCAAACACCAATCTCACACAATGGGTGATAAAAATGAGCATGTCATGTAAACAATTCAGATGGTTTCAAACCAGCAAGATGGCCGCGGTCCACAAGCACAACAATGCCACGATTCCAAACTCCACCCTATTATTTGTTTTGTCATATTAGACATCATCAGGGGCATGGCAGTGGGCCTTAACAGTGCATATATATATAGGGTGGGGACTTACGAGGACAGTCCTGCTCTAATTGCTCTTTTGATAACACGGCTGGGGGACTATATATTGAAATAAAAATGTTGTTCTAGGTTGGGCATTAACTCCACTTTCGTGGGGGAAAAAAATAGCAAATAAAGAAAAAATAATATAGCACATATAATTGCGACACTAATCAAATTGTAATTGAATGTTATTAAAAATTACCTTTCCTTTTCAATCTGCAGCACTGAAATTTTCTGAGAATGCATTGCAATATGGTTACCTGGGGTTGTTCTGTACACAGAGTGTTTACTGACCACTCCCCAGAAACATAATTTCCTGCTTGTGTGATTGGCGCACCAATTTTCCCAGAAGTCTGCCTAAGATACAAGTCAGATTTTAGGCATTTTTGGAGGGATACTTTCAAAAGAAACACGGGCTGATGGGATACAGGCCCAGCATATTTCCTCATAAGTGCCCAGAAGGTGCACACCTGACAGTTAATTATGAAACCACTCCCATTAGACCCATGACACAGACAATAACACATGGATTTCTTTAGAATAACAAAAGGTAGGAATCTGCAACAAAGGTTGTTTTAATCCTTGCAATGTACATAGATCACCCAGAGAGGAATGTTTTTTTCTCCACAAAAGTGAAGTTACGCTTTAACAGTTTGCCTGGAGTTCCACTTTAAATGTGCTACTCTTATAGCTTTGAGCAGCTGGACAAACATCATTATTGCTATTCTTGTTATAAAAAGAAAAGTTATAAACATTGTGACCAGGCTGAGATTTTGGTGAGCGCAAATCCTCATTGTTCTTCATAGTAAAATAAACTACAATTCAGACTGATGAAGCATGACGTTTTAAACCTTAATGACATACCAATGATCTCTGATCATATTTCATGCCTGGCACAGAAATACAAAAACATATTACAAATATAATTTCCATTCAGAGATAAAGAGGGGACTATAAAAGTAACATATGGTGCTATAATTAGCCTGATTATGTACATTCTAGAATTTAGGCAGAAGGGGAGACTGTAATGAGAAACCATCAATGATACAAGGCCAGTCTGGAAAAGTGCAAATCCCTCTAAAGAGACTCTTTGGCATTTAAACTTATAGGCTAATGTGTTCTGCTGCAATTATCGAGGAGACAAAAAGCCATCTGCAGTCCATTAGTGCTTGAAGAATTCTCATTGATATGATTGATAAGGAGTCAGGTTACCTTTTACCTTCTGTGTGCAGAATTGTATTGCTGAATCAAATGGAAACATAGTTTACTCCAGCAAAGCTCTGGCCAAAGTGGAAAATGGTATTGATGTCATAATTGTTTTTAGTTCTGGCCCACTAAAAATGAGGTGATCTGAAAACGACAGTATGACTTTTCATTAGCAGAGTGAAATGAGATGTTAAACTGGGAATTCATAAAAATAAAAAAAAATGTGCCAAAGAATGAGGTTTCATTATCATAGGAACATTATTCATTAATTGAACTTATTTTTGGATATCCGGGTGTTAATGTTTTTAATTATACACCAAGCACACGAACTAGAGATCTTGTGATAATCACGTTACTTGGCTGCTATTCAGATTTTTTCACTACTGACTTGCATTAGTGACACTGATCAATGAAGATTTAGTGATCAATAAGGGTTTGCTATCATTATTTTAAGTGCACAATTCAAAAAGTGAAATTGATTTAAGGAACTCCAGAATCAGCCAATACTACCTGCTCATATAACCTAGAACACTACTGTATTTGTGAAATTCCCCAAGCCTTTCAAGCCATATATGTGTGCTACAGTGGCGTATCTAGGGTATGGCAGCCATGGAAAGTGCCATGGGCGCCATATGAAGGGGGCGCTGTTGAGTGGCTGGGCAGCAAGGCACTTACCAGGGTCCGAGGGTCTCTTCTTCCCTCCTTCCGAGCATAGGCAGGATCTCCTTTTCAACACCTTTGCTAATGGACAATGGCAGCGCTATCCCTGCTGCGTTCAGCCACAGCCCTCCCCTGTTCTCCCAGGCTCTCCCATTCCATCTGGTCAGATTGACAGCGCACAAAGAAGAAGGAGGAACATCAGTTTCTCCCTCTCCTCTGTGAAAACTGAGGCCTTTAGTGATGAAGATTTCACAAACAAATGCTGGAAAATGCTGGATGAAGATTTCATCACTTCCAGTATTGGTTCTGCATTTACCTGGCTTTGGAGGGCAGAGGAGGGATCATGGCTCTAATAAACCCCAGATTTCTCCATAAAGAGAAGAGGATATGTCACTACCCAAGGTATCACAAGGGATGATAAATATCACTAGTTTTGTTAGCTGTTTTCAGTGCTTGCCATAGGCGCTATTTTCACTAGATACGCCTCTGGTGTGCTAGAAGTATCTTAAGTCACTTCCGATCTTGTGTTTGCATATCTGCTTTTCCAAACAGCACATTATTACTGAGAAAAGAACGACGTTTAGGTAGTAAAAGCAGTGTAATGCAATCCCTTACTGCCAATCGGCCCCCTGGGATTTTGTGTGTGGCTGAGTTTATTGTGGTTGAAACTAAATCCTGCTAGGGTAGGCTGCATTAAATGACTCACAGCACAGTCCCTAATGCACATAGTAAAATACATATACACTAAATTATCAAAAGTATTGGAACGCCTGCCTTTACACATGCATGAACTTTAATGGCATCCCAGTCTTAGTTCGTAGGGTTCAATATTGAGTTGGACCACCCTTTGCAGCTATAACAGCTTCAACTCTTCTGGGAAAGCTATCTACAAGATTTAGAAATGTGTCTTTGGGAATGCTTTCCCATTCTTCCAGAAGCACATTTGTGAGATCAGGTACAATTGAGAACGAGAAGGTCTGGCTCGCAGTTTCCGCTCTAAATCATCCCAAAGGTGTTTTATCATGTTGAGGTCAGGACTTTGTGCAGGCCAGTCAAGATCCTCCACCCAAAACTCGCTTATCTATGTCTTTATGGACCTTCCTTTGTGCACTGATACAAATCATTTGGTGGAGGGTTGATTATGGTGTAGGTGTTGTTTTTCAGGGGTTGGGCTTGGCACCTTAGTTTCAGAGAAGGTAACTCTTAAGGCGTCAGCATACCAAGACATTTTGGACAATTTTATGCTCCCAACTTTGTTGGAACAGTTTGGGGAGGACCCCTTCCTGTTTCAACATGACTGTGCATCAGTGCATAAAGCAAGGTCCATAAAGACATGAATAAGGGAGTTTGGGGTGGAGGAACTTGACTGGCCTGCACAGAGTAATTTTTTTTAATATTCACCTTTTATTTTATTGTATAGACATAAATGATTACAATCACATATTAAAAACATCCTATTCCTTCATCTATGCTCTATCCATTTATTCCCCCTACCCCTTTAAAACCTCCCGCAAAGAAAGAAAAAAGAAACACCCATTCCACCCCCTCTCCTCCTTCCCTCCTCGATTCCCTACACTTTCCTCCAGAGTCCTGACCTCAACCCGAAAGAACATCAGGTTGAAAATTGGGCCAACTCAATATTGAATGCTATGGACTAAGATCGGGATGCCATTAAAGTTCATGTGTGTGTAAAGGCATGCATCCCAATACTTTTAGTAATATAGTGTATGCTGTATTATTTTTAATAATTTTCTTGTCCTGGTGCAGAAAGACACTTGACCATATTTTAAATATAAAAAGTCTGAGCTCACAGGTTTGTTAGTTACCGTATATACTCGAGTATAAGCCAAGTTTTTCAGCACTTTTTTTGTGCTGAAAATGCCCCCCTCGGCTAATACTCGAGTCACCTTTTTGTGCCTGATCTCCCAGACTTTGGGGACCCGGTACCGGCCAGCTGTAGGTCCCATGGACCCCTGGCACACATATAGCCCCACTCTTCCTCTACAAGTGTGCAAAGTTTGTTGTCCGGGGGACCTACGGCTGGGGAGCACCGATTTTTCAAATTCAGGCACCCCTTCTATAGACTCCCATGTTAAACGGTCATTTCACTGGTAACTTTGGGGACCCAGTACCGGAAACTTGGCAGACGTATAGCCCCAGTTCTCCTCTACAAGTGTGCAAAGTTTGCTGTTTGGGAGACCTACAGCCGGAGAGCACCGATTTTTCAAATCCGGGCACCCCTTCTATATACTCCCATGTTAAACGTAAGTCTAGTCATGGACACAGTGAGGTATGGAAACAGTGAGGCATGGACACAGTGAGGCATGGGCACAGTGAGGCATGGACACAGTGAGGTATGGACACAGTAAAGCATGGGCACAGTGAGGCATGGGCACAGTGAGGCATGGGCACAGTGAGGCATGGACACAGTGAAGCATGGGCACAGTGAGGCATGGGCACAGTGAGGCATGGACACAGTGAGGCACAGTGAGGCATGCAGATGGACACCCTAGGCATATACTCGAGTCAATAAGTTTTCCCATTTTTTGTGGTAAAATTAGGTGCCTCGGCTTAATTTGGGGGCGGGTTATACTCGAGTACAGTAGTCAGTTACATAAAGATATCCCCTGTTTTTTAAGAGTACAATACATTTTAGCGGTTGCTGGACAAAACTAGTCTTTTATTGCAGCTATAAATTCAGTTAACAATGTTAATCCTTCTCTTCACACATCAAAGGTGATGAATTCATACTTGTTTTTACAAAGCATTATAATGGTTTGCTAGAAGGCAACCATGCATATTTGACAACAATGCCGACCTAGCTTATATGGATATTTACACGTTTTTAACCATATTGCCTAGAAAGACATGCCTGGATTCCTTCAGAAGAACTTATCATACCAGTACTGTACAGGTTCTTGTTTAATAGGCTTCATTAAGTCTAAATACAGGGCAATCCAGTCAAAGATAATAGTTTGGTTTTAAATGATGGATGGAATGACCTATGGCCTTCACACAGATCTCTTACGATTCAGCAGTAAGGTCTCTGCATTTGAATTTCCAGCTCTGTTTCTCTGCAGTGGCCATTAGAAGAGGTCATTCTGCCCCCCCCCCCTAAATTTCAAGTTTTGAGAGAGAAAACAGTGGAATCTGACCTCCATGCTGCCTTTATATTGACTACAGTGGCAATTCTGCAGTCAACTCCCTCCACTGGGGGGGGTAGTTATTCTGAGGAAGTTTCAGAAATATAAAAAGAATTGTGTGGTTCTGCTGAGCAGATTCCTTTAAATTAAATATTCATTTTGGGCTGAGTGATCCCTTAAAGAAGCGGGGTAAAAGGCCACCACCAGCAGTACACAGCATGCATTGGTGTGTGCAGCCTATTGCATTAGGGTGTGCACACCAGAGCACAAACACAATTTTATTTATTTAATTTCTTTAAGGAGCCCCATTATGGGGCTTTGGTGAAATATCAAGGGTCTAAACAGACCCCTAATGTCTTACTTTTGAGGAAGAGAAAGAAACTGAGGAATGAGATTCCTCAGTCGCTTTCTATGCAGCCTTCGGGGAAACATAGTTAACCATGCTTCAGGTAAGAATGAAGACAGGAGCAATCTGTACATATCACTCACTGTGTTCATTCAGAAAAGGAAGGGGTCGGTTAATGAAATATTTACCAGCCCTTTCCCCGCTCTTAACCACTTCCCCACCGCTCCATAGACAAAAGACGTCTACAGAGCGGTGGAGTTATTCCGGGACAACGTCCCTGGGACGTCCTCCCAGAATGCTTCACTCGCGCGCCCCCTGCGGCGCGCTCCCAGATGCATCTCTGAGCGCCAGGTCTAGAAGACCCGGCGCATCACAGATCGTGGTAAATCGCCGCTGATAGTGGCGGTTTACCACGTGATCGCTCCGTCAAATGACGGAGCGATCACTTGTAAACAAACCGGCGTCATGTAATGACGCCGGTTTCTCCCTCTCCTCTCTGTACCGATCGGTACAGTGTGAGAGGAGAGGGGGGAGAGTGGCAGCAGCAGCTGCTGTGGGATGGATCTGTGACAAATGCAGTCACAGATCCATCCCTCCCTCCCTGTGCAATACTCTGCAATAAATAACACCCATACTCTGCAATACCCCCCACACTCTGCAATACCCCCCACACTCTGCAATACCCCCCACACTCTGCTATACCACCAATACTCTGCAATACCACCCACACTCTGCAATACCCCCCATACTCTGCAATACCCCCCACACTCTGCAATACCCCCCACACTCTGCAATACCCCCCACACTCTGCAATACCCCCCACACTCTGCAATACCCCCCCATACTCTGCAATACCCCCCCATACTCTGCAATACCCCCTCATACTCTGCAATACCCCCCATACTCCGCAATACCTGCTAATATGACAGAAACGAGAATTTTATTTTTTATTTTTACAGAATTTTCAGTGTACTTTCTTAAATAGCGCAAAAAATAAAAACCGCAGAGGTGATCAAATACCACCAAAAGAAAGCTCTATTTGTGGGAAAAAAAGGACAAAAATTTCAGATGGGCACAATGTTGTATGACTGAGTTATTGTCATTCAAATTGTGAGAGCACCGAAAGCTGAAAATTGGTCTGGTGAGGAAGGGGGTTTAAGTGCCCAGTGGTCAAGAGGTTAAGAGAAGAGGAGGGAAGCTGGCAGCACTTCAGGAGGGAGACAGGAAGCAGGGGGAATCGGCACCACACAGGGTGATTGGGGTGTGCACTGGCACACCCAGCACACCCTGTGTGCACGCCTATGACAGCAAGCATCTCCAGTTACCTTTATGCCGTGTCAGGGCACCAAATGTCCTCAGTCCAAATGCCTATCACAGGAAGGAGCTAAGAAGAAGTTATGATACAGGAGGCAGGGCCATGCTCCTAAACCCCTCTCTATTTGTCTGAAGGACCACTATCTCCAGGACCAAATGTAATTCAAAATCCAAAATTGTGACTTGTCACAATAGAGAATTGATGTCCCTCACTTTAAAGAGATCACCCGTCACTTTTTACTGTGTCTCAGGACGCTTTAAATAATTTAAAAAAAGGAACCTGGCAGGGGTTTAACCATTCCCTATTCTATCTAAACAAAAACAGTTGACTTTAGATATACATTAAGCAAATATATCTTTGTTAGTATTAATGTTAAAAGTAGCACCTTAGCTTTGCTTTGTCCTATATTTTAAATATATTTGGCAGTGATGAAGTGAAAACAAGTAGAAGTGATTTACTATTGTATGTAATGACTATGTATACAAATGCTTTATTATTTGTTATGCAGTTTTATCCGACTTACTCTCTTCCTTCTTTACAGAAAGAAATTTAAAATCCATTAACAACAATGAAGAAAGTGTAAGGGAAATCTAATCTTTTTTTTTAACAATTTAAGGACAATATAAAAAAGCAAAAAGATTGATGGGAAATGGAGGAAAAGCCTAACTGGGATATCATTTAGGCATATGTCGAAATGTACAACAATCACTTTATATATATATATATCTATTTTTGGTGGCATGATATTAGGACACTGGAGGAAATCATCATTTATCTTCAGAATTTAAATTCCAGCAAAGACCAGAAGACTGGGTTACGATTCACGACATGATAATTGCAGTGGACTGATGGGATATTTGTAGTGGGATTTACTATTTATGAATCACATATACACGATCAGAGCATGTAAATATCAAAAGCATGTAAATAGTTTGTTGACCTATGCACACGTATCCTTTGGTACTTTCAAAAGAAAATGTCTTTGACACTAGGAAAATCAGTTTGTTTTTCTTTGCTGTTCCTTTGTGAACTTATTTTCACTTTTTCAGACTGTTAATAAACTTGGTTCATTTTGATTGTTTGTGTTATCTTCTTTGACAACCTACGGTTATTTGCAGATTCAGTTTTTCATTGACCCCTTTTATATCATTCTACAGTATAATAAAAAAGGTTGTTACCCACAGCCACTAATCAGAAAATGTTCATCTAACTGGTGTTAGGCTGGATTCACATCTATGCAGTTTTGATGCTTTTTGCAGATATGCCCTGCAGTCCATTTAACATAGTTTCCTATGGAAAACGTTCTGTAGTGCAAATCTGAAAAAAAAAATCGGTGTGAATCCAGCCTAAACGAATGTTCAGAGGCAGCTAGACACTTTTTTCAACTGCCCCTGAACTCATTTAATGTTATCTTATGTGTACATGTACACGGGTTCATTTACTGTCATTTTTAGGCAGTTGCGTTTATAGGCCATTTTTTAAGGCAAAAAAATGAGTTCGGACGCCGAAATTTCCGACGTTTCAGACGCCAAACACTTCTAAACGCAGCTAGATGTAGCTAATTGTGGTAACCCACATATAGCAGCGTTTTGTTTATAGATGTTCTTCATTTTTGGCCATTTTTTTGGTTGAAACGCTTCTAAACGCGAACGCACCAAAACGCAGCAAAACACGGCATGTAAACGTGGCAAAACGGACGTTTTAAACGTTGGTTACTATCTGTCAAGTTAAATCATTCAGGAGAGGTTGTAAAAACGTCCAGTGTACATGAAGCATAAAACTAATACAGTGGTTGTCCAGACATAGCATGTTGAAAAGATTAAAAAATAAAGGAATTTGTTATCAAGTGTGCATTTAAAAAAGTTCAGCTGAAGCTTCTGGTAGACATCTGTGGACCCTCTGGAGTGGATTTATGCCTGGTTCACACCTATGCATTTTTTAGCGCGTTTTCAGTTTTGCAGGAACACACTACGGTCCATTTAACATGGTATCCTATAGATGTAGTTCACATCTGTGCATTTTATGGAAATGGCCAGGGACTTTTTTCTGGTTTTTGGTTCCATAGACTTTATCAATGAAAAGCATGTATTGGAAAACACAAAATGCACCTGCAATATGCAAACTGCAACATGCATAAGTGTGAATCAGGACTTACTAGGGGTGCAACGAATCGTGCCCGATCCGCGATCCGAACGGGTCGACCTGTTCGGATCGGAACAGTATGCGATCCGCGGAACGCACCGCCGCCGCGGCCTTAGGAAAGACCGCAGGTTCGGCCTAGCTCCGGAGCGGTCGGCCATCTTGGTACACTCGGCGGCGGTGCGCGCTGATGTCATCACCCCTCCCTCTGCTCGTGGATTTTTTCTATTTTGCAAGAGCGCGCTGCACCACTGACTCTGCATGTAACCTGGAGACGGACCGAGTACATCAGTACAGTGAGTTGGCTAATGGCTTAATAGCCATTAGCCAACTCACTGTACTGATGTACTCGGTCTAGTAAAACAGTAACACTGTAATTACCATTTTTGCCACTGTAATAATAGTCATAGCCAACATTGCCCCCACCATAGTAAACAGTAACACTGTGTGTATAGCCATTTTTCCCACTGTAATCAGTGGGAAAAATGGCTACTTCCTTCACTAAATCTAATGATGCCAATGTCCTGAAGCCTCTTTACAGCCTGTTCCTATCACCCCATTCCATAGTGCCCAACCAAACCCTTTTATCAGTATCACCAGCTGTTATTTTCATGAAAACTATCCATTAAATTAAACAAGGGCTTTCTGAATGACATCATCTCAAAGCTTGTATGAATTTTTGTGATTTGGTTTACTTTTTAACATTATGCTTAACCTCCCTGGCGGTATGATTCTGTCTGGAATTACGTACCAAAAGCGGTACAATTATTTGCAAGGAAATTTGGCATTTAATACTGTAGGCCTGTAATTCTTAGGAATAACTCACTTAACTCTGACCAAACAAGAATCTAATAGGCATCCCGGGTATGACATTTTTTTAAAAACAAAATTATAAATTATAATATAATAAATAATTATAAATAATTATAACAAATAATAATATAATTCTAATAAAAATTATTCAATAATGTAATCAAATCAAAATCACTGAAATGTTCTCAGTTGCAAAATTGTCGCTGTCATTATTATTATTTTTTTATGACAAATTTCCCCACAAATCGCTATCGCACAATTCTGCAAGTGATTATATCGCTGTTTTCTAGCTGATCTAAAACATTTTTGACATAAAGGGACACTTTTGGTTGCTATGGACAATCTACAGTTTGCAGAAAGAAAGAACCGTTATTATTATTATATAAAAGTACATGTAGGGCACTGGGCAGACCACTAGGGACAAGGGGTGTGTGTATTTTTTACATACAGTACTGTAATCTATAAGATTACAGTATACTGTATGTATAGTGTTTGTTTACTTTTTTGAATTTGGCGCCGATCTCCGCTCCCGTGCGTCGTAACGTCGCAGGGAACGGAGATTGGCGGCACAGGAGGACGCTGTGTGAATCGAGCGAGGTCCCGCTTGCTCACACAGCGCGGTGGCATCGCTGGATCCAGGACAAGGTAAGCCAGCGCACGCTGCAGGCTCTGCATATCTACCCCGAGCGTGACTCGGGATACTGATTATAGCAGAAAAAATCCACCCCGAGTCACGCTCGGGGATACCGCCAGGAGGGTTAAGTTCATTTAATTGCACTTTTGGAGAAAATGTTCTTATGTGTCCTGTCTGTGTGTACAGATCTGTACACCCAAATGAAAATTTCCTTGAGTTTGGCTTTAAGAGAAAAAGGACCAGCAGCTGTTTTTTGGGCAGATTGAGGAAGGATGCTTTGTTACATTACAGGTAGTTACATATTTTGTTACATTTTGGCAGTACGTTTTCCCCCTGAAACAATGTGCCATCTTTGGGAGCATCTTGCATGTTACACCCATATTTAACATATAACAAATATACTTCCAGTGAATGAGAGTGTGGATAGAAAAGGGTACAAAGGTGCACTTCTATTTTGTCTCAAGCCTCGTACACACGACCATTTTTAATGTCCTAGAAAAATCAACGTTTTTTTCTATGTGATTCTTGTCAAGCCTGCCTTGCATACACACGATCGAGAAAAAAACAATACTTGAGCAAACACATACAACGGCACTATAAGGGGGAAGTTCCATTCAGATGGTGCCACCATGGCTGCTTTTGCTGATTTTGTGTTAGTAATAGTTTGGTCAGAGACGATTCATGCTTTTCAGTCTTCCTGCTTTTCAGTCTGTTACAGCGTGACGAATGTGCTATCTCCATTACAAATGCTAGTTTTACCAGAACGAGTGCTCTCGTCTCATAACTTGCTTCTGAGCATGCACGTTGTTTTCACGTCGTTAAAGCCTACACACGACCGTTTTTTACTACGTGAAAAACGACAACGTGAAAAACGACGTGAAAATTTCGAGCATGTTTTACATTTTTAATGCCCATTTTTCACGTCGTGAAAAACGGTTGTGTGTACGCGGCATTATACATCTTACATAAAGTAGTAAATGCAGCAAGAAGTAGAAAAGGTTAACAATGAATGACAACAAATGTAATTCAGGTCTGATGTTTTTTTTGTATTATTCAGCTTCTCAGTCAGTTCACCCTGCTTTGCTGAAGACCCTCTCTGACAGGAAACAAACAGCAGGGAAGGCTAGTACCTCAAGCACATATTGGCCAATGTAAGTGAAGGAGAAAGGGGAGAAGAAGTAGAGGAGGAGGAGGAGTCATGCGTCAAATTAGCCTATGGCCATATAATCACACTTAATTTTTGCTGTTGCCTGCCCACCCTCCTGGCAATAGGATTTCCATCTCTATTTGATGCTACCTGTCCTTCAACCTGTGTTGTAGAAGGGCAGGCAGACTCTGGCAGTACATTTTCCCCCTGAAACAATGTGGCACATTTACAAATGCTAAAGTACCAGGATTGGCCAGGAAATGTGTCAGGAGCCTGTAATAATGGCAGCATGGCAACTTTAGTTTGGGGGGAGAGAGGGGGATACAGATGATACAGATGATTGCACTGTCACTATCAGACAAGACAAGTAGTGGCAACACCAGGATATTTGTCAATGCTTACTGGGCCACATGTCTGTGGTCATGTGTACTCTGCTTCTGAAGGTGTGGTCCAGCAACACAGACACAATAAGTTCCACATGCTGGTGGAGGACAAGGATGGCCTTCTGAGCAAAATAATGGCAGCTTTGCGCCTGTCACTGTGGTATACCAGAGGCCATAAACCCATGGAAAGGAGTTGATTCCACCATCTGAACTGGGAGCATTTCCAAAGCCAGCAGATTTCCCAAGCTGGCATTAAAACGATGGACATGGGGGTGATTTGGGAGAAATTTATTTCCACCTCAGCACCTGCAGAAGAGAGACTTGCAAAACGTAATTTTTTTGGAGAAACACAATAGTTACCCCAATTTTTTTGTATAATGTGAAAGATGGTGTTATGCTGACTAAATAGATACAGTGGGGATCGAAAGTTTGGGCACCCCAGGTAAAAATTTGTATTAATGTGCATAACGAAGCCAAGGAAAGATGGAAAAATCTCCAAAAGGCATCAAATTACAGATTAGACATTCTTATAATATGTCAAAAGAAGTTAGATTTTATTTCCATCATTTACACTTTCCAAATTACAGAAAACAAAAAAATGGCGTCTGCAAAAGTTTGGGCACCCTGCAGAGTTAATATCTTGTACTGCCCCCTTTGGCACGTATCACAGCTTGTAAACGCTTTTTTTAGCCAGCCAAGAGTCTTTCAATTCTTGTTTGAGGTATCTTTGCCCATTCTTCCTTACAAAAGTCTTCCAGTTCTTTGAGATTTCTGGGCTGTCTGTCACGCACTGCTCTTTTAAGGTCTATCCATAGATTTTCAATTATGTTGAGGTCAGGAGATTGTGAAGGCAATGGCAAAACCTTCAGTTTACGCCTCTTGATGTAATCCCCCGTGGATTTTGAGGTGTGTTTAGGATCATTATCCATTTGTAGAAGCCATCCTCTTTTTAACTTCAGCTTTTTCACAGATGGCATCAAGTTACCATCCAAAATTTGCTGAAATTTTATTGAATCCATTTTTCCTTCTACTCATGAAATGTTCCCTGTGCCACTGGCTGCAATACAACCCCAAATCATGATTGATCCACCCCCATGCTTAACAGTTGGACAGAGGTTCTTTTGGTTAAATTCTGTGCCCTTTCTTCTCCAAACGTACCTTTGCTCATTCCGGCCAAAAAGTTATATTTTAACCTCATCGGTCCACAGAACTTGTTTCAAAAATGCATCAGGCTTGTCTATATGTTCATTTGCAAAGTTCAAGCGCTGATTTTTGTGGTGAGGTCGTAGAAGAGGTTTTCTTCTGATGAAGTATCTCTTTATAGTGGAATAGTGTACCACAACTCCAGTGTCTGCCAGATCTTTCTGGAGGGATCGTGCAGTCAAACGTGGGTTTTGAATTGCTTTTCTCACAATCTTGTGAGCTGTTCTGTCTGATATTTTTCTTGGTCTTCCAGATCTTGCTTTAACTTCCACTGTTCCTGATGACTGCCATTTCTTAATTACATTCCGAACAGAGGTTATTGACATCTGAAAACACTTTGCTATCTTCTTATAGCCTTCTCCAGCTTTGTGAGCGTCAACAATTTTCAGTTTCAGTTTTCTAGACAACTGCTTAGAAGAACCCATGGTGCTGATTGTTGGGGCAAGGTCAGATGAGTCTGGGCATTTAAAACCTTTGAGATTGACATCACCTGGTCTTCCCAGACGATGATTGAGAACAATCCATGACATTGGCAGGTCTCAGCTTTGCAAAGGGGGCAGTGTATGCTATAAATTCTGCAGGGTGCCCAAACTTTTGCAGACGCCATTTTTTTGTTTTCTGTCATTTTGAAAGTGTAAATGATGGAAATAAAATCTAACTTTTATTGACATATTATAAAAATGTCTAATCTGTACTTTGATGCCTTTTGGAGATTTTTCCATCTTTCCTTGGCTTCGTTATGCACATTAATACAATTTTTTACCTGGGGTGCCCAAACTTTAGATCCCCACTGTACCTAACGTGTCACGCTTTAAAACTGCGCACGCTGTGGAATGGCGACAAACTACGGTACTTATCTCCATAGGCGATGCTTTAACAACCTTTACAGGTTACCTGTTTAGAGTTACAGAGAAAGTTTAGAGCTCAAATTATTGCTCTCGCTCTAACGTTTGTGACAATACTTCACATGTGTAGTTCGAATACCGTTTGCATATGCGTGCGCGACTTACTTTTGCATTTGCTTTTGCGTGCGAGAACAGAGGGATGGGGGCATTTTATTTTATTTTTATTTTTATTTTTACACTGTCCCTTTCATTTTTTTATTTTTTTTATCACTTTCATTTATATTACAAGGAATGTAAACATCCCTTGTAATAGAAATAAGGACGACATGTCCTCTTTATGGAGAGATCTGGGGTCAAAAAGACCCCAAATCTGTTCTTTACAAATAACAATTAAAAAACGTTTTTTTTTATCTTTCGCTTAAAAAATTATGTTTAGTAATGGCTTTCTTCTGGCAACTCGACCATGCAGCCCATCTATCTTCAATTGCCTCCTAATTGTGCATCTTGAAACAGCCACACCATGTTTTCAGAGAGTCCTATATTTCACGTGAAGTAATTTGTGGTATTTTCTTTGCATCCCAAACTATTTTCTTGGCAGTTGTGGCTGAAATTTTAGACTTTCACACTGGGATTGCAGCTGAGGCTTTTTTCAGGCGCTATTTTAAGCGCTAAAGCGCCTGAAAAATGCCTCCCGTGTGAAAGGGGTCTTAGAGCCCTATCACAACTATATTCCATTTTCTAAAAATAAGTATCTTTATCTTGGTGTGGAATTGAGTCTATAGAATGTCTCATCTGTAATGAAAAGCCTTCCTGATTGCAAACTTTTAATTACACTTTTAATAAATTTCCTTTTTAAGTGCAAAAATACAATACACAATAGAAGACCAAAAAGCATTTACTTAGCAAGTTGAGATCATCATAAAGTGGTCTTGGCTGTTCAGTCTTTCTCAATCAGGCGTCCATAGAACCCTATGGTTCTTTCAGAGCTTATTAGAGGTTCCTGGAGCAATCAGTAGTGGCAGACTGACTTCCTGCCTATAGATGCTTGCATAGCTTTGGCACCAACATCACACATGGCCAGCAACTTGGGACCAATGAAGCCTCTCCTCTTATCTCTCAGATAAATAACCATTGATGCTATATTTTTCTTTTCTTGTTTGTAAGGTCTTCCCACTCACCACATACTATCGATATATCAATTCTCTCTGCTGGCCACCAATGTAAGTGACATTTTTCTGCCTGGTAACCACCAATGTAAAGGGATCCTTCACCTAAAGATTGAAATTGTAAGTTAACACTGACCACCTATGTAGGGAGGGGGGAGAGGAGAGCAGCAGGGTTCGGGAGCACACAAGTGCCCCCATGGAAAGCGGCTTCCTGTGGGGGCACGGGACATAGGGGGGGCACGAGAAGCCAGTTTCCCCCTGTGGCAGGGAAACCGAGAAGAGGAGGTTTGCAGCCGCTCTGTGCAGTTCCAGTTTGTTATTTTTTACTTTTACAAATGCATTCTATGCATTAAGATAAAAACAACTTCTGTGTGTAGCAGCCTCACCAGCACCCCCCAATTACTTACTTGAGCCCTATCTCTCTCCAGCGATGTCCACAAGTGTCTAAGCTGTCCGGGACACATATATTTTGCAAGCAGCAGAAATGCGTACATTCTAAGCAATTTTTAGGACATCAAGTTTTAGTCTACACTAACATTATAGGAAAAGTCATTGTACCTATCAATTATGCATAGCAATTGATCTCAGTTTTGAATTATGTACTTTTATGGGCCATTGACGGTTTCAGAAAGCTTTATTCCATTAAAAAACATACTCTAGCCTAATGTAGTTTCCGTATCACAATAAAAGGCAGTAAAATATGTGCTGGATTGGTTTTACAAATGCATTCAGTCCTATAAAAAAAATTAGTACTGAGTATTAGTTTGAGATTGACAAAGGGAAACATATCTTATACAGACAGTAGAATACAGAGCCATGCCCTCTGTCCTGGTAAAGGAACAATTATATTCATGTGCTTTCTGGCCTGTTTACCTGCTGTTCTTGAATATAAGGGATATATAAGGGATGTCCATATTTTCAGGTTCAAACAGCAGACAGTCATAACAAAGTTACACAAAGAAGTAACCAATAACAATCAAACATCATAAAATATTCTAAATGCTCTTAAATGATATGTGAAATTGGAGTGGATGCAAATGGTTACTGTATTTTTTTTTTTCAAATACATATTTGTAACCTATAGTCATTAGGGATAAAGTTCAGTTCGGCTACTTCCACAAGTTTGAGGCCTGTATGTTTAACCACTTAAGGACCGAGCCTCTTTCAGAGATGTGTTGTTTACAAGTTAAAAACATTTTTTTCTGACAGACTCCGTGGCAGCTTATGTATGGGATAATCCCGCCTCTCATACCTCATAGGACCCCTCTCCCATAAATCTATGCTCCTAGCTAACAACTGTGTTCCTTTTTTGTCCTCCTCCTAGGACCATAATGAAGTCTTACCTTATATGAAGTGTTTGTGATTCAGGCCTGGTGGTGTGCACGTTTTCCCTGTTTGATGGTGCCTTCTCTTGAATCCGGCAAACCCTAGCTATTAGCAGGGTGGATATGGGCGATATTTGGGATGCCATGAAGAGCTTACCGGCCTGACCATTGGCAGGCAAGCGGCAATATGGCCAAACTTCCCAGCTATTAGCGGAAGGCCTCCTTATAACATGCCCTGGTCGTGCAGTGGGTACAGCAAATTCCGATTCCAGATCTGGTCGCAGTACTGATGGTGGTGGTAAAGTATACGTCTTTTTTTTATCATTGCAGCTGTTGTCTATGTCGTTTGTCTTTTTGAAAGCTGTTGCCCATTGCTATGGCGGCTGGAGCACATCTGCATTCCAACTCACCTCTTCCCGAGCCCTCTTTGCCTACTGAACAGCCTCTGGCTGCAAGTGGGATTGAGGCTTGGTTTGCGCATTCGCAGTATGGGCAAGATGGTGCCGGTGTAGGCGGCAGATTTAAACAGCTGTCAGAACAGCTCATAGCCAGAAAAGACTGCAGGCTTTGCAGCGTCTTTTTCCTGAGCATCGGTTATCTGCAGTGAAGGTAATGGATCAGGCTGCAGACTTAGCTACGCTGCTGCCTGCTCTCTATCTTTTTTTTTAATTCATTTTGCTTTATTTTATTGACTCACACTCACTCAAAATCAAAGTTTCTTACATATCCTGCCTGTCTGTGGTTATTCACCAGATGCATATTGTGCTTCTTTTTTCTTTCCCTCTCAGCCCTTCTAGGTTTGAACACCATCATGCTGCACGCGAAGATAAGAACCATTTTAGGTCACAACAACGTCACTCTTCATCGCGTCCCAGTCGCCATAGATCATCCTCTAGATCTACACGTCATAGGGAAGAACCAAAAACTACGTCCGGGCGCCATTCCAGCCGCTCTGATAAGAAAGCTTGCTGGGGATGCGGGGCCCAAGTCCAAGAGGGTAAATCTCTCTGTCGGCCATGCTATACCTGAGCTGTGGGGAAAAGAGAAGGCGGAGACCAACAAGTGGAAGCAGTGGTCAGAAAAGTTGTTCAGGAATCCTTAAGCAGAACGGACTATCATTCCTTCTACTGACACAGCATCAGCCTTTGTGGGGGATGATCCTGAGGCTCCTTGTCCTTCTCATCATAGTCATTCCCTAAGTGAATCCTCAGACAGTGAGGTGGAAGTGGATGGCTCTGGCGCAGGTTTTGATTTCTCCCTAGTGCCACAGCTGGTCAAAGCAGTCAAGGAAGCTTTGAGGTGGGAAGAGCCAGTGGAAGTACCCTCTAAGCAGAGGAAGTATTTCAAACACCTCAAGAAAGAGCGCTCAAATTTCCCCTTCCTGGGTGAACTCAGCGAGATTATTACAGATGAATGGGATAGTATTGAGAGAAAAAATGTGCTACTCACTAAAATAGCAAAAATGTACCCATTCAAAAGTGAGGATGTGCAGCACCTAGAGTCAGCTCTTCTCATTTATGCAGCTCTATTGAGGTTAGTGAGACATGTTACACTTCCACTGAAAAACACTGTTTCTTTCAAGGATTGCTTGGAGAGGAAGATCGATACTGATCTCAAACGCATTTATATTACAGCAGGTACGGCCTGTAAACCAGCATTGGCCCTTGCAGCCCTGTCTGAAGCAATGGAGGCCTGGACGGATGATGTGGATGCATCTTTGGGCAAGTGTCTCTGAAGAAATGGCTAAGAGTAAACTGGTACATGAGCTAAAGCTGGCATCAGTCTTTCTGGGGGAAGCCTGCGCCCGTGGGTAGCTGATCCTGCCTCTAAGCAGGCATAGTGCAGGATTCCCTTTGAGTGCTCATCTCTCTTTGGGAACAAGCTTGATAGTGCCATCACCCATTCCACGGGCGGCAAGTCAGGGTTCTTGCCCCAGTATCGTCGCCTTCTGGGTCAAAGGAGAGCTCATCCCAGGCAATTTCAGGATCATGCGAGAGAAGACCGCCGCTATAAGCCTGGTTGTGAGTTCAGGAAGAACTGGAAGAGAAGCCAGCCTTCAGGCCAGAAATCCTCAAAGGGAGCATCTTCCAGTGGGCTTGAAGGCACCAAGTCCTTTTGATATAGGATCTCGCCAGGCGGAAAAGGTTTGGGCTCGTCTGCTCCAGTTTCAAAGCGTCTGGGCAGCCTCGATCAAGGATTACTGGACTGTCAAGACAGTTTCCTCAGGACATGCCTGGACATTCAAAAGTCCACCCATACTTTGGTTCGTCTTGCCTTATGAGTCTTGCCTCACTCAGAGGAAAAAAAGCAGGTCCTTCTTTCATATTCGGACTCTCTGGTGGCTCAGGGTGCCGCTATTTAAGTTCCAACCAGTGAACGATTTCAAAGGGTCTACTTGCCCCTCTTCATGGTCTTGAAAAAGAATGGCTCCTGGAGACCAGCGATAGACTTGACCCACTTGAATTCTTTAATCAAAAAGGAGAAATTCAAGATGGAGACGCTGCTCTAAATTCATCAGGCAATCCAGCCAGGCTTGTGTCCATAGACCTGAAGGACGCCTATTTCCATGTTTTCCGATAGCAGGAGTGTTTCAGAAGTATCTTCGTTTGGCGATAAATCAGGTCCACCTTCAGTTTACTTTCTCCCATTCGGGCTTACAACATCGCCTCGGGTATTCTCAAAGCTCTTATTGGCTGTCATGGCACTAATCAGGATCAGAGGTATCCATCTACATCACTATCTGGGTGACCTGCTGTTACTTTCTCAAAACAGTCCATCGATCCATCGAGTCCATCGATCATCTCTACTCTAAACGAATTTGGTTGGCTATTGAACAAAGAAAAGAGACACCTAGTACCTACTCAGTCCCTGATTTTCCTTGGGCTCAATTCGACACACTGAAGAGCACCATCTCCTTGCCCCTGGAGAAAATTCCAGCGATTCGAGACAGAATTTGTCTCAACATGTCCACTTTTCTTCTCAGGGCTTCACAGTGTCTAAAGATCATCAGCACCATGGTAGCCACAGCCCCTATGGTAAAGTGGGCACAGTGGAAGATTCGGCGCTTCCAGAAGGGTTCTCTCCAGCAGTGGGATCCAGTGTCCAGAGATCACTTTGTTTGGATAACTCCCTCCATGCGGGAGAGCCTTCCTTGGTGGATGCAGCGGAAGAATCTCCTCAACTGCCACTCCATAGCACCTGTCTACTGGGTCACAGTTGCCAGCAACAGAGGCTGGGGCGCTCTCTGTCTGACAGAGGTAGCCCAAGGCAAATGGAGCTTTCCATCCCAAAGATTAGTGTCAAATGTGCTGAAACTCCAAGCAGCCTTCTGTGCTCTGCAAGCATTTCACCACCTGACGGTGGAAGCCTCAGTTCTCCTAAGACTAGACAATACAACAACAGTCTCATACATCAAGAGGCAGGGAGGTACTCGCAGTCTCTCCCTGCTGAAGGTGGTAGAGCCGATAATGTCGTGTGCCCAGCTGAACTTGACAAATCTGACAGCTGTCTATCTCCAGGAGTGCAAAACGTACAAGCATACTTCCTTTTGAGAGTATCCCTGGACAACAACAAATGGGCTCTCCACACCGAGGTCCTCAAATGGGTCCGGTCTCTAGGAATTATACTGGAAGTGTTTGCCTCCCTGTGCAACTTCAAACTGAAGAGGTACTACAGGAGATGTCGTTGTCCCCAGGCCTTCAGAGTGGATGCCCTGATGGACCAGTGGAGATTTAACAGGGCCTATGCTTTTCCCCCGGTTCCTGTCATTCTCTGGTTCCTGTCAAGACTCAGGTGCAAAAAAGCAGAAATAGTGGCAATGATTCCATATTGGCTGAATAGGCCATGGTTTCCTCTGCTGATGCAACTGAGCTTCCGGGACCCAGTTCCTCTACCCTTCAGATCAGATCTCCTATCTCAAGAAACAACTCTACATATGATGGTCTGAGAAGGTTGGGGGCCCTAGGTTGTCCAAGCCAGGCTCCACATTGCTGAACGCCAGAAGAACAGGTACCAACAGAGTATACCAAAGGATCTGGTCGAAATTTGCTGACTACGTCTCAACCACTGAAGGTTCCTGAAATAACCCAAAGATTCAAGATATCTTAGGTTTTCTACAAACGGGTTTGGATCTTTCTTTGTCAGTAACAATTCTTCAGAGGAGCAATAAGGCTCAGACCTAAGAAAAAGCAGAGGTTTTCTAAGTGGGACCTTCCCCTCATCCTGGATTTCTTCTCAGGAAGAGAGATGCAGCGCATGGATCAGTAATCCATCAAGGAACTTTCTCTAAAAATTGCCTTCCTGGTAGCCATAACAACGTCTAAATGGGTTTCCGAAATTGGTTCTCTAGGAGGCAAGGAGCCATTTCTAATGTTTTTTCCTGATCGGGTAGTTTTGATTCCCATGCTGGGTTCAAACCCCAAAGTTTCATCTGTTTTTCATGAGAATCAGGAGATCGCTCTTTCAACGTTCAGGACAACTGAAGACTCTAGTATTCACCCCTTAGATGTTGGAGAAGCTCTGAAACAGTATTTAGAAGACATAGCTCCTTTTCCCCAGTCTGAGCATCTTTTCATGGAAAAACAAAGGCTTGCATGCTTATTCCAGATCAATCGCAGCTTGGATTGTTCAGGCCATTCAGTGGGCTTATAAGTCTAAGGGTTTAGCACCTCCTGAGGTGGTGACCGCTCATTCAATGAGAAGAGTGTCTACATCATGGGCGGCTTTCCGACATATCGCCCCAGACGTGATTTGCAAAGTGGCCTCATGGTCCTCGATTAAGGCGTTTATGGCACACTACTGTGTAGAGCCAGCCATGTTGTCTTCTGTTAATTTTGGTTTGCATGTTCTGTCTGTTGATGGTGCCAATTAAACCTTTTTTTTTTCTTTAACCAACATCTACCCACCTGGGTGTGTATGACTAGTTATTTCCCATAAGCTGCCATGGAGTCTGTCAGGAAAATGGAAAATTTATATCAAATACTTACCGTAATTTTCATTTCCTGATGGACTCCATGGCATCAGGAGTTCCCTCCCATTTGCTGAAGTAGGCTAAGTTACAGAACACAGACTCTAGCAAGGAGCAAAGATTAATGAGAGAGGGGGTCCTATGAGATATGAGAGGCGGGATTAACCCATATGTAAGCTGCCATGGCGTCCATCAGGAAAGGAAAATTACGGTAAGTAATTGATATAAATTTTTCATTTTTTTTGCTAACCCCAAACATTATACAAACATTATACATTTTTTTCTAACACCATAGAGAATAAAATGGCGGTTGTTGTAATACTTTATGTCGCACCATATTTGCGCAGCGGTTTTACAAGCGCACTTTTTTGGGAAAAAAATAAACTTTTTTGGCCCAATTTTTTTTTATATTGTGAAAGAAAATGATACCCAAAATGTCACGCTTCAAAATTGCGCCCGCTCGTGGAATGGCGACAAACTAACCGTAAAAATCTCCATAGGCGATGTTTAAAAATGTCTACAGGTTGCATGTTTTAAGTTACAGAGGAGGTCTAGGGCTAGAATTATTGCTCTCGCTCTATCGATCGCGTGTGTGGTTTGAACTCCATTTTCATATGTGGGCACTACTCACATGCGTTGGCTTCTGCATGCGAGATCGGCAGGACGGGGTGCATTTAAAAAAATTGTTAATTTTTTCTTATTTATTTTACCTTTTATTTTTACACTCTTACCTCAGATCTTATATTTGCTCTAGAATGCAAAAATAAAAAATAAATAAATTGTCGTTTGAAAAAAAAATGGCCCTTTAAGAGCTATGGGCGTTTTGAGTTTTGACTCCGCTTCCACCCTGCAATGGTATGGAGATGGGTGGGGGCCATCGTCCCCCCACTCGTCTCCATGCCACAGAGGAAGAATGATCTGATCGCCTCCGCCGCTACCAATAAAGGTGATCTTGCGGTGAATCCACCGCAGAGACCACTATTATCGGAAACCGGACCGCTCACTGAAGAACAGGATCCCGGGGTTAGGGCAGCTAGCTGCTGCCATAACAAAGATATCCCTCTTCAAAGTGCCAACGTATATCGGCGTGAGCAGATCCGGAAGTGGTTAAGATTCACAGACCCGACAAATTGTTGTGCAGATAAGACTGGGAGAATAAAAAATAAAAACAACACAATGCACTGTTTCACCTTTGGACTATAGCAAAAAGGTTTAGGCACAGTAAGGGGGTTATTGGATAAGCCAACCCCTTACTACAAAAGAGTATTGTAAGCTGCTGTAGGGCAAGGATAAGGAAAGCTGGAAAAACTGAGAGATTAGGGTCAGTTACTGTAGGAAATTCTGATTCTTGCTCTGTGCTTGCTCTCACTTTAAGCTGCTGTCCCGTACATAGAAATCTTTATTTTTTTAACGCAAGGCTTACATTTTAAAAATAGTCTTTTGTTTAAGGGGGTATGTTAGTTTTTATGTTATGTTACTAAGCCTTTACTTTAGGTTATACTGCTTTTTTTCTGCAAATCTTCCTTTTAAAAAATAGGTTTTTGGTTTAAAGGTGGTATTTTTGGGTGTTTATTTAATTTTTTTACATTGATAGAGCTTTTTTTAAGTTTGGGGTGCTTAATGTGGAACATTCACTTGTTATTGACCATCTGTTCTTTGGACATTATTTTCACAATAAGAACAGTGTACACCACACTATATTTCACTCGCAATCAATGCATCCCTGTATTCCCACAGATAAAACAAAATTCAGGCATATATTAGACCAATTGTCCCTGATTAAAACTGTCCTGCTGCTGGCCAGTTTTACAATGAAGTATCTTTATTATTTTAGAAAAACCCAAGCCCTTGCTATTTGAGGTGGTAATAGCAAAGGTTCCGCAGGGTGTACCTGCCTGGTAACCTGGCCCCTCATATGGGGTCTTATGGGCCTCGGGTGCTCATTGGGATCTCCTTTGGGCTAGGCCTGGAATCACAGAGACAAAGAAGACTCATCAGTTTCTAAGTGCATGATTCTCCCACCCAAACGACAAATGGCACAACCTGTAACAGATTCATGGAACTCTCTGCACGGTGTGCTTGAATCTGTTGCAGAATTGGCTCACACTTTTCTTATATGCATGACACAATTTACATGAAAGAGCCTTTGTTTACCTCCAAGTTTATTATCACTTATGTAATGGTATTTCTTTATGGTTGTTTGCGGCCATAGTGCCAGAATGTAAAAAGGTCAAACATAGGAACTGTCTTAATTTGTTGGATGCATCAGAAATAGCAAGAATATTGTTGCACCGCTTTTAAAATTTAAGTGCAGGACTTTTTAAAATACCCATAATGCCACATGTCACTTAATTGTATTGCCCCCTATGTGTACAGTGAAAGCAGACAGAGGTAGAGGTGTCATATTATATTGTCCATATAACATTACTTGTGCTGACATGCCTTTCCCTCTGCATGATAATTGATTGCACTGGTCTCAGGCATATGCCGAAAACCAATGTCGTCAATCACAACTAATTAACTATTCGACCCTATGAAGCAGCATAGTCAGACAGTGGTGAGGGGATGAAGGAGCGCTGTCAACCACATTAGCTCTGGATCCCCTGCACCTAGCAAATGGGTAAAAGTGCAACATTTGTCCCCTGGGGGAGAGGTTAAGGAAAACATTTCTATAGTGAGACTTCTTCTGAAAGTAAAACATGGCATCGGGTTAGCCATGGATAGTAATAGAAAAGCTAAAATGTAGGTGATACATTTTAATGGCTAACTAATGTACAGTGTTGTTTGGACAGGCTTAGAAGAACATAGTTTTCTCTTTCAGGTATGGTTATTCAAATTGCTTAAAAATTACACCATGTTTTGTGAACAAAGGTACTCTGGTGAGCTTGCAATGATTAGCAAAATGATCATGTGGTCATGGACAAGCATCATCTTTGCTTTTTTACCTGCTTTAAGACAATGCTAGACCATGTCTATACAATGCACTCCACCAGGAGCACAAATGACTGGGTGACAACCAAGAGCACATTTTAGAGGGATTTATCACTACATAACAGGATGTGCCTAAACAAGGACCTTCATAGCAGGATCATTAAGAATTATTCTAACAAAAGTGGACTATTAAAAACAAACTAAGCCAACTTTTCAAATTATTTTACAGTAGAACTATAGTCAAAACTTATTTTTTTCATTTTGGATGGGTCAAGGGAGGGTTTTAACCCCTGTCAGAATTGTTAAGGCATCTGTGTCCCATTGCAGAGATTTCTCTTCACTTCCTGTCCCATTGCAAAAACAGGAAGTAAGAGGAAGTCCCTGCAAATTAAGGGAATTCCTTGGAGAACTAGTGTCTCCATTAGAAGATTTCCCCTCTATTACTTTTCTGGGGACAGCCCGAAATTTGGGATTTGCTTTTACTTTAAATGATAACGGTAAACAGGACTTATAGAGAGGGTAAATCTCCCTTACGGGGGCACAGACAGCAATAAAGACTGACAGGTGTTCTAATCTATCTCCACTCCATACAAAACAATAAAAAAAAAATGTGCCCTAAGTTATACTTCAAGATGTTAAAGCTTATTTGAGCATATAGTGATTGTCTTTAAAGCCACCTGAATAACCAAGAACAATGTCTACTTGCTTTTTTTTCCCTTGAAGAGAATATTTATGCTGCATTAGAGTTGTAAAAAATATATCACCAGAATCTCAGCCACCCATAGACGAATGCAGTGTCGTATGAATTGTGTCTTGTGCTGTAGTCATGGCCACAGTAAAATAAGAAATCAATTAGGCCTTCATACATGACTAATGGTGTAAACATAGAAGTTATTGCATTAAAAGAACTAGTAGTTTTTAATCAGTTAGATTTTTTTCTAAATGTTTATTTATATAGCAGTTTTAATATTTGCACTATTTACACGATTGTCTTCTCAACACCATTTAGCAAGTTAGCAATAAGAATAGTACAATTAAACCAGTAATGCATGAAATATGGATGATGTGACAATATTTCTCATTCTGTATCAGATTATAATGATGATGTGCGTTGAAATTCCGAAGTTCAATAAAGAGATCCTGCTTAAAAAACACCACACATAGCTGAGAGATAAAATGCCTCCTGAAATTCTGTAGGGTGAGAAAATGATCAGCATTGTATAGTTCTTAGACTTCAATACAAAAAATGGCCAAGTGTTCAGTGGTCACACTCATCATCTTCATCCTTGTTATTTTCTTCATCTTCCTCACGAAAAGCAGAATCCTTCTGTGTTTTTATCTGTGTAACCCCTGTATAGAGACATAAGCAAATTAAATAAGTTGTTTGACTTTCTAGGTAGACTTACCAGTGTGTCCTGCTTAACATACTTGTAAGGTATACAATAAAAACAGTATCCTGTATATTATTTAAGGATGAGCTTATTTTACATTGTCTATTCCACTGACTGCCAAGGCATTGCGTAACCAGGGCACTCCGGAAGAAGAAGTGAGGTCAAGGGGATAATTGAAAGTGGATGTGTATGTGAACTGGTTAATTAGCATACTGTATATTTACAGTGAATATGAGGCAGTCAGGCTTTTGGAGAGATGAAGCACATTTGACCAGATTACATTTAGAGAAATTAAACCATAAGCCACCAAGAAGGAAGGTGGAGACTGCAAGGGAAAGAGCAACCTTTACCATACAGAAAAATCATATTCACTTTTTACTACTACAGTAAATACATACAAATAAGCAAAAAACACACACACACAAAAAAAAGAGAGAAAACAAACAGCCTCAATATTTCAAACTGCAACACTAGGAAAAGATCTATATATTTACTCTGCTTTCTATGTCCTTTGACTGTATACAGTTCCATAATTAAAAACCTTGACACGTGATGCCTAATAGAACTAACTTGTAGAGTGTTGCTAAAACATTAAGCAATTCCTTAAAAGTACTTCAAATAATTGGGATTATCAACTCGCCATGTTGTGTAAACAAATAAATAAATATATATATTTTTAAAGTAAGTGAAGCTATTACTCAATTTTTTTCTAAATAGATAAATCTAAAATCTTATGCCCTGTACACACGATCTGAATTTCCGATGGAATTTTCCGTCGGAATTCCATTCAAGCTGTCTTGCATACACACTGTCAGGCCAAATTCTGACTGTCCAAAACGCGGTGACGTAAAACACTATGACGAGCCGAGAAAAATTAAGTTCAATGCTTCCGAGCATGCGTCGACTTGATTCTGAGCATGCGTGTTTTTTTCTCTGTCGGAGTGCCACACAGACGATGTTGTATGTAAAAATGTTCTATTTCTAAACTTTAACGGAAAAAAGTCTGATGGGGTCCACACACGGTCGGAATATCCGATAAAAAAAATCCATCTGACTTTTTTTCATCGGAGATTCCGATCCTGTGTACAAGGCATTACACTCATTAGTCTATGATATTGTTTCATAAAAACACTTTAAATGTAATCTAAATCCTTGTCTTCCTTTAGTTGGGATGTCTTCCAAGACAAAATTTGAAAACCTACATATCAGGACATTCCGCTTTAATCTTCCCAATGTAGTGCATTCTTTGGGCCAGATCCACATAGAAATGGATAGGCGCAGCGTATCAGAGATACGCTACGCCGCCGTACCTTACCTGGCGTTCTTTCAAATCCTCAAAGATTTTGATTCATTTAAATGAAGAGCGTCCCCGCGCCGAATGAACTGCGCATGCTCCGTTTCAAAACTTTCCGCCGTGCATTGCGCGAAATGACGTCGCAACGACATCATTTTTTAAACTTAGACGTGACATACGTCCATGACGATTCACGGACGACTTACGCAAAAAAAAGAAAAAATTCAAATTTCGATGCGGGAACGACGGCCATACTTAACATGGCAAATCTAACTATACTCCGGAAAATACCAGCTTTAACTATACGCCGGAAAAAGACGACTAGAGACGACGTAAGAGAATGCGACGGCCGCGCGTACGTTCGTGGATCGTCGGAAAAAGGTAATTTGCATACCCGACGCGGAAAACGATGCGAACTCCACCCAGCGGACGCCAAAGTATTGCATCTACGATCCGAAGGCGTACGAAGCCGTAAGCCTGTCGGATCGAACCCAGATGCCGTCGTATCTTGGTTTGAGGATTCAAACTAAAGATACGACGTGGGTAATTTGAAAGTACGCTGGCGTATCAGTAGATACGCCGGCGTACTCTCTCTCTGGATCTGGCCCTTTGTCTCTATATATAAGTCTGTCTGTCAAACTTAACTTTTCCATTAAACTCACAAATTGTCCAATTTTACCTTCCTCATCCATTAACCTTTCCAGCCTAATAAATCCCTCTTTCACCCATTCATGATCAATTTTATACAATAACCCTAGCTCGAGTCCACAATTACCCTCAATGGACAGATAAAATGTGGGCTCCACTTTATCACCATACTACTAACAAAAAAAAAGGGGTGTTTGTTTTTCCTTTTCATGTATTAGGCATGTCAAAGAGACATCCTCTGCCATAAGCTATTCGAATGCCAGGTCTAAAAAAAATATTCTCCAACAGCCATGCCAGTTTTTTTGTAAACAATATATGGGTATAACAGGTTTTAGAATATTCACTCCTATTCAATACAAAAATGCCTTTTCTGAATGTGCTAAACTTCAGGGTTTTCAAAACTCAAAGTTGGTATTGGCACTGTTCAGCAGTTGTACAGGGCTGACTATTTTAAATAATTTCAGCAACTACACAATGAAAATAAGCTGGGCAGAGATTTTTATTCCAATATCTACAGCTCAGACACACAATACAAGCTCAAAGTGGCATGCATGCTCTGATTTACAATGAAATGACAGGAATTCTGGGTAAGTTCAGAAGATAGGGATTTGGTGCACCTCCTGTTGAGGTGCCCAAAATTTTTAAAGCACTGAGACTCATCGGTACTGAGATTAAAAACTCCCTGCTCACGTGTACTTTGGATTATTCTAATGCTTTTGGCTTAGAACCAGATACTTCATTGGCTGCTATGAGGACATTGTTTGAAGCCCACAGGATAACTGAGATGTAGTGGGTCTCTAGTGTACTCCCTTGAAAAGGAGACTGGTTTAAAGAGCTTAATAGGAATTTTATTATATTAATGCTGTATGTATTTGTTTTTAAATAACATGAAAACATTTTTTTCAATAAATAAAATGTGCTTTAAAAAACAGGGAATTTTCACTCTGGTCTCAAATGTATTTCTATATGTATTCTATTCTCACATTAATAATCAAAAATAATCCTTCTTTGACTACATCAAGGGTTAGACTTTAATATATATGCCTTTTTTAAACATAATTGCTATGCCTCTTTTTTTTTTGCACTGTACAAAGTATTCACCACACCTTAACCCATCCTCTCTTAAGTTTTCTGGCCTCTTGAGCCAATAAGTTTGTCTCTTGAAGGCATAAAAATAAGCCAGTTTTAGCATCCTGGCATATTCTAGAGTATGCTATCTCTTTGATGGGCAATGCATTCAATTCCCTATTAATCATATCAACCTTGGAACCTATCCTCTGTTTCCCATTCACTTTAAACTTTACCAATCTCAGGTCAAGAATTCTAGAAAAGAAGCTAGATCATCAAAGTATTTTAATGCTTAATCTGTTCCAAATGCAATCTGGCTGGATACAGAAGGGAAAACCATTTTTTCCCTCAGCCAGGTTTCAGCAAACAGCTTTCTCCTGTTAGCCCTTTCACCTGAACAGTAATGAAACAAAAGCTGTTTTACCCCATCTGGAATCCTCCTGAAAGCCTCTATAACTTCAAGCTGAAAACGTAAAAGTATGATAATAACCATTCTGAGCTTTCCCCAAAAAAGGTCCACTCCTTTTTTTCACAGCTAGCATTTCTGGGAGGCTATTGCTCAGAAACTCCTTTAACTTCCACCACGCCGTGGACCTTAGCAGCCTCACCAGTCTCAAGTTATTACATCTTAATGTGTTCTCTAGGTTGTCAATATTTTTTTAGCACCAGGAAAGTCTCAAAAATTCCTATTAATGACTAATTTTTCTTATGTGCATAACAATTGTTTCATATCAGGAGATGCACAACTAATGATGATTTTATTACACATTCGAGAGTAATTAAAGAGAGATTCATGCAGAAAGGTTATAAAGAACCAGATTTACATCAGATTATTAAATGAATTGGTTGACACCCCAAGGGATATGTGTCTGGCAGATAGAAGTCGCCCTACAAACCCTTGACAGGAATGGGGTTTTATATCCAATTTTCATACGCAATATAAGGATATTGAAAAAAATCTTTAAAAAGCATTGGCACGTATTGTGGTTAGATAAAGTTTTACATAATTCATTGCCGACACTTCCACCATTTATCTATCGGAAAGCGCCCAATTTCGAAGATAAAGTGGTACAGAAGGTATTGGATCCTCCTGAGCGAAGGAGTATGTGTTGGCAATTGAAGGGTTTTTACTCATGTAGAAAGTGCAGCGCATGTTTAGTGGTTAATAGCCCCATTAGGGGGTTAACAGAATTCGTATCTTCAGGCAATAATAACCCTTGTAACATCTCTGAGTTTATCACATGTAATTCCACTCATGTGGTATATGTGTTACAATGTCCTTGTAATCTTATGTATGTGGGCCATACTAAAAGAAAGTAAAAAAATAGGATTTTTATAACAGCTTACCTGTAAAATCCTTTTCTTGGAGTACATCACGGGACACAGAGCTGCATAGCCATTACATGTGGGTTATATGGAGTACCTTCAGGTGATGGACACTGGTGTAATCAATTAAACAGGAAGTTCCCTCCCTATATAACCCCTCCCCTACTGGGAGTACCTCAGTTTTTGTAGCAAATCAATAAGTGTCCCAATATCCCCAAAAAAGAGGGGCGGGTGCTCTGTGTCCCGTGATGTACTCCAAGAAAAGGATTTTACAGGTAAGCCGTTATAAAAATCCTATTTTCTTTATCGTACATCACGGGACACAGAGCTGCATAGCCATTACATGTGGGATGTCCCAAAGCAATGCTTACTGAGGGGAGGGAGACACCAACAACGCAGACCGCCATCAGACGTGAGGACCTATAATGCTGCCTGCAGCATACTGCGCCAAAAAGCTGCATCCTCTTGCCGTCTTATGTTCACCTGATAGGAGTTAGTGAACGTAAGCACAGATGACCAAGTTGCGGCCTTGAAAATCTGCGTCATAAAGGCTTGGAAATGCATTGCGCATAAAGCGCTTACCATCCTGGTAGGGAGCACCCCCACAAAAAAACAGGGGGAATCCTACTCTAACCACAAGCCTGAATAATAACCTGATGAATCAACCTTAAAAACAGTTGATTTTAGACGCTGCCTGCCCTTTCCTGGGGCCTCCTGGTAGCGCAACAACATCAGTTTTCCGTATCCGAGCAGCCGCTTCAGATAGGTCTAGACCCTTCTTACTCCAACGAGAGAGAGAGTGTAACCATTTTAATAGCTGACCTGAACACTGCCTGCCCATCTAGGGTCTTCTGGCAGCCCAATAAAAACGTCAGCTTTCTATATCTGAAACCTTCAGATCGTATTTAACTGCTCTCATCTCAATTGAGAGAAAAGCAATAACCTTTCCTTCCGTGAAACAAGGTTTTGAAAAAAGGGAAGGTAAGAATATCTAGATTCAAATGAATACTAGATCCTTCTAGTAAATAAGGTTGGGTGAGGATGAAAATCACTCTACTTGTAAGAATAATTGAGTATGGCTCTATACCAAGAAAGTTGCCAATACTGAAACTCTCTTGGAGGCTACCACAACCAAGAACACCAATTCCTTGTTAAAGGATGAAGAGAAATATGGTGCATCGGCCCAAGGAGCTGACCCTGTAAGCCGACAAAACTAGAGCCAATCCTCCGAGCACAAGGGCGACCCAACTGGTGGACTTATGCACGTCACCCCTTGTATAACAGCCCGGACCAAAGAGTGTGAAGTAAGCGACCTTTGGAAGCAAGGCCGAGATCGGATCCTTGATATAACTTAAGGCTAGCTCCGTCTCCTTTCCAAATGTAGGAAGGCAGGAATTTTACCTTTGACAAACTTCCACGGATGCCACCATCTGGTTTCACACCAGGAACATGGGTCTTCCAGACCGTAGGATATCTGGTCCTGGAGGCCAGCTCTCTTGTATGAATCAAGGGAATTGCCGCTGATTCTGAAAGCCCCGATCCTCGAGAATGTGGGCTATAATAGCCAGACCATTAATTCACCTGTTGCAAGGCAGGATGTAATACCCCATGCAAAGTAGGCCTGGACAAGATGTAAGGGACTGTGGGTCCTCTACTACCACCCTTACTGTTCCTGCACCGAGAGGTCGTCAGGGTTATGCCGGAGTAATCAGGCCAGCTTCCGTTCTCCTCTAATGTTGCATAGAAGCCACAAAAGTCGCGGCACTGGGGGGAGAGACACAACCAGTGACAACTGGTCCCCCCGGATTACAAACACATCTGCCCCGCATGCGGGTGGATCCTTTATCCTTGACCCCAAGCTGTTCAATCTCTTGTTGAGCCTGGACGCCAATACATCTTATGTACAGGGTACTATTTTTGTGACATTTGGTCAGGAAAACAGTCGGGGTGTAGAGGTCATTCTCCCGGAGACACTTGTTGACGGCTCCAGCGAATCGCCTGCCAATTCTGCATTTCATGAAATGACGAATGTCAATAGGCAAGGCACAAGCTCCTCCTTGGTAAATTAAGTAAATCACTAGTATGGCATAGTCTGATTGTACTCTGACAGAACCAACCTGCCACCTGAACGTTCAGGCCCCTAAGCCAGATGCTCCATCGGTAGCTGTAGCTGACAGATAAGGCTCCCTTGGAGCTTGACTACTTCCCCTGGGCCATGGTCTCTTCCTGACCTGGCAAACCCTTTTAGTTAAGAATCACCAAGAGGAATTCCAGCATATCTCTGGGACCGGGTTCTTTGGATAATGCTAGGTCAAGATCCACTCTTTCTAGGCCGACAAAATACTGTTTATAACAGCCCTGAATAAAAGTTAGTATAGGGAACTGTCTTGAATGAAGCCAGCATCTTCCCTAGTGCCTTAATCAAAAGGCCAAAAGTAAGGAACTGTTCCTTGCCGTGACCACATAGACCAGTTTTCTTATAGCGATGGTCTTGTCTGAGGCCAAAAAACTCTCCTTTTTGGACTGTGCCAAACATACCCAGCTTCTTGTCAAATGAAAGAATGTATCTTTAGAGTTCCAGATACTTGACCATGCTGGACACCCTTAGGTCCGGCCATGCTACTGACTGACCCATCAGCAGGAGTTTGCTTCGGTATGCCATTACTGCTATACCCTGGGCCTACAGACCTGCTAGAGGCGGGCCCTAGCACCCTGACAACCCAGGCACGGAGGCTAACCCAAAAGGGCAAGACCACCAACTGGAGATAGTGCTGTTCCCCTGCGAAACGCAGACAACCTCTGCAGACCCAAGTAAATAAACACATATGCAACTGGCTCCCCATGTGTGTATGTGGCAAGTGTTAAAGCCATATGCCTCAATGGAAGTGTGTGTACATGGCAGCGTGTGTTCCTGGAAGCATGAATTCATATAAATATGTTTTAAGCAAAACATGCATATAGCATGTGTGCTCTGGAACAAGCATCTTGCAAGCAAGCATGCGCTATAAACGTGTTATGCAACAATGTGCAACATGAACCCATGCAGACACGTATTTCTATGCAAACACAAGGAATCCTGTATTGCTTAATTAGGCCGCCATGTGCAACTTTAAAGTAATCATGCATCCTTATGCGATTCAGCATCTTCCATGCGATCAACATCTTATGCATTTTAAGCACTACTGTGCGGACAAGAACCCTTGTGTGACCAAGGACTCTTGTGTGACCAAGCACCCCTGTGCGATCCAGCATCCTTATGCACTCAAGCATCTTAATGCGACTTTAGGCATTTCTGTGAAACAAGCCTCTCTATGTGATCAAGTATCCTTGGGTAATCCAGGACGCTGTTGATCCGACAACCATGTGTGATCCAGCTTCTTTTTGCATTCAAGCATCTTTAAGCGATCTTTAGGCATTCTTGTAGAAACAAGCCTCTCTGTGCGACCAAAATATCCTTGAGTAATCAAGGACTTGGGTGATCGGGTAATCATGTGTGATTCAGCATTTTTATGCCTTCAAGCCTCTTTATGCGATTCTAGGCATTTCTGTGGAAACAAGCCTCTTTGTGTGACCAAATATCCTTGGGGAATCAAGGACTTGGGTGATCAAGTAATCATGTGTGATTCCAGCATTTTTATGCATACAAGCATCTTTATGCGAACTTAGGCACTTCTGTGGAAACAAGCCTCTCTGTGTGACCAAATATCCTTGGGTAATCCAGGACGCGGATGATCAGGTAACCATGTGTGATCCAGCATCTTTTTTGCATCCAAGCAACTTTAATGCGATTTTAGGCATTTCTGTGGAAACAAACCACTTCTGTGTGACCAAACATCCTTGGGTAATCAAGGATTTGGGTGATCAGGTAACCATGTGTGATCCAGCATTTTTATACATACAAACGTCTTTATGCGATTTTAGGCCTTTCTGTGGAAACAAGTCTCTCTGTGTGACCAAATATCCTTGGGTAATCCAGGACTTGAGTGATCAGGTAACTACCATCTTTATGCACTCAAGCATTTCTATGCAACTCTAACAAACATGCAACACCATACAGGCAGAAACATGTATCCTTATGCGATCCACAATAAAACATGCTCTGTTACTTGTTTTTATCCCGCATGCATTCCAAACTCATGTATCTTATGCAACATGCAGACTGGTAAAGAGGAAGTTATCCTCTGTAGATGTGCGTTTCCTCAATTAAGAGACGTTAGCAATGTGTACCAGCAACTGTGCATCCCTCAGATGTGCATTTGGTTAGCCTGAAGCTGACACCAGGCTGAGGACCATATGGAGGTCTTACTAGCCACCTATAGGAAAACCTCTCTTTACACTCCAAGGAGAAGATAGAGGCTTTGGCCGAGTAGGCAGAGGGAAATTATATGCAGCATGAATCTCTGAAAAGACTGCAGGTGCAATCAGAACCTGCAGGGCTTTTGATAGCTTCTCCTCGTTAGGCTGCAGCTCCTGTCTCCTGTCCTCTGACAGTGAACCTTCATCCCCAGCTCTTCTAATCCCTTTGTTTAAGGATTAAAGCAGGAAAAAGGGACACACCCTGCTTTTTTTTTTTTTTTTTGCTTCTTGTGAGGATGCTGCGAACATAGCAGTTAACCTCTTGTAGAACAACAAATGTGATGCAAAAAACAAAACACATGCAGAGTGGCTGCAATGTTGGGGGAGGCTGCATTGATTGCCTGACAGGTCTGATGGCTCAATCTGTGAGCTGTTTAAGTCTCTACAGGGTAGAATAAGGGGCCACCAGGTTCAGGTGGCGATTCCTTTTTATATTCCTACCCCTGACCTTATTCAATGGGGAGACAAAGTCCTAAGCTAAAAGCAGAGGAGCTTAACCCATGTGCATCAACAGCTGAAGTCTGGCAGCAACAATGCCTGCTAATCTGCACAGCTAGATGCGGAGTAGGCGTCTTAGATGAATCTGTATCCAACTCACACAAGGTGCTTACATTTGTGTCCCCCTAGCTTTACAGAGCTCTGACGTCTGGGCCTTTTTGAAGAGCCCTCTCTGCGACTGCACTGAGCCGGTGAGCACGTGCGACATGGTAGAGCCTGAAGCTGAGGAAGTGGGACGCACAATAGACCAGCTAACACTTAAGCTTCCGTTTTTGGAAAGCATGGTAAGCGAAAACATCAGGCATGTTTTACTGCCCATAGTAGTGGAAAAACAGATAAGACTTGCAGCTACTCATGGAAGACAATCCTTTGCATAGGATTAAGGGCATTTTTTTTTTTTATGTACCAGCCCCTTCAAGGGGAGATATATGGGTACTACAGCCATCCTGTCTGAACAGACATAGTGGCCCAGGCTACATGCCGGCTAGGGGAGGTATATGGATGCCCTGAGCCATCCCGTCTCAGAAGACATCGTGGTTTACATTGCCCATGCATAGAAACATAATATAGGCGAGACCCATAGTCCCCTACAGAAGACCTACTGTCGAACCAAGTCCCGTAGGTCCCTCTCTTACCTTTCCACGCTGCAGGGTATTGCCAAGCAAGAGGCCCAATCTTCCCCCTTCACCGTGGGTATAGTCCTAGACCTTCAGGGACCGGGGTCCATAGCAGGAACACCACACCCCTGGACCTATATAGCACCCTGGCAGCAGAAAAAACATTTGGTCCTTAGAAGGCACAAAGTTCTGGAACCCAGGATCCAGCCCTCCGCAGAGAGGCATTATAGGCTAAACCTCGTTCTTCGTACCGAGGCCCGGGTACCGTCCACTTTGGCTATGAAGCACCTTGGACGGATCCGAATTTATGGAGGCTTTTTACATCCAGCATGGATCCCTCCAGTGGAGCTCCTAAGAGCACATGTTAACTCGTGACCAACACCTTAGACACTGATGAAAAAACTGAGGTACTCCCAGTAGGGGAGGGGTTATATAGGGAGGGAACTTCCTGTTTAATTGATTACACCAGTGTCCATCACCTGAAGGTACTCCATATAACCCACATGTAATGGCTATGCAGCTCTGTGTCCCGTGATGTACGATAAAGAAATTAGAAATTGCTGAACACATACATAATATAGAAATTGGTTTTAGATACCACAATGTGTCCTTGCACTTTAAGAGATTTCATAAACAGGACCCCTCCTGTTAAAATTTTTGGGGAGTTGACTGTGTACTTCCCAACTGGAGAGGTTCAAATCTGGTGCGTGAAACATCCAAGCGAGAGACACGCTGGATATTTCACATGGATACATTAGTGCCCAGGGGTATGAACGTCGAATTAGACATGAACTTTTTTTTTTAAGTGATTACTAAAAATCACTAACATTGCTATAAGGTTGCTGATATTTGCTGCTACAATGTGGTGTAATTGGTTGCTATGTTAAAGTTATTGAGAGACGCACATGGTATGGCAACATGACAGGAGAGTGTGATCGGCTCTCAATGGAGTTGGTTCACACACCTCCAGGGCAGCTGTGGTCTGCACTGGAAAAGGGTCCTGTGCATCTTTGGCTCCATTTCAGGTCTGAATGCAGGCAACAATTCAGACCTGATTCGCCCCTTGAAACAGAGAACAGGGACGCAGCTGACCCCCTGCTGTGAGCCACGGCCCGCAGCTAGTGTGAACCCGGCCCAATGTGACATGCACTTTTTTTGAGGGTTTTGTTTTAATCAATTGTGTTACTTTTTATCTTGTTTCTGATGAACCTTAAACTCCTTGCTCCTCCCATGAACATTCAATTTTAGCCATGTCTTGCACTTTCTATTTACCAGATTATTGTGCTCTTCTTCAGACAATACCTTTCTCTTTTCACTCCTGCTGCTATCCCTATCTTCACTAGTGTTGCTCACGAATATTCGCATTGCGAATATTCGACTCGAATATAGCATATTCGAGAAATCGCGCTATATTTCGAATTTCGCGGTGAATATTCGCAATTCCGAATATTCGCATTTTTTCAATTTGATTTTTAAAACAGATCACATCCTATCGACGTCTAAAAGCATTGCTGGTATGATTAGAGACCCTGGGCCGAGTAGCTAAGCTGAGGCGATCCTTTTATGTTGCCAAATTGAAAAAAAAAAAATTGCGATTTTTCGCTATTGCGAATGCGAAAATGATTGCGAATTTTCGATAACTGTGGTAGGAGAACTCTGATTGTCTCTGATGCAAAAGGGGGGGGCTTTGTGTATGTGTATGTTATGAATATTTGTATGTTTGATATTATTATTTTTTGTAAGAAGGAAAAAATTGCGCATACCTTAAAAAAGGGGAGAATACAGCAGCAACTCAAAAATGTTATACAACATAAATTAATACAAGACAGAAAATGGAGTCGCTCTACAAGAATAAAAAATATGTCTAGTGACAAGACATGTGGGCAAATTATAAAATAAGCAAGCGCAAATAACTTGTGAAATACACAGTGAAACAAATATATAAAGAAATATAGTCCCAATAATAGAAAAATAATCTTTCATAAAAATGTCTTTGATATGTGAAGTGAAAAAAAGTCCAAAGCATGCAGCATGAACGTGTTCAATCTTCAAGGTGTTTGATTGACAAATGGCTGTGACAGATGGATAGAGTAAAGAATCACCACCAATGCAAAACACTTTTTATTTTGTATTGTAAAATATCACGAATATTCTGAGCCAATCAGAGTGCTCCTTCCGCATTTGCCGAATATTCGCAATTATTTTGTATTGTAAAATATCAAGAATATTCTGAGCCAATCAGAGTGCTCCTTCCGCATTTGCCGAATATTCGCAATTATTTTGTATTGTAAAATATCAAGAATATTCTGAGCCAATCAGAGTGCTCCTTCCGCATTTGCCGAATATTCGCAATTATTTTGTATTGTAGAATATCACGAATATTCTGAGCCAATCAGAGTGCTCCTACAGCATTTGTCGAAATTGCGCAATAAATATCGCATTCGCATGTTGCGATATTTCGATAAAATATCACGAATATTCTGAGCCAATCAGAGCGCTCCTCCAGCATTTCTCGAAATTGCGCAATAAATATCGCATTCGCATGTTGCGATATTTCGATAAAATATCACGAATATTCTGAGCCAATCAGAGTGCTCCTACCGCAGTTATCAAAAAATCGCAATTATTTTCGCATTCGCAATAGCGAAAAATCGCAATCATTTAATTTCGATAAAATATCACGAATATTCGAATTTAGCGAATATATCTCGAATATTCGAATATATATTCGAGATATATCGCGAAATCGAATATGGCATATTCTGCTCAACACTAATCTTCACTACCACTCATTACTGACCTTGTTTCTTGACTACATTTCCACTTGATCCCTAACTATTACCTCTGCTATCAGAACCCCAGGTTGCTCAATTGCCTGGTGGGATAATCCTGAGGACCACATCCTGGCACTAACACACAGCAAAATACATCTGCACCATCAGGTGCTCTGGTGAAGACCAGTTAGTGCTTAGATCCTGCCCCATCCCCCAGGGGTACCAGCTTTTGCATTTATCCTGCTGGTTTATGTGTGAACTTTTTTACTGCCCTCTGAGCCTGACCACTTACTGTGATAGAATTTTTGCACAGAAAAAAAAATACATAATGGCACTACCAGAAAGGTTCTTTTGCAGGAACGTCCTGCTATAGGGTGTGAATGTTTTATTATTTTAGTATCAATGGTTTGGTAGTATATTTAAACTGTCCTTATTAGCAACAGCTTGAGGTCATGATGTTCTGTTTCTTGTTTTGGTGAACACTGTTAGTTCTGTTCGAGTCCTTGAATTTGTTTTGTCTATTTTTTATTGAGCTTATCAAAAGTCACATTGTTCCAGATTATCTAGCACTCCTGTTACAAGGCTCCTGTGTTCTTCTGTCTAAACAAAGGTACTATAATTGCTTTTCTCTGAATAAGGACGTGGTGTCTTTTTTCCATAACTGGTATAATTTTCTAAGTTATAATTTTTCTGTACTTAATTTTTCTAAAGTTGTTCAAATCATTTGTTAAAGTTTTTCAAACATAAGCAATAATAATAATAATAATAATAAATAAAAAAAACAGTACAACACAAATATATTAGTGAACAAAAAGTCACAAAAAATGCTAGCGTAATCCGACCCCTCTAAAAAAATAAAATGGGTAATATGTACCGTAGTGTTGTCCCGATACCGATACTAGTATCGGGACCGATATAATGCTCCCGATGCTTCGCCGATACTTTTTTTTTTTTGTTGTAGAGTGGCCGGGAGGAGTCAGTGGCTGGGGAAAGCAGGAGAGGGCGAGGGGAGTGCGGGCAGAGTTTGGCTGGAGAGGGGGCGGGCAGCACACGCTGGGGGTGTCAGGCCGGCGCCCCCCTTCCGTGACTGAAGAGGACTGAGCGCAGAGCGGGCGGCATAGCGGTGACATGGAGGCAGCAGCAGCAAATGAATATTCGCTTAGCAGCCTCTCGCTGATGCCCGGCTTTGCGGGGGGCGGGGTCCGTCGGCACACCCGGGACAAGGCCGTGGCTCCGATAATTCTCAGCTGTGACTGTCACAGTCACACAGCCGAGCAGACCAAAGCCGCCTCCCCCTCCTCTGTGTACGCTACAAGTGCTGTGCACGGCACGCTGATCATCTCAGCTGAGGTGCACAGCATTACAGGTCTGAAGGGGGGGTGTCTTTATTGTAGTGGGGGGTGTCTTTATTGTAGTGGTGGGGTGTCTGTATTGTACAGGGGGTGTCTATTGAAGAATGAGGTGTCTATTGTAGAGGGGTGGTGTCTGTATTGTAGAGGGGGTGTGTCTGTATTGTATAGGGGGTGGTGTCTCTATTGTAGAGGGGTGTGTGTCTGTATTGTAGGGGAGGGGTCTGCACTGTAGGGGGCAGTCTGTGTAACATGCAGGGGTCCAGAACTGTTAGAGGGGGTGTCTATGTAACATACAGGCGTCTAGAGCTGTGGGGGCTGTGTAATGTAAAGGGGCCCAGAGCTGCAGGGTGCTGTGTAATGTAAAGGGGTCCAGAGGTGCAGGGTGCTGTGTAATGTAAAGGGGTCCAGAGATGCAGGTTGCTGTGTAATGTAAAGGGGTCCAGTGGTGCAGGGTGCTGTGTAATGTAAAGCAGTCCAGTGGTTCAGGGTGCTGTGTAATGTAAAGGGGTCCAGTGGTGCAGGGTGCTGTGTAATGTAAAGGGGTGGAGTGATGCAGGGTGCTGTGTAATGTAAGGGGGTGCAGTGATGCAGGGTTCTGTGTAATGTAAAGGGGTGCAGGGTGCTGTGTAATGTAAGGGGGTCCAGTGATGCAGGGTGCTGTGTAATGTAAAGGGGTCCAGTGATGCAGGGTGCTGTGTAATGTAAAGGGGTCCAGTGATGCAGGGTGCTGTGTATTGTAAGGGGGTCCAGTGATGCAGGGTGCTGTGTAATGTAAAGGGGTTCAGAGATGCAGGGTGTTGTGTAATGTAAAGGGGTCCAGAGCTGTGGGGTGTTGTGTAATGTAAAGGGGTCCAGAGGTGTGGGGTGTTGTGTAATATAAAGGGGTCCAGAGCTGTGGGTTGCTGTGTAATGTAAAGGGGTCCAGAGCTGTGGGTTGCTGTGTAATGTAAAGGGGTCCAGAGGTGCAGTTGTGGAGAGGGGGTTATACAGTAGTGACACAGAGATATTGAAGGATGCAAGGGGTACAGTGGGGTGTTTTTACATTTTACAGTGGGTGGTTGCCAGCTATAGGAGCTGCCCTGGGTGCCAAATTCTCTAGGTACGCCCCTGGGGGGGCAGAGTCTGTGGAAGGAAATGCGGGTGGAGTCTGGCTGGAGAGGGCGGGCACAGTTGGTGGACGGAGTCAGCGGGAGGAGAGCGAGTCCTCATCTGCAGTTAAACTTGGTAAGCTGGCAGGGGTATAGGGTGCAGCTGCATCAGGATCGGTGACCAGTGCAGTCACATTCAGTCGCCGTCAGCGGCCGAATGTCCCTACTCTCATCTTGGTACACCCTGCATTCGGCTGCAGCAGACATCTTGTTACACCCAGCCTGACCTATATGGACTGGGTGTAACAAGATGTCTGCTGCTGCTTACTGCAGCCGAGTGCAGGGTGTACCAAGATGGGCGTTGCAGCATATTTTTTTTTATAAATTCAGTGTCATTTGTAGCAGAATTTCAGTGCCAGCCACCTGTCAGTGCAATCAGTGCCAGCCACCTATCAGTGCAATCAGTGCCCACAAGTGCCACATATCAGTGCTATCAGTGCCAGCCACCTATCAGTGCAATCAGTGCCCACAAGTGCCACCAATCAGTGCCACCTATCAGTGCCCACAAGTGCCACCTATCAGTGCCAGCCACCTATCAGTGCCACCTATTAGTTCCCATCAGCGCCGCCTATCAGTAGTGCCAGCCACCTGTCAGTGCCACCTATCAGTCCCCATCTGTCAAACTGCCACATGACATTGAAAAAAAGGAACGGTATTCGGTATCGGCGAGTACTTGGAAAAAAGTATCGGTACTTGTACTCGGTCTTAAAAAAGTGGTATCGGGACAACCCTAATGTACAGTATAAAAAACACTGCTTCTTAGGAAGTTAAATGATCTTTCCAAAAAAGATCGGAAATTACGACAAGAAAACTGTGGATTTTTTTCCAACTGAATTTTGGCTCAAACTTGTGTCAAGAACGCGGTGACGTACAACACTACGACGAGCCGAGAAGTTCAATGCTTCCGGTCATGCGTCGAATTGATTCCGAGCATGTGTGTTTTTTTGCATGTCAGAATTGCATACAGACGATCAAAATTTCCAACAATAACTTTTCCCGTCGGAAAATTTGAGAACCAGCTCTCAAATTTTTCTTGGCGGAAATTCCGACAGAAAAATTCCGATGGAGACTACACATGGTCGGATTTTCCAACCAAAAGCTCACACTGGAACCATGTAATGTGGTCTGATGAGACCAAGATAAACTTATTTGGTTCAGATGGTGTCAAGCGAGCGTGGCAGCAACCAGATGAGGGGTACAAAGACGAGTGAGCCTTGCCTACAGTCAAGCATGGAGGTGGGAGTGTCACGGTCTGGGGCTGCATTAGTGCTGCTGACACTGGGGAGCTACAGTTTATTGAGGGAACCATGAATGCCAACATGTACTGTGACATACTGAAGCAGAGTATGATCCTCTCCCTTTGGAGATTGGGCCGCAGGGCAGAATTCCAACATGATAACGACCCCAAACACACCTCCAAGACAACCACTGCCTTGCTAAAACAGCTGAGGGTAAAGGTGATGGACTGGCCATTGGCGCCTGTGTTGACAGGCTTTTGTTTGTATCAAACACATTGACTGTTTTCATCGGATAAACCAATCATGTGTGGGCCCCATCGGTTTTTTTTCCATCGGTGTTAAAAAAAAAAAATAGAACATGTTTTACATTTTTCCTATGGATAAAAAAACAAAAGATAAATCCGATCGTCTGTATGGAACTCCATCGGTCAAAAATCCATGCATGCTCAGAATCAAGTCGATGCATTTGAACCGATGAATTTGAACCGCTTCAAACATGTTTGAAGCGGTTCAAATTCAGGACAGAAGGAGGTCAACGGAACCTGACAATAATATCTAAATTATCTTAGAAATGCCCCAAGCTGATGTCAAAATGATGCTATTGACAAAAGCACAAATCCCATCTACATCCCTAAACTGGAATTTTAATTAAAAACATTGTGAACAGGCAGGTTTTTTTTAGTACACAAGAGAACTACCTTGTCTCCTTGACTTTAAAGTATTCTTACCTGCATGCAGAGCTCAGAGTATATTTTTGGCATCTGCCAAAAGGAATGAACTCCCTAAAAAAACGAAAACCAGAAGACTGGCCAAAAATGGCAGTTGAGATGAGATTAGTTTCACTTTAGACCCCTTTCACACAGGCGTTTCGTTTGTCTGTTTTTCATCCATCCATTGACAGACGGGTTATCATCTATTTACTTCTGTTTACGTCCGCTTTTGTTAACATTCATTTTTTTGGAACGGATCAAAGCCCTATTTTTCTTCCGTTAAAAAAACAAATGAAAAACGGATTTAAATGGACAAATGGTAGTGGATGTAAAAAAAATGATGTACAACTTATGAGAAACTGTTTAGAAACTGATGTAAACTGTTCCATTTTTTCTTTGAAAAAACATAACTGAAGTTATAAAATAAATGGAACACTCGTGTGAAAGGACCCTAAAGCCCTGTACACACGATCGGATATCTGATGGAACTAATCCGATGGATTTTTTCATTGGATATCCGATGAAGCTGACTTTCATCAGTCTTGCCTACACACCACCAGTCAAAAATCCGATCGTGCCAAAACGCGGTGACATACAACATTACGACGAGCCGAAAAAAAATTAAGTTCAATGCTTCCAAGCATGTATCGACTTGATTCTGAGCATGCATGGATTTTTGACCGATGGAGTTCCATACAGACGATCGGATTTTTCTTTTGTTTTTTTATCCATAGGAAAAATTTAAAACATGTTCTTTTTTTTTTTTTTAACACCGATGGAAAAAAAAAACGATGGGGCCCACACATGATTGGTTTGTCCGATGAAAACAGTCAATCGGTCTGTTTTCAGCGGAAAAACCGACCGTGTATACACGGCTTCAGGGGCATTTAAGCATTTTTATATTTTTGAATTGACTGATTGAATGACAGGTCTACCTAAGGCTGGCCATACATGGTCGAATTTCGAAAGAATTTTCTTTTGAAAATCAGAAAATGTGTGCGTTTTGTGATCCGATGATGCCACCATTGATTTCGAAATTCAACCAACCAAGCCTTCAATTTCACCTCATGATTCTACAGAAAATAATTTTCGTAGCTGGGAATCTTCTTTTCTTGTACATACGCATTTCTTTTTCGATTACATTTCTTACATTATTCTCCCATTATTGATTACAAAATCGTTTGTTTTTAAAAACATTTCCAAAATGTTCGATTACTGAAATTCGATTGTCGCACGAAAATCGGGTGTTGCTGCAGCCCACTAATGGTGCGAAATACGAATGAAAATTCTTAAATAAGATTTTCGAAAGAAAATTCGAAACTCGACCCATGTGTTGCCTGCCTAATACAACTCAGTGTTGTCACCTTATATAAATTCATCAAATCAGCCCTAGTAAGATTTATTATCTTTTACAGGTGGGGGTTTAATTTATTCAGGAATTATACATATTTTGATGCTTTGAAACTTATGCCTATCCCACATATTTAGTCATTCTGTGTACTTTTACTGAAGAGTTGAAACCCATATGTGTCTCATTGGAGAGATTTAATTTCAATCCCTGTTGTGTAGACACAACAGGAAATCCATCCAAGGAGAGGGAAGCCCCGCTTAATCAGTTTTTACTATGAATAGATTTCCTCTCTATTCCTGCCCTGGGAAATTTCCCTATTACTTTTAGCTGTGGACACCAAAACCAAAACAAAAAGAGCTTGAATTTTGTGGGGACACATGGGATTCTAACTTTTCCCTACAAAAAAAAGGTTTAGTATTACAGCGTAAAATTTAAAGACAACAGTAGTTTTACCTAAAGAAGAAACTAGTAATGTTCCTCTAAGCAAATCTTGCAATTGCCTGACCGAATTAAATATTGTATCTATCTTATATATCCCACTAATCTAGAGACCCTACCTGGAAAGAATGGCAAATCAAGATGATATGGAGTGTCTTTTCGTCTTGGTTTCATGAGCAGCTTGGTATTCTCTGTTACTGTTTGCTCATACGGCATGCTGGTGGACTGATGTTTATCGTCAATAGAAATTAAAGGTTTTGCCTGCTCATTGCTACCTGCACATGCAACAAAGCACATAAAAACAAAATAAACCATAACGAATAATAAAAAAAATAAAAAAAATAAGGGGTGCTTTATAAAAATAAATAATAATTATTTGAAAAATAGTTTAGGGAAGACCTTATGGCACCCAAGCAATATCAAACCTGTACAGTAATGGAAAATGATAGCTGGAGAAGGAAAGGTTTGATAGGATTGGTTGTTCTAAATTTTCTGAGAAGTCTTTCTCTAGCCACCTAAATACAAGCAAATTACACCCTGTCCTTCCCTGGGCCCTTTGTCCATTTTTAGTGCTGCGGTACATTGACTGACAATTAGTCATGCAAGACTGCACTATGAATTTTCTATAATTCATTCAGAAAAAGAGTGTTCTTTTGGTGGTATTTATAAACCACCACTTTCCATAGATTGGTTCTAAGGTCAAAAACTTTTTACCCTTAATGCATTATCTCTCCCCCCACGACTAGGTCCCCCTCCCCCAATTCCTAAGCACTTACCTGTCTTCTCACACAATCCTCTCAGTTGTAGCACCATTCTCCCTTTTTCCTGTTTTCCCAGGAGCAGGAGCCACAGGCTGTGAGAAGTGAGAGGGGGGCAGTACTTACCAGCGCGATGTGTGTCTATATATGCACACAGTCTGGATCGGAAGTGCTCCTGCATGGGTACCCCCTTAGCACCGTGCTTGCTGAGGGGTCACCTGGAGAAGAGGAGGGCCATTTGCACAGAGCAGGTAAATATGACTTTTTTTTTTAATTCCCTTTATAAAAACTTTAAATTCTCTTATAAAACATACAAACTAAAATTGAATGACAGCACAAACACTCCCAAAATGCTCCCTTTTTTGGAAAGTAGACACCCCAAGGTGTCAAATGTAAGTGCAGGCAGTGTGACCGCAGTGATTAGCTCACAGACATCACAATGCACAGAGCCACTCTGATTGGCTTTGCACATTTTGCCTGTGATCTATGCTGTCTAAGGACAGTACGATCACAGGCACTGCGAGTGTGCACCAACAGTCAACACTATGATATTTAAAGGCTAAGTTAACCTTTCTCAATATGTTACATGTTACAGTATACCCATATTTAGGGTGTAAGATATAAAATGTTGATCATCCAATACCTCACCCCCGATCAGCTCCTTCCTTGTGACGAGGGGTGGAGGACCTTCTTCCTGTACCCACTGTCACAATTTGAAAACTGTGTGGTCATGCAGCGCTCTGCCCACACGGCTGCATCATTCATTCACAGAGTTCTATGAATTAATGCCTACAAGTAGCTTCAGCCTCTGCGGATGATGGCTTGTTGTTCTCAGTGAACTGTAAGGGTGCTTGTGAGCGATCTCATAGTTCATTTGTCTATATCAAAGGTATGAACAGTGTATTGACATTCTGCAAGAGCCTGACAATGCGCCTGCAATCTGCTGATCCTGGGTGCAATGCTTTACAGGCTTGTGGCAAAAAAGGTAAAAAATAAAAAAGTGAACTTATCCTTTAAAATGTCCATTCAGAATAATCACTCCCTTGACTGTCCGTTTAACTAAAACGACTGGTTGCTAGGTGACTAGGATTTAATAATTTCTCAGGTTCAATAGCCTGACAATTAACATGTAAATGAAACCTGAAATAAATCAAATATGCAAACACAATGAAATCAAAGCCCAACTGAGGGTGAGCAAAACACATTCAGATGCATCAAAACAAAGCATGTGCAGAATCTTGTAGTTCATTTTCTTTAGCCACACAAAAGAAAAGCCCATCCCCTGCAAGGATGCTGCAGAGAAGGCCGTTTCTCTCTGTGGAAACAGATGTCTCTCTGCAGAGGCCTGACATGCTGAGTCAGAACTATAATTCTGCAATGACAAAGCGCATGCGCATGCTCATTAAACATAGTGTATAAAAGAAATAAAAGCTCAAGCTAATATAAATAAGCAGTTGTTTTATGGCATGCAAGCAAAACAGAATTAAAACCAGTGCTTCTGTACCAAATGACAATTAGAGAAGTTAAAGTGTTACAATGAACTGTTCCAGAACAGAAACTGTACTTCACTACTGTCCAACCCTCCTCATCAAATTTAAAATAAATAAATAAATTCCAAACAAGCGAGTGTTCTCATTTCCAAAATGCAGTTACATTGATGGCAGAAGATGAAACATCTACATGTTTAAAACATTGCACTACACTGGTTTAAATAATAAAACCAAATATTTTTCTTTATTATGTTTAAAATTCAAACATGGTAAAAATTAAATACTAATTTTAATAAAAGAAGCAACCTATCCATGACGTTGTCTATATATCCCCTATTCCAAAAAAAGTTGAGACGCTGTGTAAAATCTACATAAAAACAAAATGCAATGATTTTAAAATCTCATATTCCCATATTTCATTCACAATAGAAAACATATCAAATTTTTAAACTGAGAAAATGTACCATTTTAAGAAAAAAAATAAGGCAATTTAAAAATTTATGACAGCAACATGCCTCAAAAAATTGGGACAGGGCAACAAACACCTGGCAAAGTGATACTAAAAAGAGCTAACAGAACATTTCGTAATGAATGAGTTTAATTGGCAACAGGTCAGTAACATGAATGGGTAGAAAATAGCATCTTAGGGAGTCAAGAGTGTCAAGAGTTAAAGACAGGCAGAGGTTCACAAATCTGTGAAAATCTTAATCTAAAAATTTTAGAACAATTTCAGAATAATGTTTATCATTGACATAAAATTGCAAAGACTTTAAATATATCACAATTTACAGTACATAAAATCATCAAAAGATTCTGAGAATCTGGAGAAATCTCTGGGCCAGATTCAGATACATTATCGTATCTATCGGCGGGCGTAGCTTATCTCAGATACACTACGCCGCTGTAACTTAGGGGGCAAGTTCCGTATTCAGAAAGAACTTGCGCCCTAAGTTAGGCCGGCGTAGTGTAAATTTGGCTGGTAGTGGGCGTGTTTTATGTTAAACTATCATGACCCCACGTAATTGACGCTGTTTTCGAACGGCGCATGCGCCATCCGTGGACGTATCCCAGTGTGCATGCTCGAAATCACGTCGCAAATAGTCAATGTTTTTGACGTGAATGTAACTTACGTACAGCCCCATTCACGGACGACTTACGCAAACGACGTAAAATACGACGCTGTTCATACATTTCCGACGTCCATACCTAACATGACTTACCCCTGCTTTATGAGGGGTAACTTTACGCTGGAAAAAGCCTTACGTATACGACGTAAAAAATGCGCCGGGCTTACGTACGTTTGTGAATCGGTGTATCTACCTAATTTGCATATTCCTCGCGTAAATCTACGGAAGAGCCACCTAACGGGCAGCGTAAATATGCAACTAAGATACGACGGCATAAGAGGCTTACGCCGGTCGGATATTAGCAAAATTCCGGCGTATCTTGTTTTCTGAATACAGAAAAAAGATACACCGGCGCATCCTAGAAGTTAAGCGGCGTATCAATAGATATGCCAGCGTAACTTCTTTCTGAATCCGGGCCTCCGTGTGAAAGAGACAAGGTTGAAATGTAAAATTGGATGCCTGTAAGCTTCGGGTAATTAGACAGCACTACATTAAAAACAGGCATGATTCCGTGATGGACATACTGGGCAATACATGGGAAATACTTTAAAAAAAAAAACACAGTCCAAAATGTAAGTTAAAGCTATATAGAGAAGAGGCCTTATCTGAACATGATCTAGAAACACTATAATATTCTCTGGACCAAAGCTTATTTAAAATGGTCTGTTGCAAAGTGGAAAACTGTTCTGTGGTCAGACAAATTGAAGTTTGACATTCTTGTTGGCAAGCATGGGCACTGTACCATGCAGACTAAAGAGGAGAGGGACCTTCTGGCTTGTTATGAGCGGTCAGTTTAAAAGCCTGTATCTTTGATGGTATGAGGGTGCATTATTCCATATGGAATGGACAGCTTGCACATCTGGAAATGTTAAAAGATATATTCAGGTTTTAGAGCAGTCTATGCCTCTATACAGACATTTTAGGGAAGGCATTGCATATTTCAGCAGAACAATGTTAAGTGCGAGTGCTTAACTGGCCTGCCTGCAGTCTAGACCAGTGTTTCTCAACTCCAGTCCTCGGGGCGCACCAACAGGTCATGTTTTTAGGATTTCCCTCAGATCAAACTGCTGTGGTAATTACTAAGGCAGTGAAACTGATAAAATCACCTGTGCACAATAATGGAAAGCCTGAAAACAAGACCTGTTGGTGTGCCCCGAGGACTGGAGTTGAGAAACACTGGTCTAGACCTTTCAACAATTAAAAAATATATGGTGTGTCTTAAAATAAAAAATATGACAAAGAAGACCCAGCACTGTTGAGTAGTTAGAATCCTATATCAGGCACCATGCCTCTCCCAGAACTCCAGCAATTGGTCTCCTCAGATCCCAGATTTTTACAGAGTGTTCTTAAAATAAGAGGGGATGCTACACCATTGTAAACATGGCACTGTTCCAACTTTTTTGAGACCTGTTGCTGCCATCAATTTGAAAATGATCTTAATTTTTTCTTAAAATGGTACATTTTCTCAGTTCAAATATTTGATATTTTTTCTTTTTTCTATTGTGAATAAAATATGGGTTTATGAGATTTGCAAATCATTGCATTCTGTTTTTTTTGTAGATTTTACACAACATTCCAGGCTTTGTTGCCTCTCACATGTAAACCTAGTATGGTTTACATGTGAGAGGCAACAAACAATTTCACAAATGTTTCTGTGTCTTTATCCTTTGCCCACACCCAATATGTTCAATTTAATGCAGGCCCGCCATTTGTGAGTCAAGGTCACAGTGTTGCAGATCAAGTTCAGACAATGTGGAAAAAAAATTAATGTCCAAAATTATTCTGCCATTGTTGAGCTAACAAACGTGAAAATGCAACAATGTTTTTTTTTCCTAAAACCAACTCCACAGGTGAAAGGTACAATAGGTTTAGCAGTCATTTATGGTAGATAATCTCTGCCAGTGGTTAATGTATTGTTGTGGTTATTCCTTACAAGCTCAAGGAATACTTTTCCAAATATATTGTATTAAAATGCTTGAAGTTGTTAAAGAGGAGTTCCACCCAAAAATGGAACTTCCTCTTAACCCACTCCTCTCCCCCTTACATGCCACATTTGGCATGTCATTTTTTTGGGGGGTGAGTGGGGGCTTCAGGAGAAGGGGACTTCCTGTCCCACTTCCTCCTTCCGCCGAGGGGCTGCAAAGGCGATTAAGCTTAATCGCCTTTTGGCAGCCCCTCCCTGTAGGCGATCGCCTAGGACACGTCAGGTCCTAGGCGATCGCCTGTCCAATCAAACAGCGCAGCGCCGGGCCGTGCGCAAATGCGCAGTGCCACTCGCGCATGCGCAGTGGGTGCCCGACCGTGAAGCCGAAAGCTGTCACGGCCGGGTGCCCACAGTGACAATGAAGACGCCGGCTGGGGAGGGGGGGAGAGGAGCGGACCCCCGGCCGGCGCGTCGCTGGAACGCTGGAGCAGGTAAGTGTCAGTTAAAAGCCAGCAGCTACACTTTTTGTAGCTGCTGACTTTTAATAAACTTAAAAAATGGGTGGAAAACCCCTTTAAGGTCTGTTTTTGGCATCAATAAGCAAATAATTTCTCAAGAATCATAATAATTAGCTGCCAGCAAGTAAGTCTTGACTTCTCACTGTGACAATGAAGAAAGGCAGTTAAAGCAGACATTGCCCTGTGCTGGGTCGTGGTTGTCTTCTTGGAGTCCTCAGCTTTCCCAAAGTCTTCATTGAAGGCCATTTACATCACCCAAAGTAAATATCTTTTTTTACTCCTAATGTTTGTTTTTTACATGTAGTGCCCGCTTTGTTTTTATTTATTTTTTAACAGGACAAGCAACACTGTTACATTGTTCAGCAAGAACAATTGAGCATCCAGGGAAATTGGGAGTCCTGACATGCATATGTGTTCTAAAGTCAATAGGGTTAATTAACCAAGGCTGGCCATACACAGTACGAATCTCGGCCGGTTTAGCAGGAACTGGCTGAGGATCGAACTGTTAATGAGTAGGCTGAATGTACCAAGTTAAAACGACCAATCGGTCTTCTCCCGGTGGGGATGGCTTCCCCCCCCCCACCCCTCCCCCCCCACCAGTGGGTCAGACAATTGCTTGGCAGGAGGGATTCCCCAGTCAGCACTGTCTGTGTTGATGGGGGAATGGTGTGAATTTCTTTCCTAAAACCCGTGGCTGTGAGAAAGAAATTCACACCATGTATGAGCTGCCTAAAACTTCAGAGAATCTCCACTTAGCTTATTGTATAAGGCAAATTAATGTTCACTTGGAATACTCAGTGCTGTGGAAGGAAAAATAGAGTAACTGTATTTTTGCTTGCACATAACAGAAATTAACTGCATAAAGCATCTACTTCACCAAGCTAAGTGAACGTTCACTTTGCAAAGTTAAACTAAAGGCAAAACCGTTTTTTTCATTTTGGCTAGAGTAAGGGAGAGTTATAACCTTTGTGAGTATGTTTGTATGCCATCTTTGTTCCATTGGTACACTTTCCATCTGATAACCAAAACAGGAGGTCAGAATAATCTTTTAAAATTTAAGAATTCTCTGGTTGGTACTAGGGTCACCAGAACTAGTGGCCCTATTGGAAGATTTGCTCTCTATACCTTTTCAGGTGACAACACCAATTTTATTTTTTATTTTGAGTTTAGTGATAATAGTAAACAGGATAAATTGAGAGGGTGAATGTCCCCTGCGGGGGCACACACAGCAATCAAAACCTGACAGGTGTTTTAATCCCCCTCTACTCCATCCAAAGCTAAGAATATTGATAACAGTCTCTACTCTTTTAGAAAGTCAACTGCAAGGCTCAAACATGCCGGTCCCAGAACTTGTAATTTAAAGCTCCAAAATGTTTTTATTCCCCTGACACTTATATGGTAGGATTTGTTACAAATATATGTTATGAGTAAGCTAAAACAACATGACAAGACAGTCAAACAAAAATAAGCACACATGATTATGGCAAAAGTAGAAGTTAATATGTCAGAACACTGAACAGTACCTGGACAGTACCTTTCATCTCCGGGGCTGAGTAGACACTTTGCTTCCTCTGTTTTGGGGAAACGTTCTAGGTTTACAATATACAAATAAGGATGTGGTTTAGTTCATATATTTACATATCCATGCATTATAATTCTAAAAGAATAAATACTGAAGAAGGCAGAACTTCTAATGACTGAAATCTGCCTGCATAGTGTATTTTATATTTGGAAAGGAGTGGATTTTAGACAAATATGTGGAGGTTAATATAGGTTAGGATGATGGAGTCAAATGGCAAACTCATGCAGATAGCCTGAATTCACAAGCTTGTAAACTTGGTATAAGCAGATTTGTAAAGAATGGAACTACATAGAAAGAAGATGGTGGCTACTTCAAAATAAGGATCTGATTCCTAAAGTAACTACAGCACATTACCAATAAATTGCTGTTGACAGGTATAAAGGCGGGCACCTAGAGGGGCCTGTAAATACCTGCAACATATTCCAGTGCCTCTGCCTACTCAAATGGCAGGTCAATCTGATCAAGCAAAGCATTGGCACTCCCTGGCAATGACGAGCTTGCCTGTGCCCACTCATGTATTCTTATTATTTAGTGACCTAGCCCATTGAAGTAATGGATCAATATGAACGTATGGAAATGGGAGAGAGAGCGCAAAGTCCAAAACTACCAGGGAGTGACAGAGTCATGCGCCCAATTGTAACGGTCGAGCAATTGGGCAGAATGAAGGCATCAAAAGCTTCTGCCGGTATATGTTTCGGCACCTCATACTGCTGCTCTTCATACCTGCCAGAAACATGTTTTTTTTTTTGTTAAAGCATCACTGTAAATCTATCTTATCATAAGAAAAAAATAATGGGTGGTCCTTGCAGACTTCTTTCTGGCTGTTGCCCCTATGGCTGGAGCAAGAATGCAGATCGGGAATGTCAGAGCAAATATAGAATCTGTTACTTGCATTCCTTTGGGTTGCTGATTCAAAATAGCGAACTAAAGCTGGTCCAGCATTTCCCTTCACCAAAAGTTGGTTGTCAGACAAGCTTTTGTCGGATAGACAGTTATACTGTACACACTGACCAAAAGTTTGACGGTTCCTGCTAAACAGGCAGATTTTCGGCCCGTGTGCACCTAACTTAAGAAGGTAAGCAAAACAATCTTATCTTTGTTCTGTAAACTACTAATCCCATCATTCATCATGTAAAGCCTGGTACTCACCAGTAGTTCTTTTTCGTTCAACCCAGCGGGCTGAGCGAAAAAAACTGACAGCTCCGGTCGGAGCCGCAGTATGGATAATCCGACGTTAGTACATGATCTCCCCTGCTGAGCTGTTGTGTTCTGACAGGGGGACTGTCCACTGCCAGAACACTCAGATCAGTGCTCTCAGCCATTGGGAGCCAAACGAACCGGCCGATGCCGCCCGACATTCGGCCCGTGTGTACTAGACTTTAAATGTAGTGGACTTTAATAGAGGTGGACATGTTTGAATTCCAGCCAATGTGACATTGCTCCATCCATAAAAACAATGGAGAGATAAGTGAAGCCCCTGAAGATGCATGAACTATATTATTTGCAGAATCATCAGGTGAAAATAAAGAGCATAAAAAAGATACAAGCATGAAAAAAAAATGTAAGCTGCATTATAATATATATATATATATTTTTTAATAAGGCAGCAAGAAGGAATTGGGTCTTTTTGCAGACAAATTGTTAGATGAGACCTAGCTGTGTTTTGAAGTCAGGCAGGTGAATGTGGGAGAAGACATTGTTTGGTTACTATGAGCAATAAGAATAGTTCTTCCTTCAGACAATGTTGGTAGAGACCCATTTTATCAAGGATATGTAGCACCTTCTAGTTGTGTGCTAGAGAGGATAGGTACATTTAAGCAGGCCTTGTTAGTTGGTAGGCCTGTTTGTTTTCATTCTGGGCTGGGAGTGGCTCAGGGTAGTGCTGAGTGTCTCACAGGTGGAATCACTAGGCCCTCCTACTTCTTTCTAGAATATTCTAGTGTTTTCTGGAAAGAGAGGCTGGAGGGGAGGTGAGGACATCTGGGGTGTTCTGGGGAGCCCTGACCAATCCCCCAACTTGGATTGGCAGAAGGGAAGGCCTCCTCAAATACCCAGGGTTAGCCAAGCTGGGGGGGGGGGGAGTTGTTGGATTGAAAAGCTGGAGTGAAAGAGTTCGGAAGGCTGTCAGGGCCCTCCAGGCAGCCCCCCAGTCTGGGCTCGGGTGCAGTCGGGACCACCTTGAGGAGGTCCTGGACCAGAGGCAGAAGAGAGAGCGAGGAGAGGACAGCAAGAGAGAGAGAGCACTGCTAAGAGACTCCAGGGAGGACAACTGGTCGCAGCCAGGAGGGCTGGTGAGTGAGGTACAGTCAGGAGGATTCAGGGTTGCAGCCTGGACTGTGGTGGAAGTGGCAGTGGGAAGACTGGGAAACTGGGATCAGTAGCCAAAGTTAGGGCAGCTAGCACAAGAACTGTTCTGCAACACCATTGGGGTGCGTGGTCCCAGTTTGCAAAGGGCATTTACTGAGGCCTGGCTGAGTTAGTGTCAGGCCTAACCAACAAATAGTGCTAGTTGTTCCTTGGGAACCAAGTGATGTGCTGGAGGTGACTAGGAGTAACAGTCTGCAGGAAGTAATGAGCTGGTGGAGCGAGGAGTGATGAGCTTCAAGCAAGTGATGTGCAGGAGGAGGCTGAAGGAGTATGTACAGGGAATGTTCATAGTTGTCCCAAAACCAAGTGCTGTTTCATTGATCTATGCTGGGTATCCCATATCGCTTATCCCCATCCAAGTTATACCTCAGTAAAACCAAAAAAACAAAGTTCACTGACTGCTTTGTGTCCCGGAGTGCCTGAGAGTGAATGCAGGGCTGGGCAGGGTGACAGACAAACCACATTTCCTAGCAGCCCCTGCAGGGGTAACGCTACAGGTAGTACACAGCAAGTCAAGACACACCAATCATGAAGTGTCACACTGTATTGTGGAAGACTAGACACAGCAAGCTAAGCTTTGGAACAATGCACACATAAATTATGAGACTGATGTAAGAATCAAGGTTATTTGAGAGCTGTTGACTTACCTCTTCATGTGTGCTGGTTGTCCTATTATCATTTATTTCTAGGCAGAAAAGAATATTTATATGAAGTCTATGTTTTATAGATCACATATCCAATATTTATGTATTGGCAGCTTCTGTGACATAAACACAATGAAATATAATTCCATTCATTAGTTACAACTACGTCAGTACAAGCCATTGATATAGTAGTAGTCAGAAAAAAAATTCCCCCCAATCATAAAAACATGTACTATAATTACTGACTTGTTACCCAATCCTAAATCAGTTTACACAGTAAAATATTTTTTTATAAAAACTTGCATATGTAAAACCATCAAAAGCACAAAAAAATAAGATTCTAACATTTGTTGTCTTTATTTCATATGTGGTTTGAAATAAATATCGGAAGCCATATTTGTTCATGACTTATATAGACTCTGGGGCAGATCCACATACATCGGCACATATTCCCGCCGGGCGTAGCGTATCTAAGATACACTACGCCGCCGTAACTTTTTTTTTCGAATCCTCAAAGAATGCGCGCCATAAGTTACGGCAGCGTAGTGTATCTTGCGCGGTGTAAGGGCGCGCAATTCAAAACGATGTGATGGGGGTGTGTTTTATGTAAATACGTGGGGGTATCCCAGTGCGCATGCTCGAAATTAAACCGATCACAGTCGTAAGCCAATGCTTACGACTGTGACTTCATTCTACGCAAATCCCTATTCGCAAACGACTTACGCAAACGATGTAAACAATTCAAATTTCGACGCGGGAACGACGGCCATACTTAACATTGAGTACGCCACCATATAGCAGCTTTAACTATACGCCGGAAAAAGCCGAACGCAAACAACGTAAAAAAAATGCGCCGCACAGACGTACGTTCGTGGATCGCCGTATCTAGCTAATTTGCATACTCTACGCAGAATTCCTTTTTTTTTCATCTCTATAAAAGCACTATTCCACTATATATTCCCTATATATAGTATATACATGCAGCTACTGTATATATGGCCCATAAGTCCACTAATGTCAACTTATTATTCCAGTGAAAAGTTTAATTTGTGTCCAATCTAAGGCTAAAGTGTCGATAAAGGTTCACAACGATACTCTTTTAGGAGATTATTTGAGCTACAGGCAGAGTCCACTCATGGGCTGGCAGGTCCCATTCTTGGGTCTCATAAGCTCCACTCTGTGCACCTCCTCCCTACCCTTGCACCCTTCATTGATGCTAGGTAAGATCGTTTCTGTATTAGCAGTATTGCAGAGTGCAGTCAAGCTGCAATAGCTGTATAGTAAATGCTGGATTGAGTTGTCAAGCCTTAACAGCTGTACAATAAAGCACTAGATCAAGCAGTCAAGTTGCAGAAGCTTTTCAATATAGAGACAATCTTAACACTTCATTAGCATTACCATTTTTTCCAAGGGGTCCTAGGTTTGGTTTTCAGAAAAGCATTTAAATACCTTTTTAACCACTTCCTTACTGGGCACGTAAACCCCCTTCCTGCCCAGAGCATTTTTTGCGATTCGGCACTGCGTCGCTTTAACTGACAATTGCGCGGTCATGCGACGTGGCTCCCAAACAAAATTGACGTCCTTTTTTTCCCACAAATAGAGCTTTCTTTTGGTGGTATTTGATCACCTCTGCGGTTTTTATTTTTTGCGCTATAAACAAAAATAGAGCGACAATTTTGAAAAAAAAAAATAAAATTTTATCCTCAGTCTAGGCCGATACGTATTCTACATATTTTTAGTAAAAAAAAAAAAAAATCGCAATAAGCGACTGGTTTGCGCAAAAGTTATAGCGCCTACAAAATAAGGGACAGAATTATTATTTTTTATTATTTTTTTTTTACTAGTAATGGCGGCGATCTGCGATTTTTATTGCGACTGTGACATTAGGGCGGACACATCGGACACTTTTGACACATTTTTGGCACCATTCACATTTATACTGCAATCAGTGCTATAAATATGCACTAATTACTGTATAAATGTGACTGGCAGGGAAGGGGTTAACACTAGGGGGTGAGGAAGGGGTTAAATGTATTCCCTATATAGTGTTCTAACTGTGGGGGAAGGGGGGTGACTGGGGGAGGTGACCGATCTGTGTCTCTATGTACAAGAGACACAGATCGGTCTCCTTTCTCCCTGACAGCACCGCTGTCTGTGAGAGGCGGCAATGAGAAATTATCTCATATGTAAACATATGAGATCATCTCTCATTGGCCGCACAGATCGCCTAGCAAATGGCCACTCCGATTGGCCGTTCACGGCGATCTGTGATTGGCTGTGTCCAAGGGACACGGCCAGCACAGACGTTCCCCGCTGCGCGCTCGGGAGCGCGGGGATGCGGAAAGGGGCGGACGTCAAATGACGGCGCCCCAGAGAACTAGAACCACCCTGCGGCCGTATATAGTCGTACGGCCGTCGGGAAGTGGTTAATATCAATTGCATAGGTACATCAGATGTTCAGTGTTTACAGCTTAAAGAAGCTTGATTGCTTTGTCCAGTGCTTGTTGAATAGCCTTTGAAGCTTGACATCAAAGCCCAGTATTTACTGCAAAGCTTCTGCAGCTAGACTGCATGGTCCAGGCTTATGCTTTGTACACACGATAAGAATATTGTACGGAAAATATTGCTTTCTAAGCGATCGTCTGACAATCTGGTCATTGGTACACAGCTTTCGAGAGCCGATCATGACAATTCATGCAAGGGACTAGATAGAAAAATGTTCTCGTACGTTAACAGAACTAACAACTTTTGTGTAATTAGCATTGTATTTGTACAAAATAAATCATGTAACCAAAACCACACATACTCGGAAATAAAAGAATACATTACAAATACAATACAATTCATTCCATTCCATCGATTCTGAAGTTGTATTCTGTCGTACAAGAATTTTCATAACTTTATTGGTTGTCGATATGGGACTAGCATGAGAATAAAAAAGACCATCATTCATCCAATATTCTTATCGTGTGTGTATTAAGAATTGTTATACAGCTATTGCAGCTTAATTGCTTGATCCAGCATTTATGCCCTGTACACACGACCGGTTTTCCCATCGGAATAAACTCTGACGGTTTTTCCGACGGAATTCCGCTCAAGCTGTCTTGCATACACACCATCACACCAAATTCCGACCGTCAAGAACAACACTACGACGAGACGAGAAAAATTAAGTTCAATGCTTCCAAGTATGTGTCGACTTGATTCTGAGCATGCGTGGTTTTAACCACTTCCCGACGGCCGTACGACTATATACGGCCGCAGGGTGGTTCTACTTCTCTGTTGCGCCGTCATTTGACGTCCGCCCCTTTCCGCGTTCCCCGCGCGCGCTCCCGAGTGCGCAGCGGGGAACTGCTGTGCTGGCCGTGTCCCTTGGACACAGCCAATCACAGATCGCCGTGAACGGCCAATCGGAGTGGCCGTTTGCTAGGCAATCTGTGCGGCCAATGAGAGATGAACTCATATGTTTACATATGAGATCATTTCTCATTCCCGGCTCTCACAGACAGCGGTGCTGTCAGGGAGAGGGGAGACCGATCTGTGTCTCTTGTACATAGAGACACAGATCGGTCACCTCCCCCAGTCACCCCCCTTCCCCCACAGTTAGAACACTATATAGGGAATACATTTAACCCCTTCCTCACCCCCTAGTGTTAACCCCTTCCCTGCCAGTCACATTTATACAGTAATTAGTGCATATTTATAGCACTGATTGCAGTATAAATGTGAATGGTGCCAAAAATGTGTCAAAAGTGTCCGATGTGTCCGCCATAATGTCGCAGTCGCAATAAAAATCGCAGATCGCCGCCATATGTAGAATACGTATCGGCCTAGACTGAGGATAAAAAAAAAATAAAAAAAAATTGAGCTATTTATTATAGCAACAAGTAAAAAAAAAATTATTTTTTCAAAATTGTCACTAAAAACCGCAGAGGTGATCAAATACCACCAAAAGAAAGCTCTATTTGTGGGGAAAAAAGGACGTCAATTTTGTTTGGGAGCCACATCGCACGACCGCACAATTGTCAGTTAAAGCGACGCAGTGCCAAATCGCAAAAAGTCCTCTGGGCAGGAAGGGGGTTTAAGTGCCCAGTAAAGAAGTGGTTAAGTCCTTCGGAATTGCATATGTAATATAAAAAAAATTCATCGGAAAAATTGAGAACATGTTGGAAATTCTGCTAGTGTGTATAAGGCATTACTTTTCAGCTACTATGGGTTGACATCCCTCTAGTAAATTGCTAATATGGAACCAAGCTTATCTAGAATCAGTGGAAGGAGGAGTGTTTTGTATAAGGGATGGGAGCAAAGAAAACTTGGGAGCGTGTCTTGCTGGTTGATGAGTGGCAAAAGCAGTCCCTCCGCAGGGGATCATGATGAAGTTTTGTCAGCACTCCATGCTCTTATTGGAACCAGATGCTTTATGATAAGGGATAAAGCTGAGTGTGTATATAAATGAAACTTTATGCTGAAATAATAAAATGACATCCCTAAACGTATAAGTAATATTGCCAAGGTGTAAGCTACTTGTTCATACTTTATGAAGAGTCCAAAATAAATGATCAGTACATTTATAAATATGAAGAAAAAAGGGGAAGGTCTGTATTGATTTAAAATATGTGGGCATGTTTTTAGTATCTTGTGTAATACAAAGATAATACCGGGATAATTTGAGTTTTTAAATATGGGTCTGAAAGTGCTTACATAACATGTAATTACTGTTTTGTTTGAATGCATGCTGTTATGTAGAGATTGTTAAAGTTGTAACAGAGTATATTCTATAATGATTAAATTATGACAAGTACCAAGTGCTGCAATGTTACCCCTGTGCATTATGTAATCAAAATACTCCCATGCCTCAAAGGCGAAGGACATTATATCACTAACAACACATGTCTCCTATAGTCATATTGTTAAAATAATGTAATTTGCTAGTAATAATAAGTACAGGCATATAAAACAACAGCTTATTAAGCATCCAGGTAGTGGAAATGTAACAGTTTACATGCACAATATAATAAACACAATGCTGCATATTTAACAAGACAAGTAATAGCTATGGAATTCCTATACATTGTAGCACACAGATGTATAAAGCTGTAAACAATATAATAAACACAATACTGCATATTGTAACAAGACTAGTAATAGCTAGGAGATTCCTATACATTGTTGTAAATAGATGTATAAAGCTGTAATCTGCAAACCACACTACATGTGTAATGCAACAGTGTCACCTCACCTACAATAAATCACACTTGTTGTCGTTCCGTCTTTACTTAATCCCCTTGCTTTCCTCCAGCCAGTTATGGAGCTTTTGGGAGCTTCCACTAAGGAGCACCCAACAAATCAGAACCTGGACCACAGTCACCACATGGATCCAGCACAAAGGCCTTTATATAAGGCACAGAGTCAGTCTATCCCTTCAACCTATGATAACTTAGTTAGAAAAAGAAGTTTGAACATATACACATTCCAGTTAGGGATGAGCCGAACACCCACCCATTCGGTTCGCACTAGAACCTTCGAACGGACCAACCGTTCGTGCGAACATTTATAACCCCATTGACGTCTATGGGACTCGAACGCTCGAATTCAAAAGTGCTCATTTTAAAGCCTAATATGCAAGTTATTGTCGTAAAACATCTTTGAGAACCCGGGTCTTGCCCCAGGGAACATGTATCAATGGAAAAAAAGTTTTAAAAACGGTTGTTTTTTTCTGGAGCAGTGATTTTAATGATGCTTAAAGTGAAAAAGAAAAAGAAAAATTCCTTTAAATATCATACCTGCTGGGTGTCTATAGTATGCCTGTGAAGTGGCATGTGTTTAGAACTGTCCCTGCACAAAATGAGATTACTATAAGAAAAAGTAATTTAAAACTAATGTAATGTCTGCAATATGGATGAAAATCATTGAGAAAATAGCACAGACACAGACAGTACACACACCACGTAGCTTTAGGTGCACACTGCAGAGGACACAGGCAGTACACCACGTGAGAATACTGCAGCTAGCACAATCACCTGCCTGCCTGTCAGTAAATTAGGAAGAGCGGATCTAGCTAAACTATACAGTGTATAAATATATTTACAACACCTAGGATGCATATATATCCTCTACACACTGTAACTTTAACTGACTAGCCTGCCTGCTCTATCTACCTACTAAAAATGACACTCTTTCTCTGTCTTCTCTCTCTTAACCACTGCAACACACTACACAAGGCCAACCTGCAGGCGGCCTTTTATAGCATGGGGCATGTTATTAACACCCTGAGCCATAATTGGTCAAAGCCACCATGGCTTTGGCCAATTATGGCTCTCCGTTTTTTGAAAGCTGTGATTGGCCAACCATGCAGGTCATAGTACATGCTTGGCCAATCATCAGCCAGCAATGCACTGCGATGCCAGTGAATTATGGGCCGTGAAACACCACTCGAATATGGCGCGAACGGCCCAAAACATTCGTAATTCGACAAACGATCGAACATACGATGTTCGAGTCCAACGTGTGTTCGACTCGAATACGAAACTCATCCCTAATTCCAGTATTGGTACTACCTCTATCATTGGGTGAGTTTGTTCTTTCTGCGGTGGTATCCTCCAAAATTCAAAATCATATTGATATGGTGTGAGTCCACAAGCTACTGCTTTAGTATTCATGAAGATATAGATCACATGATCTATAAATATATGACTGTTGTGATGATCTTAATTGATGTAACCTGTTGTTGTGCCCTCTAAAAACAGTTAATTAATAATGTGTAAACTATATAAAGGGGATCAAAGAGTTTCATGGAGCTTGGGAATGCATAATAGACTGTTAAGCAACTGGTTCCCAAAGCCCTTTTGCTACTCTGCAATAGGGGAAACTAGAAAATGTGCTTAAACCACAATTACAATCACTTTTTTACAAAATAAAATTAGTTTCTGGACCCTATACATTTAGCCCCCTAACAGCAATTTAGGGACAAGTCTATGCATTCTCAAAGTGGATGTAAACCCACTCTCATCCTTTGTAAACTACTGCCATAGTGCTGATCTATAAGAATATACATGCCTCCTGCACGTATCCTCACCTGTCAAATGTCTCCCCACTGTCTGTTATAAGAACTGAAAAACTGCATGGGTGGGTCTGTTGTCTGGAGCTCGGTGGGTGGACTTGTGATCAGTAGACTCCCCGCCCACCTCTACACTCCCCTGGTCAACATCCATTTTCTCCTGTGTATTCCTTACACTAAATTCTGCTATGATCACGAACATCCAGTCAAAATGCAGAAAAGTAACCACATGACTTCAGAAAAGGAGTGGGGGTGGAAATTAAAAAATAATGCCTGTCTCAGGCTGGTGCATAAGATATGCAAATAACCTGTCATTCACTGCAAGGGGGAAGAATGGACAAAAGTTTTCTCCTGTTTGTCCGTTTATCTCAATGGAAAAAGAAAAGAGGATTGCTCAGAGCTGGATTAACTCTTTGTGGCAAGACTGGGCACAGATTTTAGGAAATCTTATACGCTACATTATGACAGAAAAAAAATGTGGGTTTACATCCACTTTAACTCAATCATTAATGCATTTAACTCTAATGCCGCGTACACACGATCATTTTTCGGTTTTTAAAAAACAACGTTTTTTAAAAATGTCAATGTGTGGGCTTCAGAGCATTTTTTGGGTTTTGAAAAACGACAAAAAAAAAAATTCGAACATGCTCTATTTTTTCACAACGTTTTAAACAATGTCGTTTTTCGGGTTGTAAAAAATGATCGTGTGTGGGTTTTGACGACGTGAAGAACCCACTCATGCTCAGAAGCAAGTTATGAGACGGGAGCGCTCATTCTGGTAAAACTAGCGTTCGTAATGGAGTAAGCACATTCATCACGCTGTAACAGACAGAAAAGCGCAAATCGTCTTTTACTAACACAAAATCAGCAAAAGCAGCCCAAAGGGTGGCATCATCCGAATGGAACTTCCCCTTTATAATGCCATCGTACGTGTTGTACGTCACCGCGCTTTACTAGAGCATTTTCTTTTCACTATCGTGTGTAGACAACGTCGTTTAAATGATGAAGTTGTAAAAAAAAACGTTGTTTTTTCTAGAGGCTGAAAAATGTTGTTTTTTACAACCCGAAAAATGATCGTGTGTACGCGACATAAGTACAATCAACTTATTTTCTCAAAATAAGGTCTTTCCATGTATATCAGAAAACAATATCAAACAGCAGAAATCATTCTATATCTTGTTTAACAGTAAATAGAAAATGAGGTATTCAGAAATGTGCAGTAACAAAGTTCTGCAAGTGTGCAGTAAAAGATGATATTGGGGAAATGTATCTTTCAGGTGTTTTTTTTTATCCTAACCACTGGTCAGTATGGTGGATAAAGTAAAGGCAAAACTTTTTGTTTCATTTTGGAAGGAGTTGAGAGTAATTAGAACACCTGTCAGGTTTTATTGTTGTCTGTGCCCCAATTAAGGAGATTCACCCTCTCTATTTGTCCTCTTTATCATTATCACCATACGTAAAAGAAAATCACAAGTTTGGGTCATCACCAGAAAAGGAATACGGTGGAAATTTACCAATAGGGACACTAGCTCCTGTGACTCTGTTGATAACAAGGGATTCCCTCATTTTGGAGGGATTTCGTCTCACTTCCTGTTTTGGCGATGAAACAGGAAATGAAGGAAAATCACCCCCAGTGGGACACCGAAGGCAAAAAATACCATATGAGGGTTATAACCCTTTTTTTTGCCTTTAGCTCTACTTTAAATACAACTGCTTCCCAGGTTTTAGTTACAATATTAATGAAAATTACTAAAAACCACAAAAGTGCCACTCAAAAAAACATTTTTAACAAAGTTCTACCCCAACTTTTATAATTTCACTTGTCCATATGCTGAACAAAATCAACAAACGTACTAGAAACAGAGACTGCTGTCACCTGCTAGCAATGGATCTTTTGACCCAGAAACACGTACAAATGACTTATTAGCTTCTCTGTCTGATGAATTAACCTTGTCACAGAACAGAGATAAACTCAATGATCTTGAAAAATGTCCTTGGCTTTTATTAGGATATCATTACATCTATCCCAAGCACAGGTAATTTTGGCTGCAGCAGAGGTTCATTTATGTGTCTCAGTGCTGGCAACCTGCCTAATACTCAACTAAATATAATATTCCCTTAAGGACAGCTCTACAAAGTCACAAAATGAGTATCCCTGAATAACAGGCTGGCTTGTCCTAAAACACACTAAAATACCTAAAGTATGTTAGGCAAACATAAAGGATTATTCATTGCGGTTATGTGCCAACATCCATACTAACGCAAAAAGAGAAAGAAAGTGACTACGGAGACTTTTAAGGCACACAAGAGAAAGAGAATCATAAGATAATACTTTGCACCATTAATAAAATTGTCAAAATTTATTAAACAACTTTGAAAGTTGTTTTTCCCCCCTCAAAAAGCAACAATATAGCGAATTCACTGTATAGTTCTACATCCCTTCTTTAAATATTTGTATACTGTTATTGAACCATTCATATGGCATTAAATTAGAGAAAATGTTGCTGTGAAGTATATGCCATCATGTGGGGATAGGGTGGTAGATAATATGCAAAATATAGGTCTCCAATAATTTATCAATATACCAATAGTCAAGGACAAACAATAATTTCCAGAAACTCAACTCTTATGCCCTGTACACACGATCGGATATCTGATGGAATCTAATCCGATGGATTTTTTCGTCGGATATCTGATGAAGCTGACTTTCATCAGTCTTGGCCACTCACCATCGGTCAAAAATCCGACCGTGTCCAAACACGGTGACGTAAAACACGACGACGTGCTGAGAAAAATTAAGTTCAATGCTTCCGAGCAAGCGTAGACTTGATTCTGAGCATGCATGGATTTTTGACCGATGGACTTTCACACAGACAATCATTTTTTTCTATCGGTTTTTTATCCATAGGAGAAATTTAAAACATGTTCTATTTTTTTTCACCAATGGAAAACAAACTGATGGGGCCCACACACGATCGGTTTGTCCAATGAAAACGGTCCATCGGTCCGTTTTCATCAGACAAACTGATCGTGTGTACAGGGCTTTACATAGACAGTATATCTTCTATAGCTTGTAGGTGGAACATTCGACCGGAAATGTATGATTGTGGAATCGTACAGTTTAGCTGCTCCGTCGAATCTTCCTAGAACATTTGACAGACACCATAAGCCTTCAAATGACAGATTCGACCTTAAAGGGGTTGTAAAGGTAATTTTTTTCCCCATAAATAGCTTCCTTTACCTTAGAGCAGTCCTCCTTCACTTACCTCATCCTTCGATTTTGCTTTTAAATGTCCTTATTTCTTCTGAGAAATCCTCACTTCCTGTTCTTCTGTCTGTAACTACACGCAGTAATGCAAGGCTTTCTCCCTGGTGTGGAGAAAGCCTCTTGAGGGGGGAGGGGGCGAGCAGGCAAGTCAGGACACTCTCTACTTTTCATATAGAGAAAGGAGCTGTGTGTTAGTGGGTGTCCTGACACTCCTGCTCGCCCCCTCAAGAGGCTTTCTCCACACCAGGGAGACAGCCTTGCATTACTGTGTGGAGTTACAGACAGAAGAACAGGAAGTGAGCATTTCTCAGAAGAAATAAGGACATTTAAAAGCAAAATCAAAGGATGAGGTAAGTGAAGGAGGACTGCACTAAGGTAAAGGAAGCTATTTAAGGAAATAGTTGTTTACCTTTACAACCCCTTTATTTAATTCGGATTTTCGGACGAATGCATAAGTAAATATATTTATTTTTCGTACGAAAACAAAATTCCAAAACAAAATATTTCAGTGTGCACATGTCTAGGACCTAATGAGGTTTGGCCCTATTTCCCCTTTAAAATGTACTATACTCTCTCTTAAAGATAAGGTCAAAATCATAGCATTTAAGCAAAAACAGCACAAATAAAACATGAATAAATATGTGACAAGTCTACTATGAAAACTGTAATGTTTTAGCCAAGTCCTTAATCCAGTTTAAACATATTTAACTGCAGGCAAACGGTAGAAAAAGATAAGCAATAGTAATGAATAAACATACAGAAGGAAGAGGTGACACTGGGAAACATCAGCCTGTATCATTCAGGGCATAAAGTAATTGTTCATAATAAGATTTTATTATTTGTCTTTTTTTTTTAGTTTTGGATATTATAAGGAAGGTTAAAACCCCAGTATCTTTTTTAGGGTTTCATTTAGGAAATTTCACATCGTTTTCTGCCCAGGAGACACAACACAAAGTAAGAGGAAACCTATACAAAGTGGTTACCAAAATATATTTATTGTTACTTTTTGTTCTAGTGACAATTTTTGATTCCCCATCACTTTCAGTTTTAGTGACAGTGGTCATCAGGACAAATAGAGAGGGAAAACAAACCTCACAGGGGGTTTAATTTTTACCAATTCCAGCTAAAAATAAAAAATATTTTTTTTTAGCTTTAGATACATATTATAATGGCCACAATATAAGAGTAAATATTAAACCAGAAAGGGATTTATTATAGAGGGGTTAAGATAAATATTATCACCATTATGAGAGAACAAGTTATGTTTCTTTTATTGCATTCCCATCATGGCAAAATCCCTTACCCCAGGCCAGTATTTCAGTCATGAAAAGGGCATTTCACCTGTTTTCACCATCTCTAAGGTCTGATACACACAGATCTAAAACAAATCATTTACAATATTGCAGTCATTTTGAGGTTAAAAAGATTTATGTTTTTGTTTTAAATGTCCCTCCAAAACTTCAGCTATTTTATATAATGCCTGGAGATCCTGCCATAAAGGTCCTCGTTCAGGCACTTTTTGTTATGGGGTGACAATTGTTTTTTAATTGTGCTCCTGCGTTGCTACCCTGTCACAAGTGCACCTGGTAGAGAGGATGAGTGACTGTGCTGACACACACTGTGTAGGCGTGTTCCACCATTGTTCGGAGCAATGATGCAGACATGAAGGAGTGATTATTTTTTATATATATATATATATATATATATATATATATATATATTTGCAAAGTATTCTTATCCCAAAAGGATTTCATCTCCCTTACCGTGAGCTTCTCCATTTTCCAAAAAAGAAATCTCAAGGAGCCAGCGTCATTGTCTACTAATGTGTGTAGACCTCGGTTCACAGCCAACCTCAGTGAGTTCTCTTGTGACATCACCAAGGTCCTGCTGTATCTAACCCCCGCCATGCCATTGTCCATTTCAATGCTCATCTTGGATGTCAAAAAATAGCAAACAAATTTACCGTGTAACTACTGGTAACCTCCTCACGCACAACTTTTTTTGTTTTAATGACTCTATCTCCAAAAGTGTGGGGCATCTATGGGTGCCCGTTTTTCACCCTCTCTTGCCAACTTATATATGGGTTGGAGAGAGAGGGTGTTCATTTTTGGAGATATGAATCCCTTTCGTTTTGGTATTAGGATGTACCGTCAGTACATTGATGACCTTCTGTTCATTTCTTCTGGTACTGTGGGTACTTTAGATTTGTTTTTTTTACAATATTTGAACACCACTCTAAATCTTAAGTTTACCGGCATTTTGGATGATAGATCGGTCTGGTTTTTGGATGTGGTTTTGTCACATCGTGAGGATCATATTATTTAAAGTTGTAAAGAAAACCCCTGTGGGGGAACACACTCCTTCATGCGGACTCTGGGCACCGTAGACCTGTCATCCGTGGTATTCCTGTAGGAATGTTTCTGAGGTTGCTCAGGATCTGCAGGGATGACAGTGATTTCCAGCAAGAAAAAGATGAGATGCATGGTAGGTTTAGTGATCATGGATATAATGTACCCACATTATAAAGAGCAATTCACATCGCTAAAGGGACATCTAGAAAACTAAGCCTGGATCAAGTACAGTTAGGATTCCTGTCTTTTCAACCCCATATAGTATAGAGTACAGTTAGATAGGAAAATGATGGCGCGGTATGTCCCAATTTTATATAAGGATAAACAATAAAGTATTCTATCTAGGGGTTTCAAAAAGGTGTCTAGGCGTGCCCCCTCTCTGGTCAATACATTGTCCCCAAGTGATTTTGTTTCCCGTGCCCAAAGAAGTACATGGCTGTACAAATGTGGAGCTTGTAATTGTCCATGTTGTCCTTGGTTAATCAGGGGCGATTCATTTCTCTCTACATTTAACCATAGATCCTTTCGACTAAAGACCTTTGTTAATTGCAGCACTTGGAATGTTATTTGTCTAATTACATGTAAGACTTTCACAATACAATACTTTGGTCAAACCACTAGGAGACTCCGGGATCGTTTACATCAGTGGTTCTCAACCTTCTAGTGCCGTGACCCCTTGATAAAATTTCCCAAGTTGTGGGGACCCCTAACAGTAAAATTATTTTCATAGCGTGGGTTGAAAGCACCCAAGGCAAGACAAGTAATTTTCGCCCCTAACCCACGGACATTTAGCGCTCCCTGAGTGCCTTCCACTCGTACAGTATTAAAAACCCTTATAGTGAATTTTTGGGTGTACCACTCTCTTTGTTCTCCTTTCCTTCCCTTTCATCTCTCTCTATCCTAATTCCTTGTTTTTTCCCCCCATCCCTCCCCCTGTCTTTCTTGCTCTCTTTTTTTTCCTTTCTCTCCCATCTTCTTTGTCCCTCCCCCTCTTATCATCTCCATTCCTGGGAGAACAGTGCGGGCTTCAGGAACAGCCCAGGATTTGGGGACCCCTGGCAAATCATCATTTGACCCCCGAGGGGGTCCCGACCCCCAGGTTGAGAACCACTGGTTTACATGATCATGTTTATGATATTAAAAAAGAACATGGGACTAATGTAGCTAGACACTTTAATGAGACACATGGGGGGGGGGGGCAGACACTTCTTTACTACAAATACAAAGTATAGAAAAAATGTGTACACCCAGGAGAGGTGGGGATAATTATAGAATACTTTGAAAGCGAGAAGTGTTTTGGATATTCTTTTTGCAATCCAGGAAATTGTGGGTGCCTGAATTTTGAATGGGATTTGACCCATTTTTATGATTGATTTAATGCACTGTTTTTTACCATAATTTAACAATATGTTTCTCACGCATTTATTTTATATGTCTTAAAAGTTGAAAAATATTTTTTTATAATACGGGTATATCAGTTCAGGCGAAAGTGCCATCGTTCTGTCCATTATATAATATGGGTATATCCGTTCAAGTGAAGGTGTCATAGTTCTGTCCATTATATCATGTCTAGTTACATCATATATATGATACATTTGTGTGTGTTTTCCTCCTGACAAGGAGGTATGCTGTATCTTCTTTCATAGTTTTTGTTTTTTGGTATTTAAAATTTTTCTAGAAATGGTGTTTGTATATGTATTGTGGTAAATGTTAGATTTTTCTTATATGATGGATATTCCCACAGTATTGCTAATGCCATTCGTTTGTGAATTTCTATTTGGAAGCAAAGAACAGAACATATGGATCCAATCACCAAAGCAGATACATCTGTTTTGAATTTACTATGCTTTGTGATCATGTGTTTTTTTGTATATTACCATGTTGATGATTGTGATCTTAATAATTTTGATGAAGCACGCTAGTCGTGTGAAACACGTCACCTTTTCCCCTGCTATTGCTCCTCTGCATTTTGTTTTTTCTCCTCAATAAATATCTTTTCATTGCACCTACTTTGGGAGTGCGGCCATCCTATTTTCATTCTTCCTTATTTTCGTGCTGACAATCCTGAGGAGGGGCAAAGAGGACGGTATGGCATGTGTACCCGGCGAGAGGGCTCGTCCGCCAGCAGCTTGTGTCACGAAGATAACGGACTATATACTTTTTAGCGATGTCAGAATGGTGTGCTCTAAGTACCCTAAAAATGTGAGTAATCACTTTGCACAAAGACTATTTGGGTTTTAAAAGTTATAGGCATTATTGGAGATTGATTGTTTTTACATAAACACAGATCGTATGGTGGGAGGCAGCAACACTTAGGAGAGAAGGGGAATCAGGACATCTTTACATTTTAGTCCAGATGAGACTAAGAAGCGAGTATTGACCAAATTTAAAGTGATATTAAAAGTTTTGTGATTTTTTTTCTTGTGTTATACTTACCTGCTCCGTGCAGTGGTTTTGCACAGATTAGCCTAGATTCTCCTCTTCTCGGGTGCTTCTTCTGTGCTCCTGACACCTCCCTCCTGTCAAGTGCCCCCACAGCAAGCAGCTTGCTATGGGGGCACCCAAGCTGAGCTGCAGCTCTGTGTATCCATTCATACACGGTGCAGTGGTTCGGCTTCGCCCCTTTCTCTCCTGATTGGCTAACTGACTTTAATTGACAGCAGCGGGAGCTAATGGCGCTGCGGCTGTTCTCGGCCAATCAGGAGGGAAAGTCCTGGATGGTTGAGACATTCATGGATATCACTAGATAGAGATGGTGCTCAAGTAAGTATTAGAGGGGCTGAAGGCTTCTGCTGCACACAGAAGGCTTTTTATCTTCATGCACAGAATGCATTAAGATAATAAAACCTTCGGATTTTACAACTCCTTTAATTGTGAGGTCACTGGTGTTAAGGTATGAAAACACCCAAAGCGGAGCACGAGTGGGGTGTTGTCACCAGCTGCATAGTTCTGAGCACTTTGAAGCACATAAGGGATTGGTGATTATCATCACGGCAATAAGGAATTGGACTTTTGTTTGTTTATATATCAAGAGCTGCACAAATATACTTCTGTTATTTTTCACTGCATGATCGCCAAGTATTGAGCAGATCACTGCTGTACATATGTAGTGTAGAGCAATTTATTTAATTGTTTTTGATATATTGTCATGTTAACACAAAGGTTAACAGAAGCACGGCACATTAATTGAATACATGTATTATACACATTATGGCTACTTTCACACTGAGGCGGTTTTCATATGTTTTAGCGATAGAAATAGCCTCTGAAAAGCACCTGAAAACCACCTCCCATTCATGTGTCTTTTCACACTGCGGTGGTGCGCTTTCGGAATGTTACGAAAAGTCCTGCAAGCAGCATCTTTGGGGCAGGTTGGGAACGCTGTATTTACCACTCCCAAACGCCTGTCGATTGCAGCAATGAATGGGCAGCACTTTGAAAGCACCGCAAAACTGGACTTTTTAAAATTTTTGGGGCTAAAAAGCGCCCCGCCAGCAGCCAAAAAGCACCGCTAAAACGAGCGGCGCTTTATTACTAATGGCCTGGCATCCCATTGTGAAAGTAGCCTTAATGGGAATGTGAGAAGTGCATGCAGCCGATGCTATAGTATTGTTTTTAGGTTTCTCGCAATGTTTTTGTTTGTTTACATTCTTAAATACCTCGCAATCAGATTCAGCTTTAAATACTTATGACTCAAAAATTGTTTTGCTAGTGTAATCATCCGTTAATGCTTCAGCATCTACCAAAAAACTATCGCTTTTGGGTGATCTGACCTTTCAAATATCTCTACCCCTCACTGTTAAATTATGTAGAGTGGGAGGTTTATTTTAGTCCAACAAACCTCCTGACACTACACTATTTATAAGCTGGGCTGAACCATTTAAAGGAAGAAGAAATACAAATAAATGTTTTTCCCATACTGTGTGTTCCATAGTTTTTTTTTTTTGCATCTGTTTCTAAGAAGTCGACTTCCGTAGAGTTACAGTAAGATCAGATTCAACTGTCAGCCATTAAATATTAAGAGGAAGCTGAACACCAAGGATAAAAGCCAGGAGCATGGCACAATGCCAACTCACACAATACAGCCTTCAACATGGGCCTTTGGGAATTGAGCTAACATTAGCTGTAAGGTTTAAGGTTATTTTATTCACATACTATAAAACATTCTTAAACATAGTGTGACTTTTTCATGTAAATGGATTTTTCTGCCTACATTTTCTCTTTAAAGTTTGTTCTACAATTATACAGTATGTGTCAATCGGATCTAATAGATAAACAAGTTGAAGTATAATGGATGTCATCATGCACGTATCTTTGGTTTTAACTGGAAATCACTTGGCAATAAACAAGCTTTTTCCATTCTCATAAATACATTTTATCTGACGAAATACATTGTGGACATTTTAGGCTTCAATTTCTAACATTAAAAATGAATGGCTGGCCATGTTTGATTTTGTATAAGGATACGTCTCTAATTGTTGGTGGAGTGGAGGGATCACGGTTTGATAAAACTGCATTGAGTGCACTGGCCAGTTTTTGTCTGCAAGAATGGCATGAGAATTAGTTGTGATGGTAGGTTGTGGAGCTTGCTGCAGTTAGGCTAGCAACACCCAAGGTTCTTCTGGACAAGAATAGAAACAGGATTCACCTGACTGACTCTCTGCAGTCTTTAATTACTTGAAACCCACACAATGCTCCTTGGTAATGAATATAATCTAGACTGTTTAGGATTTGGCTCACATGAGGGAGAGAATAGGGTAATACATCTGTAAATTCTGTATCACAGCAATGCCAAACAGTAGCAGGGAGATGGATTATATCATATATTTACTATAATATTGTAGCTTGATTTATAAATTCCTCTCAGGATTTTTAATTAATGAAAAGGAAGAGGTACTTTTCACTCAAAATAAAAATGTGATTTGGCAATGCAGGAATATGCACTACTGATTCCTATAAAGTGTGAATTATAATGATAAGTCTGCATACATTTCTACCACACAATTGGCTATTTCTTTTTTCGATTCCTAGTTAGTTCATATTTATATTTGTTTCTGAAATTCCAAGCCCTAGCAGCAATTTACCCACAACTTCCACTCTGGCCCTGCTCATGTACACTGAGCATCTTGAATATTTTCCTCCCCTGAAACAGTAAAGCGAACAATAAACTGATTGAAATTCATCTGGCAGCAGGGACCGGCCAAATTTTGATCAGTGTGTGGGTTCCCTTGCTGGACAGAACTCGATTGTTTGACTTCTGTTAAAGGGACATGTTGGAAAATCTTCCCATTAATTAGCAGCTTTATCTGACGAAATACATTGTGGACATTTTAGGCTTCCATTTCTAACATTGAAACTGAATGGCTGGCCATGTTTGATTTTGTATATTGATAGGTCTCTAATTGTTGGTGTAGTGGAGAGATCACTGTTTGATGAAAATGCAAGTGAAAGTGCACTGGCCAGTTTTCTAGCCCACAGAAGGGAAATGACCAGGCTTAGAGAGAACCTCCCAAGGAAGGGGGTGAGGAGAAACTGCTGCAGTTATGATGCACATACCTGCAGCACTCACATTAAAATCTCAGGCAGTACTGACAGGCAAAACTTAATACGCTCCCCAGCCAATTTTAATTCCTGGATATTGCTGTTGGTTGGACACTAAGGCTGCGTACACACGGTCGGACAAAACCGATGAGAATGGACCGAGGTTCAGTTTCATTGGTCCAAACCGACCGTGTGTATAGCCCATCGGTCTATGCTTCAAAATCGAACCGATGGACCGCCGCCCGATCGGTCCAAACCGATGATTAGTACAGAAAGCATCTGTTCAAAACCCGCGCATGCTCAGAATCAAGTCGACACATGCTTGGAAGCATTGAACTTCGTTTTATTCAGCACGTTGTGTGTTTGACGTCACCGCATTCTGACCTGATCGGTTTTTGGAACGATGGTGTGTACACACATCAGACCATCAGGCCACTTCAGCAGTGAACCAATGGAAATGGCCCGTCGGACCATTCTCATCGGTTTGGAACGACCGTGTGTACACGGCCTAAGGCTGTCCATCATAGTGATGGACCAATAAAATGGAGATGGGAAGAGCTTTGTCTGCAAGAATGGCATGAGAATTAGTGTGTGGGTTCCCTTGCTGGACAGAACTTGATTGTTTAACCAATCAGCTGAAGCCACTGATCAGTGTATTCAGACAGAGGCAATGTCCCAGCGGAGATGATTCCTCCATCCACCACATTTGTGTGGATAGACGACTCTGGCTGGTTGAATGAAAAAAACAAAAAAAACAACCATGTATGGCCAGCTTAGGAATGTACACTAATGCCTCGTACACCGGCAGGAAAACTGCCATGAGAGCTTTTGGCCATCGCAGTTTTCCCGACAGGAAAACTGCAGGAAAAAAAAAAGAAAACATGTTTTCTTTTTTCCGCCGGCATTCCCAGCGGACTTTTTCCCGTTGGGAAAACTGGCCGTGTGTATGCTTTTCCGAGGGGAAAAAATGTGCATTGTCAGAATCAAGTATAAGATGGGCGATAGCACATTCGTCACATTGTAGCGGACTGAAAAGCACGAAGACTGAAAAGCGCGAATTGTCTCTCACCAAACTTTTACTAACACGAGGATCAGCAAAAGCAGCTCAAAGGGTGGTGCTGTTTGAATGGAACTTCCCCTTTATAGTCCCGTCGTACGTGGTGTACGTCACCGCACTTTGGATGGGCGGTTTTTGGCCTGAACGTGTATATGTAAAGGCAGGCTTGAGAGGAATCCCGTTGGGAAAAACTTTGGCTTTTTTCCTGCCAAGAAAATGGTCGTGTGTACAGGGCATAATGCAAACAGGTAAAAAAATTCATACAGTTTATAAATTATTTCAAGTGTAGGCTTTAGAAATTTACTAAACCACGAAACACTTTTTATGTTTCTTAGCTTTTTAACTATATCCAGGGACAACAAGAAAGTCTGCATATGTAAGCGCATACCACTACATGTATTTTTCCTATGTCTTGCCCAAGCTGGTGTAAACATTTTTTTGTGCAGTATGCACTATAAAGTAGTAATACTGTACTCCCTAAGAACTAGGAAGGCTCCCCAGTACTCCTCTAGTTGGGCATTCTGCTTTCTAAAATCACATGGCGTGTTAGGATGGGCAACTACATTTTTGCACGGTCTGCCTTTTTTCAGTAGTTTGTGATTTTTCTAACCTGTTGATATATGAGTATATACTGTAAAAATAATAATTTATGGCTCCTGGCATTGATTGCATTGTACCCAACAGGTATGTGGATCATATGCCATTATTGTCCGGCTTAATCCTGGTCTGCAGACATATTGTCCCCTGCACTATAGAGACAAAATAAGTTAATATTCTTAGATCAATACAGCTCTGAAATCAGTAACTATACAAATTTTTTTTTTTTTCTTGCTATAATTCTTATTTCTACTTTTGGCTAGAGTCCCAACAGTTTCTTTGTTAAGTCATGCAGGGCCTATGTGCCCCTTGACTTTGTTTGGTATGACCTGTGTTTCTATTGTTATATCATTTTAATTTATGTGGCAGGTGTATAATCTGGACTGCAAGAAAGTCAGATGGGTCTACGTATGTACAGCACTTGGGGTAACCCAAAATTATTTTAGTCTCTTTTTTCTAATTATATATACAATAAGAAAAAAATATTGAGATTTACACAGATTTGCAAAGTATTTATATAAGAGATTTCTGTGTAATCTTTATGCCCTTTTTGTAACTATACATCATTTATTCAATGTTTTCAATTGCTTTTTGTGCTTACTGTCTTTGCATTTTCTTTTAGGTTCACTTCACACTTATGCAACTTGGAATCTGACTTGTGAGACCCCAAGTCGCAGGACATGTGAAATTCAATGTATTTCTATGAGAGTCATTCCTAATGACACGACAGAAGTCGCTGCAACTTCAGAAAAGGTTCCTGCACTACTTTGGTCTGACTTTTGATGTGACTTTGGTCCAAAGAATGTAAAGTCAGATCAAAGTCGCACCAAAAGTTGCTTCAAAGTCATACTCCAAAATCGCACTGAAAATCGTGCAACTTTGGAAATGCGCTAATGTAAAAGGAGCCTTAAAGGAAACCTGATGTGAAAGAAATACAAACATGCAACTAACCACCAAATGAAAATTCTAGTAGCATCTATGTCACCCTGATCCTGCAATTAAATACTGTATTTTCTCAGTAGTTGAAAAAAAAAACAGTAGTAACTGAACTAAAAACTGATGATCTGCATATTACAGCTAAGCTACCACCTTGCACATTTATTGCGCAGAAACTAATATAAGACCATCATATATGGTATATACACAACATACGGTGTGTGTGTGTGTGTATATATATATATATATATATATATATATATATATATATATATATATATATATATATATATATATATACACACAGTACAGACCAAAAGTTTGGACACACCTTCTCATTCAAAGAGTTTTCTTTATTTTCATGACTATGAAAGTTGTAGATTCACACTGAATGCATCAAAACTATGAATTAACACATGTGGAATTATACATAACAAATAAGTGTGAAACAACTGAAAATAGATTTCATATTCTAGGTTCTTCAAAGTAGCCACTTTTTGCAGCAGACACATCTCTAGAACGGTTAAGAGGAGACTGTGTGAATCAGGCCTTCATGGTAGAATATCTGCTAGGAAACCACTGCTAAAGAAAGGCAACAAGCAGAAGAGACTTGTTTGGGCTAAAGAACACAAGGAATGGACATTAGACCAGTGGAAATCTGTGCTTTGGTCTGAGGAGTCCAAACTTGAGATCTTTGGTTCCAACCCCCGTGTCTTTGTGTGATGCAGAAAAGGTGAACGGATGGACTCTACATGCCTGGTTCCCACCGTGAAGCATGGAGGAGGAGGTGTGATGGTGCTTTGCTGGTGACACTGTTGGGGATTTAATCAAAATTGAAGGCATACTGAACCAGCATGGCTACCACAGCATCTTGCAGCGGCATGCTATTCCATCCGGTTTGCGTTTAAGTTGGACCATCATTTATTTTTCAACAGGACAATGACCCCAAACACACCTCCAGGCTGTGTAAGGGCTATTTGACCAAAAAGGAGAGTGATGGGGTGCTGCGCCAGGTGACCTCTTGAAGCTCATCAAGAGAATGCCAAGAGTGTGCCAAGCAGTAATCAAAGCAAAAGGTGGCTACTTTGAAGAACCTAGAATATGAAATATATTTTTAGTTGTTTTACACATTCATAGTTTTGATGCCTTCAGTGTGAATCTACAATTTTCATAGTCATGAAAATAAAGAAAACTCTTTGAATGAGAAGGTGTGTCCAAACTTTTGGTCTGTACTGTATATATATATATATATATATATATATATATATATATATATATATATATATATATATATATATATATATATATATATATATATATATATATATATATATATATATATATATATATATATATATTCATAGATATATATAGATAACTATCTATCTATCTAAATACAAATATTCAAAAAGCAGTATTAAGAGCAAAAAAAAATTGCAACTCCAGTAACTGAAAGTAGGCAACTAGAACTCAGGTATCTACCATAACTACAGCAACATCTCCATAATCTGCTGTTACCTACTGTAACACAAAAGACATATACATTACATTTACAGTATTTAGTAGACTTCTTAAAACATTTTTTTAACCTGAGTTTTTAGGCAATATGTAATTTTGTACCTAGAATTCAGGATAATTCTCATAGTGATTATTCATGTTCAAAATTACAGTTTAGTGTTGGCTATCGTACTGTTTTTTAAGTTTTACTTATCCTACTTTTTTCATTCTTCTATTCTTACCTTGTCCTACTTCAGTTGTAATATTCTTTATTATATCTAACCTTCTCCTGATTAATACATTATACATTGCAAAATAAATAATTTGACAAAAATGCATAAGTATTGTATAGAAAGGAACAACAAACTATCATACACATTCTGACATAGTAAGTTTAATAAACATTACATGTTATGGCCCATTTTACTGGTTTGATCCATTAGTGCACCAAAATACAGTATCATTACACTCACATTGTGAAATATCAAGCAAAAGACAAAAATCATGTTTAGAAGCAACATTGAACCTTCTGTTTATAACATAACTGTGTTCCGTTAAAACCAGGTACTCATCCTTTACTTACCTGGTGGTGGCTGTTCATTCATTATAACCAGTGAGGCTGGCGTAGGTCTTCTTTTTCTGATCTATTTATTAAAAGAGAACAAAAGATCAGAATGTAAAGTAAGACTGATATGATAGTTAAAGATCTTTGTTTTTTCAGAATTTTAGCAGTAGGGCGTATATAGCCATGGACCTTATAAGTGCATCTCAGTATATGTGGCCCAGCTCTGGCTCCTAGGGTGTCCATTTTTGTCATAGTCATATCTGCCGTTTCTTGATAAATACAGCTCGACCTAGGTACATATATGAGAACATACTTTTATAGGGCCTTGTGGCCTTTAGCATGTTGCATGTTTAATACTACAAAAACTAAAAGCAAAATGTGATACTGAACCATGCCTAAAATTAATATGCCTCCCAACTGGACTTTTAAAATATTCTACTGAGTAAAAACAAGTACTAAACAGAAATTATTGGTAGACAGTCAAGTCTTGATGCACAAAGGGTGTTTTTACTGCTGCTTTTTGCAGCTTAAAGATGCCTCCCTGTGTTATTCTATGTGTCCATGCACACACAGGCTTTTAGGAGGTGTGGCATAGACGTTTTCAAGCCATAAAAACAAAAAGGGCCAGCGCATTCTGAGGACCGGCATTAGAGCTGTAAAAACGTCTGTACTTGGTAACAGCTGCTAAACGCAGCTTCCTCCGATGTTCTCCCGACGCTCTTTCCGGCTGTAATGCTGGGCCTGGCACGTGCCATTACTTATATAGCCATGGGGGGGGGGGGAATGTAAACAGCAGGACGTCCTAGGATGTCCACCTGGCAGGTGAGAGCCACGCTGTGGACGTCTTTCGTCTATAGCGCGGCTCTCAAGTGGTTAATATATGTAGCGCTACCCCCTCAGGAGCCGCTGATTGTTTTGGGATCGGTGTATTAAGTTATCTCTATGTGATGTCTAGGGGTGAAGGTAGTGAGTAGAGCAGTAATTGAATGTCCGGTCGGTAGATGAAGTTTTCTGAATGCCTTATTTCTTGGCCCAACACGACCAACATCAACTTGAGGTAGACAGGAAAGGTTGATGAAATATAAGGATAAGGAAAAACAGTCCTGCTTTTCTACAGCTGTAACGATACGTCGCCACTCTAGCCAGAGTGGGTGAAGTACCCCCGGACAGACCTCTGCCACAGGCCTGGCAGCCAGGGTGTCACTTTAGGTTGCTGGGAGGAACAAGTCTCTGCCACAGACTTGGCTCTGATTAAATTAGGATGCCAGATGAGACCCCTGCCACAGGCTCAATGCTGACAATGTGAACAGCAGAGCAAATCCTCCCAATAGATCACGTCAGGGTCACCGGTTGACAGTGCAAGTGTACCTGTCAATGTCTGGACACCAGATCCCTGATGGTTCGTTCAAGCCCTTTTGGATAACCTGCCTCCGGGTTTTCCTCAAGCCGATCCCCCACCGAACGGCATACAGCCTGGGATCTCCTCAGTAGAAATGGGGACCCAGTAAGTCACTGGGGCCCCTTTGTGGCATCAGTTGCTCCAGGCCAGGAGGGCCCAGAGTCTGGAACTCCACGTAGCGCGCGACCCCAGGCCAGGTGGGCCATAGTGTTTGGGCCCGCGATGTGCGCACACCCTATAGGTGGGTGCCACACCTGGAACCAGGAACCCACGAAGAACCCAGAACAACGGCCTTCGCCACAGAAAAACTCCCTCCCAGCATGCACAGCAAGGCCCAACTCCTCTCATTGGCTGCTGGGAAGAAGCGGCTCCGCCTGGATCCCTCTGGCGCCATCTGCCGTCCAGAGATGAGACCATATCTCTGGTTGCACAGACTGACCCACAGGACAATCCAGGATTTGGCGACAGACAAATTTAACAAAATTATTAATGAGAGCAACTTTTCTCTCTCATTCTCCCACTAACTTTAGCGTAGTGCCCTTTCTGAAAGTAAAGGGGGCGCTACATATATGTATATGACTTCTTTTTGGTGGGGTTCTTCTTTTCCCTCCTAGTTTTTGCTCTACATGATTGGCCTATGGAGACTGCATCATATTGGTGAATCCGCAATCAATGGGATACTGTGCTAGATTCACTAACACTGCACATTATTTAATACCTAGTGAGCAGATGACCTTCACATACCTTCACATATGATATAAAAAAAAGTCATGTAACTTCAGTAGCATCATCCCAAGACACTACACCCCGCCGTAGTGTAGAGTATTTATGTAATCACATGGGGATAAATTAATAAATGTTAATTTGGGGCACCTAATTGTTGTTGTTACAACATGAACAGGTAAAGTATTGGTAAAACATGCAGCTCAATATAGGGAGGGGAAGGTTTTCCAGCATGTCCCTTTGACAAAAGCTAGTTGTTAGACCGGCTGGTTGCTGCTTAACCACCCAGCTGCTACATTTGTAGAACAGCTTGTGATGTTGAAAAACAACAGACTTACTGGTTAAATAGTGTAAAGGAAAAAAATCTGCGTTAAACCCTATAAACTAAATAAACAAGTGAACAAATGTGTTGCGAATTAATAATAATCAGGATGATAAAAAATTTTTTTTAATAAAAATAAGTGAGATGGTGCAGCAACTAAAAACCTTAAATATTCAGTCCATAAAAGTGTAAAACAAATAGTGCACTACCACATAAATATACAAAAAGGGGTGAAAATGTGTTAATAAGAGTAAAACATTAAATGACATAAATGAGAGAATATCTGAAAAATAGATACAATGTCCCAAACAAGCAATTAGGCTCCATTCACACTAATGCTTTTTTTTATGCATTTTGCAGAAATGCAGGGAAATTTTTTAACATGGTTTCCTATGGAACATGTTCACATCAATGCTTTTTTGTGCCTCTGCGTTTTTGGAAAGGGTCAAGGACTTTTTTTCCTGCAAAAAGCAGCGTTTTGCATGCAATAGAATTCAATGGACCTGCATCCAAAACGCAAGTACCGCGATTTTGCCGCGATTTGCATTTTTTTAACCTGTTTATAGCTGGTTGTTAAAGGAAATGTAAAAAAATTAAAATTACTGGCTAAAAAAAACAAACGCAAATCGCGGTAAAAATCGCAGTAAAAACGCAGCAAGCACCGCAAAAAGCATTGCAAAAATGCTCAAAAGCAACATGCATAGGTGTGAATCGAGCATTAGGGATCCAAAAATAATCGGAGTAGCTTCACAATTCCTGGTATCCACAATAACAACAGAATGACAACTTGTCTGCAGGTAAGATTTTCTGTTCATCACAGAAAATAAGGCAATCACCGCCGCTTACCAGATCTGTTGGATCTCAGGTAATAGAGATCAAAAAGGCATGTCAGAACACCATCAGCCAGATAGGGATCAGCATCTGAGGATTCCAATGAAGGTGCAGATGTTCCGTCCGTGTTATGCAAAACTCCTTTTTCAATGGATTTTACACATCAAATGGATATCCAAACTTGCTCTCCATGCCGGTATTGTTAATAGGGGCAGAGAGAGAAAGGCTTCATGGTGCAGTTCGTTTAAAAGATTTATTGCTCAAAATCAGAACATAACACCAAGCTAAAAACAAAGTTCCAAACAGAATTCAAAAAGCACAACCACAGCAAATAGCCTGACCGTCTCAAGTATAATAGCGTCTAGGATAGTGACTCCACCCAATGCATTTCCCCACATGATATGATCTCCATTCCCTGAAGAATCCTCCAAGTTGTCATTCTGTTGTAATTGTGGATACCAGGAATTGTGAAGTTACTCGGATTATTTTTGGATCCCTAATTGCTTGTTTGGAACATTGTATCTATTTTCCAGATGTTCTCTCATTTAAGGTTTTACACTTATTAACACATTTTCACCCCTTTTTAGATATTTATGTGGTAGCGCACTATTTTTTGTTTTACACTTACTGGTTGAATAACCAGGTAAAAATAAAGGCAAGATATCCTTAAAAAAAAAAAAAATACACCCACCACATCTAAGAATCGGTCAACCGCAATATAATAAATGTTTAAGTTTGGGTTTAATACTTTTATAGTCTTTCTGAATTTTTTAAAAATAGATTAAATATAAACATTTTAAGGTTACATTATTATGACAATATAGATTGATTTGAAAGTGGATAAAATATACAATGGGGGTTATTTTCGAAAGGCAAATCCACTTTGCGCTACAAGTGCAAACTACAAGTGCAAAGTGCACTTCAAATTGCACTGAACGTGCACTTGGAAGTGCACTTGGAAGTGCAGTTGCTGTAAATAAATCTGAGGGGTAGATCTGAAATGAGGGGAAGCGCTACTGATTTTATTATCCAATCATGGGCTAAAATGCTGTTTTTTATTTTTCTTGCATGTCACCCTCGGAGGTACAGCGACTGCAATTCCAAGTGCAAATTCAGTGCAATTTCCACTTGTTGTTTGCACTTGTTGTGCAAAGTGGATTTGCCTTTCGTAAAAAAATAAAAATAAAATTCAAATCTGTATAACATACATAATATATCCTTTTCCATATCTCAAAGGAGAACTAGTACACTCTAAAGGAGACATGGGGCACGTGCCCTGAATGAAAAAGTCTAGCAACACCGTTGGTGACATTACTTCAGCAGTACAGGTACAACCTATTCAAGTCTATGGGACATTATAGCCCAGGTGTGGGTAGCACTGTGCTAGATTTTTCCAGCAGGGATTTAAACAATATAGGAGGTTGCCACCCTCAGAAGAAGTAGGCACCCGGCTTGGGATAAAGGTAGCTTAGAGTGCTAGATAGGATGGGGGTTGTAAAGTAATGTAAACCATTCCACAATAACCTAGGGATATAATTTAGGAGTGCTAATAAACAATCTAGCCATAAAAAGCAGAAATCAAAGTAGGAAAAATATATTTTTATAGGATTGCAATCCAGGTAATGTGATACATTTTCTTCTGCTCCCAACTGCATGGACTTGGCCTGAGGGTGGATCCTTGTTATGTTGTTGCTCTTTATTCCAGTACTCCACCTCGCAGAGCAGAGTACGTGTTAATACATGACCTCTGACCAAAAAAAACCTGACATAGTATTCATAATTTACATTCTGGGATTGATTGCTTCTTCGTTTTTAGGCCACCGGCTCTAAAGTTAAACCACCTTCTGTTCTTCCTCATTAGGACAGCAAGGCTCACAGAAAAAAGACTCTGTCAACCACTAAGCTGGAGCTACCCTGCCAGGAAATCCTGCCTGTGACACGGGTATATGGGAAATGAGAATAGGGCATGTTCTGCACAACCAGGGTTTTTCAGTAGAAACAGCTAGAACACGCACACATGGGGGGAAACAGTAAAGAGACCACATCAGCCTGCAGAACCATGTTGCCACTAGGAATAGGAAGGTGCAGGCAACTGGCAAGAGCACCATGCAAATTCTATCTACAAAGATTTTAAATCTAACAGCACACAAACAGGAAATTTAGTTTTAGAGCCTCTAACTAGAAAATACATTTTGGGTTTGCAGACACTTTTGGGTGTTTAGTGTGTATTGCTAGGGAGTTTTTTTTTCTTTTTGAGTGTGCATGTGATCAGCACAGGGCCAACCAGCACTGTCCAGACAGAATGTCAGGGGTCCTGAATCCTGATAGAACAGCCAGTGCAGTATGAAAACTCCAATACATAGTACAAAGCAGCATAACAGTTTACAAACCAAGGCACATGTGTACAGCAAACAGGGCATCATTGACAATGTTGCATAATATTATTTCCAAGTATACATATACTGGGGAATATAGCAAACCGGTAGGAGTAATGATGCGAGTTATCCCCAGTGTCAAGGCCCGAAAGAGGGTAATGTGGATCCATCAATTTGGTTACACTATGTTGCTCGAAGGGCCCGGCACCCCACATATTTTCCAGAACAGATAACAAATCTACAGCATAGAAGACAGGAGAAAGAGTGTGCCCATGGGCACATAGAGATCAGTAGAGAGAGGAGGAAGGGGGAGAGGTAGAAAGAGGTCTCAGGCGGGGAAGGGGGGAAAGGGGAGCAGTCACAAGGGGGGGGGGGACTCACGAGCACGGCTCCACACTGCCGTCCCAAAGCCTTCATTTATCGCATCTGACAGTCTGAGGGAGTCCCCACATCCTAAACAGTGAATCGTCAGTTGGTCTGGTGTTCCCCTCTGAGGGCCTGGCCCTCCGATGATTACTTGAAGATGTTCCATAATTGCCACGTCTTGGAGTAAGATTCACTTTTATCTTGGCTTGTGAGGATAAGGTCTTTCATCTGGTTGATGTCATCAACCTTTTAAAAGCCACTGGGCGATGGTCGGTGAACGCTGAGACTTCCACAGGAGAAGAATGCAGGCCTTTGCTGCATCTAGTAGGTGTCTGGCGGACGATTTTTTCTAAATACTTGCTGGGGTGTCAGTGGCGTGTAGGAGGAAGTATGCCGGGTCGTCCGGGACCGGTCGGTCTGTGAATTTTTTAACTCTAACTTTAATTCTGCGGACTTCTCTCCAGTATGACTGTATCCCTGGGCAAGTCCAGAAAATGTGGAGTAAAGTGCCTTTTTCTTTTTGGCATCGCCAACACATCCGTAGTAGTAGAGAAAAATGTATGTAATAGTGCCGGGGTCCTGTACCAGCGCGTAAGAATTTTGTAATTAGTCTCCTGTATTTTAGAACACAAGGAAGACTTGTGTGTAAATTTAAGGATATGCTGTTGTTTTCTGGCGGAGAGGTGGCAGTTTAGATCTCGCTCCCATTTTGCGAGGCTCGGAAGTTGGAAATCCCCAGTCGGTGTTATGAGCATATTATACGTCAATGAAAGTGCGTGTGATAGCACCCCTGTTCCTGTACAGAGTTCCTCCAGTGTCGTAACAGGGTGAGTATCAGGAGTCGGGGTGTCAACTGTTTAAGGAAGTGACTAAGTTGAAGTGCCCTCAGAAAGTCCAATCGGTACTGGCCATCCGGGTCCGAGAGCTTCCCAGTCGTTTTCCACCTTCCCCTGTCCCTGAAGTGAGAGGCTTGGTATAGCCCCGCCCTCCTTAGGTCTTGGAATTTCTTGTCACTGATGCCCGGTTCGAATTGGTGGTTCCCTAATATAGGCCGCAGAATGAAGTGTTGGGAGAAAAGGGAAGGGCTGGATATAAGTTATGCACAAATCTTTACAGTGGTACCTATCAGCGGGTGCTGTTTGAGGCTGGAAGGCAGGGTCATGTAACACCAAGGGGCTCCTTGGAGGTGGACTTCAGTCTGTGCCTGCTCCAACTGTGACCAAAGTTTGGTGTCTTTTTGACGACACCAGTCTAATGCCGCGTACACACGATAGGTTAAACCGATGAGAATGGTCTGATGGACTGTTTTCATCGGTCAAAACCGATCGTGTGTGGGCGCCATCGGTTATTTAACCATCGGTTAAAAAAAGCAAACTTGCTTTAAATTTAACTGATGGATTCCTAACCGATAGGTCAAAACCGATCGTTAGTAGACACAACCATCGGTTAAAAATCCATGCATGCTCAGAATCAAGTCGACGCATGCTTGGAAGCATTGAACTTCGTTTTTTTCAGCACGTCGTCGTGTTTTACGTCACCGCGTTCTGACATGATCGGTTTTGGTGTGTAGGCGCGACGGACCATCAGTCAGCTTCATCGGTTAACTGATGAAAACAGTCCATTGGTCCGTTCTCATCGGATGGATGGATCATGTATACGCGGCATTAGAGCCTGTTCAGGTGGACAGAGTTATAGTAAGAACGGATGTCCGGCATTGCCAGGCCCCCGCATTGCTTAGGTAGTGAAAGTATTTTCTTTTGTATGCAGGGTCTTTTCCCTGCCCAGAGGAACTTCACAAAGGTCGAGTGTATTTGTTTGAAGAAGTCCGCAGGTATTTGGAGCAGTTTATATTTACTAAAATAATTGCATTTCCAATTTCCATGTTCTGTGTACTGCGGTAGACCAGATATAGAAAATGTAGAGGGCTGGGTTTAAAGCATCATAAAGGCATTTCATGGCCATACAAATGATCTGACTATGCAACATTCCCTTTTATATTCAAGTTGTAATATGAAAGAGATTATTGCACAGTCAGTTAAAAATAATGGGGCAGATTCACGTAGAAAGCTGTTACGCTGCGGCGGCGTAACGTATCCCATTTACGTTACACCGCCGCAAGTTTACAGCGTAAGTGCCTGATTCACAAAGCACTTACCTGTAAACTTGCGGCGGCGTAGCGTAAATCCGCTCGGCACAAGCCCGCCTAATTCAAATGGGGCGGGCACCATTTAAATTAGGCGCGTTCCCGAGCCGAACGTACTGCGCATGCTCCGTCCGTAAAATTACCCAACGTGCATTGCGCTAAATGACGTCGCAAGGACGTCATTGGTTTCGACGTTAACGTAAATGGCATCCAGCGCCATTCACGGACGACTTACGCAAACGACGTGAAATTTAAAATTTCACGTCGGGAGATACGCCTTCGTATTTCTTTTGTGAATCTGGCCCCATAGTCCTAGCGTGCAGAAAAAAAAATCCACAGGGCACAGTAAACCAGTTCCCATGTGTACACAATTGAGCTTGCATGATTAATTTAACTGTTGCAAAAAAAAGCATATAGATATTTTGCTCAGCTGAAAAAGTGCTAAAGGAATCTAGTAATCAAAGGCACTGCTGACAGCCATGCATATACTCTGCATTAAGCACAGAATTTGAGTTCCCATATGTGTAGAATTTAAACATAATGCACAACACTGCTCTAAAACAGAGACAAGCAGGTTCGAAGGGGCCAAGCTAACCCCTGAAAAACAACCCCACGCCATAATCCCCCCTCTGTCAAATCATTTGAACCAGTGGCATGGGGAGCTCTTTGAAATTGTAAAGTTTTTGAAGTTATTTATCACATACAGTATGGGCATGTAGGTAGGTAGCCAGTCTACTGTTTATCTAGTTTGCACCCATCTGCCCAGGTCAAGGGGAAATGGGTTTTCCCTGGTATTTTCGCAGGCTTTTGCTGGGGTTCAGCCTCCCTCCCCTATTCTATAAAAGGGAAGAGGTCTGGATCCAAAGGGGGGCTCCGGGGAACACTTGGAGAAACACATGGGGGAATGAATGCAACTAGAGACTCACTGGGACATCTGGTCTGCTCTGGAATAGGAAGGAGCCCGAATAGCAAACAATTTGGGGTGTTTGCTGCAAATTCCAAAGCCGCTTAATACCCTTTAAAAGTCTATGGGAGAGATAAAAAGTGCTAATTTTAAAGACTTATATGCATGGTATTGTCATAAAAAGTGTTTGGGGACCTGGGTATCAATGCAAAAAAAAGTTTTAAAAAACGTAATTTTTTTTGGAGCAGTGATTTTAATAAAGCGAGGGTTCACCCTAAAAAAAAAAAAAAAATGATATTACATTGAGCTCACTTCAGAGATTGACCGTATGCTGATCGTTTTTTTCCGTACATACCGTAGAATCCCTATTTTTTCCCCCGGCTTCCGGGTGGTAAAGCCGTCAGGACTGGGCGTTTCTATCCAGCAGGCAAGTGATTGACATGATGACGAACACTAGCCCTGTCGCATACGGAGCGTCACGAAAGAAGCCGAACGTCGGTGCGCATGCGCCGTATAGCGCCGACTCGCCTTCTTTCGGCAACTTGTGACACTCCATATGCAACGGGGTAGTGTTCGTCATCACGTCAATCACTTGCCTGCTGGATAGACACGCTCAGTCCCGCAGGATTCAAGACCCGGAATCCGGGGGGAAAATAGCAATTCTACGGTATGTACGAAAAAAAAAAAAAAGAAAAAAAGATCAACATACGGTCAATCTCTGAAGTGAGCTCAATGTAATATTAAAGGGTGAACCTTTAAACTGAAACAATAAAAGTGAAATATTCCGTTAAATTTGGGACCTTGGGGGTGTCTATAGTATGCCTGTAAAGTGGTACATTTTTCCACTGTTTAGAACAGTCCCTGCACAAAATGACATTTCTAAATGAAAAAAGGTAATTTAAACTACTTGCAGCTATAATGAATTGTCCGGTCCCCGGCAATACATGTAAAAGACATTGAAAAAAATGAACCGAAATGAAAACAAAAAAAAAATTGTGGGGGTCCCCCCAAATTCCATACCAGGCCCTTCAGGTCTGGTATGGATATTAGGGGGAACCCTGCACCAATTTTTTTTAAATCGCATAGGGGTCCCCCTCAAAATCCATACCAGACCCTTCAGGTCTGGTGTTGATTTTAAGGGGAACCCTGCACCATAATAAAAAAAAAAATAGCGTGGGGTGTCCTCCAAAAATCCATACCCTTATCCGAGCATGCAACCTGGCAGGCTGCAGGAAAAGAGGGGGGGACGAGAGCTCCCCCCCACAGGCACACTTGCCCTAAAACCCATTCTTCTACTTTTCCTGTTTATGAGGATACCCACATGTGTGATACTTTTTTGCTGCTTAGAAGCTGTACAGGACGCCATGGCTGGGTCCTGGAAGGACGTTATATTTCCCCTCTGTTTGGACTGTGGTGCCTTTAAGGGAATGGAAAGGGTTAATGCACCTGTCTAAGGAAGTAGTTTAAAGCAGACAGGAAGTGCAGGTGAGAGAGAAGGAGTGTAGGAGAGTCCAATGCATGGTGAATGGTGGACAAGGAAAGCTGTGGAAGCTATGAAAAGCTGTGAAAGGACTTGGCAGTGTCCTGCCTAAAAACCTGCTACTGAAGGACTTACCTGGAAGGACTGTTTAACTGCGATAGCAGTTCTGAGCTGTACAAGTCGGTGAGACTGTTATTTCTTTTGTTTTTACTGCTGCTAAGCCATTTAAGTTTAATAAACCTTAGTTTTGATTTAAGAAGCCTGTGTCCTGCGATCAAGCTGGTCCCCCAAACATTACACTGGTGGAGAATGCGGGCAGGACTGAATAACAGGCATAAGAAGAGAAAAAAAAAAAAAAACGTTTTTTTTCTTTTTGCATTGGACTTTATGTTGAACTGACATTTAAAGGGACAGTACATTGGATTTATGTCCTGGGTTAAAGCTGCACAAACGTTGAAAGCTGAAGCAATGGAGGAGCTAATTAAACAGCTGACCTTGGCTAACATGCAAGCGCAGACTCGCCATGAGGAAGCTAATCAACACCACAAAGAGGCGCTGGCTCTGCAGCAAGAAAATACTCGCCTGTTGGTGGCCCAGTTAGCAGCCCAGCAAGCAGCCCAGCAAGGGGTTATGCAAGCTCAGGTTACTGCCTTAAAGGAAGCGGTGCAGCGGCTGTCTCAGGTTCAGGAGCCAGCGGCTGTTGCCCCTGGCAACCAGGTGACTGTGAGGGCAAGCCATTTTTTACAGAAATTGTCCCTAAGCGATGATGTCGAGGCATTTCTTGCTACGTTTGAGAGGACAGCGGAGAGAGAAGCATGGTCTCAGGACCAGTGGGCTGGCCTCATTGCTCCTTTTCTCACTGGAGATCCTCAAAAAGCCTACTTTGACCTGCCACCAGATGATGCTAAAGACTATCAAAAGCTAAAGGCAGAAATTCTGGCTCGTCTGGGGGTGACTACGGCCGTTCGGGCCCAACGTGTACACCAATGGAAATATCGTCCAGATCGGCCACCCCGGTCTCAAATGCATGACCTGGTGCAACTAGTAAAAAAATGGCTGCAGCCTGAGGTGTTGTCCGGCCCCCAAATCGTGGAGCGGGTCGTGCTGGACCGATACCTGCGGTCCCTTCCAGATGACCTTCAACGGTGGGTCAGCCATGGAGACCCCAAAACCGCAAACCTCCTTGTTGAGATGGTGGAACGATATACCGTGGTGGAGGACCTGCTCGGACCTACCAAGCGCATAGGGCCTAGTCTGTCACGGCCTGTTCGACCAACTGCTGCCCTTCGAAAGGATGTTCCAAGGAGCCCTGGGACAAACACCCTGGAAGGCCAAGAGTCACTCCCGGTACCTCCTCAGCGTTCTGTTCCTGTTCGGAGAGGAGGGGATGTACAATGTTGGCGATGTCATTCCTGGGGTCATACCCGGACACACTGCCCACTGCAAGAGGAGCCCATGGAATGCGGGGTTCTTCGGAGGGGGTCTTTTTGTGCCCATAAAGTGTGCACCACACACCTCGACCTGGATGAGGAAAAGTTTGAGTGTGAAGTCCAAGTGAACCACCTCCCTGCCCGGGCTTTGTTGGACTCTGGAAGCATGGTAACCCTGGTTCATCCTAGAGTGATTGGGAAGATCGGTCCGGTAAGAAAAACTTTACGGGTGGTATGCATTCACGGGGACACTAGAGAGTACCCGCTCATCACGTTGTCTATCTCCTCAGCATGTGGCACTGTTACTCAAGAGGTGGGGGTGGTAAAGAACTTGGTGCATGATGTTATAATAGGACGAGACTGTCCATTGTTTACAAAACTGTGGGAACAAGGAGAACAGTTCAGAGACTGGGGAGAAACTAGCCCCCCTGTTCCTGCTGCTGAGAGGGATAACCCTGAACTGCCAAACGTTAATGTGGACCCAGATGAGGAAAATGCTAATGATTGGGTTAATGGTGATGAAAGTAGTGTTGATACTATTGAGGATGTCAAGATATGTGGTCCACAGACCTACCAAAACACTAAGGGGGAGGAGCCTTTCCCACTTCAGGTAATGCTGGGGGAAGAGGATGAGGAAGTGGCCTCTACCCCTGCGCTGCCAGATTTGGGTGTTCCCCAGGGGGCATTTGGGACTGCTCAGATGCAGGACCCCACTTTGGCCCATGCACGGGAACAAGTTGTAGTAGTAAATGGGGTTCCCCAAGAGCCAGGTGCGAATGAGAGGTGGCCACACTTTGCAATATATAATGAATTGCTGTATCGGGTTACCAAGGAGAGAGAAAATGTGGTAGAGCAATTGTTGGTACCCCAACAATATAGACGAAAGGTTCTGGACCTGGCCCATGACGATGTGTTAGGGGGACACCTGGGAGTTGAAAAAACGGAGGCACGGATCACCGACCGGTTTTACTGGCCAGGTCTGAAAGCAGAGGTAAAGAGATACTGTACCTCTTGTCCCACCTGTCAGTTGACCGCGCCGGTGACTCATTTTCGGAGCCCTTTGGTCCCTCTGCCCATAATTGAGGTCCCATTCGAGAGGATAGCCATGGATATAGTGGGTCCCTTGGTAAAGTCAGCTCGAGGTCACTCCTACATATTGGTGATTCTTGACTATGCCACCCGGTATCCTGAGGCGCTACCCCTGAGGAATTCTCCTCAAAGGCCATTGCCCGGGAGTTATTCCAGATGTTTACACGGACTGGTTTCCCCAAGGAAATACTCACAGACCAGGGTACCCCGTTTATGTCAAGGGTTATGGCCGATGTGTGCAAGCTGTTCCGGATTAAACAGCTACGCACATCGGTCTACCATCCCCAAACGGACGGGTTGGTGGAACGCTTTAATAAGACCCTTAAGTCTATGCTCAAGAAAGTGGTACAAAGGGATGGGAAAGATTGGGACTGCCTGTTACCAGCTCTCCTGTTTGCTATCCGGGAAGTGCCCCAGGCCTCCACGGGGTTTTCGCCCTTTGAGTTGGTATATGGGCGGAGACCTCGCGGACTTCTTGACGTGGTTAAAAAGGAGTGGGAAAGTGAACCTGTTCAGCATAAGAGTGTCCTGGAATATGTCTCCCAAATGCAGGAAAGGATCCAAACCGTGATGCCGCTAGTCAAAGAGCATTTGCAAAAGGCCCAGGAGGCTCAACGACGGGTCTATAACAGGGCTGCTAAAATAAGGCACTTCCAAGTGGGGGATCGAGTAGCGGTGCTAATTACCACTGTGGAAAGTAAGTTCTTAGCCAGGTGGCAAGGACCCTTTGAAGTTGTGGAAAAAGTGGGAGAGGTCAATTATAGAGTCCACCAGCCAGGCAAGAGGAAACCGTATCAGATATATCATGTCAACTTGTTAAAGCCCTGGACAGACAGGGAACTGGTGACCTCCCTGGCTAGTGCAAGACTTGAGCCTCAGGTTGGGGTAGAGAGTGTCCAAGTAGCAAATACCCTATCTAAATACCAAAGTCAGCAGGCAAAGGAGTTCTTGCAGAGAAATAAAGAGAAGTTTTCAGACTTGCCGGGGCTAACTAGTATCATAAAGCATGATATTATCACGGAACCTGGAGTCAAAGTTTTTGTCAGGCCCTACCGCATCCCAGAGGCTCAAAGGAAGGCCATTTAAGAGGAAGTAAAGAAGATGCTAGACCTGGAGATCATTGAGGAGTCGCAGAGTGAGTGGTCGAGCTCGATTGTGTTGGTACCAAAGCCCAACGGGACTCTGCGATTCTGCAATGATTTCCGGAAACTTAATGAGGTTTCACGGTTTGATGCCTACCCCATGCCCCGGGTAGATGAACTTATCGAGAGACTAGGTCCAGCCAGGTATATCACAACATTAGACCTTACCAAGGGGTATTGGCAAATCCCATTAACTAAGGCTGCTAAAGAGAAAACTGCTTTTTCTACCCCAGAGGGGAGTTTTCAGTACAGACGAATGCCTTTTGGACTGCAAACTGCTCCAGCCACGTTCCAGCGAGCAATGGATAGGATTTTACGACCTCATCTGGAGTATGCCTCAGTGTACTTGGACGACATAGTCATTTTTAGCAGAGACTGGGAGTCACACTTGCCCAAAGTCCAGGCAGTACTGCACTCTCTCTGGAAGGAGGGGTTTACAATAAACCCTGAAAAATGTGCTTTGGGAATGGAGGAGGTGAAATACCTGGGCTATATCGTGGGTAGAGGGGTGGTGAAACCTCAAGTCAGCAAGGTAGACACTATAAAGAGTTGGCCCCGCCCCCTCACAAAAAAGCAGGTACGTGCATTCCTGGGCATGGTGGGATACTACAGGGGGTTCGTACCCAACTTTGCCACATTGGCGGCTCCATTGACCGATCTGACTAAGGGCCGGAAATCGGTCATGGTGGAGTGGAATGCAGACGCTGAGAAGGCTTTTTTGGAGCTTAAGTCAGCACTGTGCCAACACCCTGTCTTGATAGCGCCCAATTTTTCTGAAGAGTTCATTGTCCAAACTGATGCTTCCGATGTAGGATTGGGAGCTGTATTATCACAGGTTGTTCATGGTGAGGAGCACCCAGTAGTCTTCCTCAGTAGGAAGTTGACACCAGCGGAAAAAAACTACGCTATTATTGAAAGAGAGTGTCTGGCCATTAAGTGGGCTCTGGAGTCCCTCAGATATTACCTCTAGGGGAGGAAATTTAGGTTAATTTCTGATCATGCCCCTTTAACGTGGCTGAGGCAAGGTAAAGGGACTAATGCCAGGATTACCAGGTGGTTCCTGGCGCTCCAAGAGTTTAAGTTTATAGTGGAGCATAGGCCCGGGAGACTGCATCAAAATGCAGATGCCCTCTCCCGAGTCCATTGTTTGAGCTCCACTGTTGCCTCCACCTCCTTGGCGTTGGGGCACAGGGGGGGATATGTACAGGACGCCATGGCTGGGTCCTGGAAGGACGTTATATTTCCCCTCTGTTTGGACTGTGGTGCCTTTAAGGGAACAGAAAGGGTTAATGCACCTGTCTAAGGAAGTAGTTTAAAGCAGACAGGAAGTGCAGGTGAGAGAGAAGGAGTGTAGGAGAGTCCAATGCATGGTGAATGGTGGACAAGGAAAGCTGTGGAAGCTATGAAAAGCTGTGAAAGGACTTGGCAGTGTCCTGCCTAAAAACCTGCTACTGAAGGACTTACCTGGAAGGACTGTTTAACTGCGATAGCAGTTCTGAGCTGTACAAGTCTGTGAGACTGTTATTTCTTTTGTTTTTACTGCTGCTAAGCCATTTAAGTTTAATAAACCTCAGTTTTGATTTAAGAAGCCTGTGTCCTGCGATCAAGCTGGTCCCCCAAACATTACAAAGCATAGAGGACCCAAAAGCCAATAAGCACCTTCAGGCTTTCAGGGTGCATAAATAATGCATGTGATTTCCTATTTACTTATCATACTTCTTGAGGCCCTGATGTGCCAGGATAGGAGAAACACCCACAAAATGACCACATTTTGCAAAGCAGACCATCCAGCATACATAATTAGAGGCATAATGAGTCTTTTGAAGATCCCTTTTTTTTTTTATCCACAGTTACTAAGATATTTCTCACACACAGCATGGACATATTTTGAATTACACCCTAGAGTTCCAGGACAGTAGAACCGCCTACAAATTAACCACATTTAGGGAGTAAACATCCAGGGTATTTTTTTAAAGAGACATGTTAAATTAAGATTTAATTTTTCTGCCATAAGTTTATGAAAAATTTGGAAAGAAAAAGAAAATGTATTTAGGATATTCCTTACACACAGCACAGGCATATTTAGAATTACTCCCCAAAACACATTCTATTACTACTACTGAGTATGGCAATACCACATGTGAGACGTTTCCAAAGACTTGTTATCTACTGGATATTGTATGTTGTGCATCACAAAAATTAACATTGTATTAAAAACAGTTTACCGTTAGGCTACTTTCACACTGGGGCGGTGAGGATGTCTACAGTAAAGCTAGTTTTAGTGGCGTTTTACTGTTGCTTTTGCCTTTACCGTTTTCTTTACGGTGCTTTTGGACAACTAGTGGGGCGCTCTTAACCCCCGCTAGCGGCCAAAGGGGTTAATTGTACCCATGTAGCACCACTGCCGATTTGCAGGCGCTTCGGCAGCACTCCCCATGCATTCCAATGGGCAGGGTCGGTGGAGGAGCGGTGTATACACTTCTCCTGCACCGCCCCAAAGATGCTGCTTGCAAGACTTTTTTTTTTTTTTTAACGTTCCGCAAGTGCACTGCTCCAGTGTGAAAGCACTCTGGCTTTCACACTGGAGTGATAGGAGAGGTGCTTTACAGATGCTATTTTTAGAGCTAAAACGCCTGTAAAGTGCCTCAGTGTGAAAGTGGCTTCCTGCTGTATGAATGGTCAGGGAATATTGCTTAGTGTTGCGTCACCTATAGCAGTCCCATTCCTATAAGCTAAGCAAGCCTAGCCGACTGGTATGTGGTTGTCCCCAGGAATGCCACTGGTCAGGAAGTAAAGAAGGCTAAACAAAGGCTAAACAAAAGAGTTCCAAGAGTGCAGTTGTCTGCAGGGGCTAACTATGACTGGTGTCTCTCAATAACATAGGTAGTGGGATGTGCAGATAGGGCAGTTCAGGCAGCAGGTAGAGGTGTGGTAAGCAAACAGGCCAATGATCAGTCTAGGAATTAGAAAAAAAACACGGTCAATGAACAGTCCATGTTCAGTTAAGGCGGCAGGCAGGGGCAATATTGTTCCTGACTGCACTGCCTCTGGTGACACTGTACTGACGTGGAGACAATCGGGGACATTATTGATGGTTACATTTGCTTTGGTGACATAGGCAATGGTGTGGCTAGAGGTCGGGAACATCGCTCCTGGCTGCACTGGTTTGGTGACACCGTCACAGGTTTGGCTGCGATCAGGAATACTGTTGCTGGCTTACTTTGGTCTGGCAACACTGGGACTGGTGAGGCAGTGATCAGGAACATTGTTGCTTTTACACTGGTCTTGTGTGGCATTGATCAGGGACACGGTTGCTTTTACACTGGTCTGGTGTGGCATTGATCAGGGACACTGTGGCTGGTTGCACTGGCCTGGCTGTGCTCAGGGACACTGTTGATGGCTGCACTAGTTTAGGTCATTGGCATGCTAGCACTTAGAAACACTTACTGGCTGCTAATGTGGCATCAATAATGAACACGGTTGTTCCTTATTGCTGCCACAAGAGCCCAAAGTAATTTAATTATAAAACTGATTCATTCCAGAATAAAGCCATGTTTTGGGGACCAAACACACTACCGCCTCATCAGGGCTTAGGTCCTGTTCACATCTAGGTGTCCCAGTTTACGGGTGGAATTGCCGCGATTCAGCACCTGCGATCTCCGTCATTTCCAATGGCACCCTGATTATGGTGTGATTGTCGCCTGACGAATCGCAGTAAAATCACACAAACAGAATTGCTGTGCGCCTGTCACCCAAAAGAAGTTCTGAAACATCTTTTGGGCGACAGGAGCGATCCTGTTTGTGTGATTTTACCGTGATTCGTCAGGCAACAATCACAATATTTGCAAATATATGTGGAAGCTGCACTGCCGTGTCAATACCCTCTGCCCTGTTGTACCAATTCTAATTTTTAAGAGTCTCCATGTTGGAGCATATTAAGGTCTATAGCAATGGGTAAATTAAAGGCTGGTATTCCTGGAGGCAGTCCATTACTTAAAGAAACAGGCACACACTAGAAGCCCAGCAAAGAACAGCATCAGCTGAAGGGGTCTCCATTTAATTTCTCTTTAATTTATCCATTTCTTTATATGGACCAAAAAGGAGACTCTCGAAGATCAGAGTTAGAACAGAGGGGCCTTGACAAGGCAGTGCAGCTTCCACATATAAAGGTAAACCTCTGTTTTTAATGCATATTGGCTGGCTTGCTGGAAATAGTTTTTTGGTTTGTACGAAGAAAATTTTATAAGTCTGATACAGATTAGCTATTGTCATGCCTTGACTGACATACGTAGGACTCCTCATTGTCCAACCTATCTCATATCATTATACTCATTTATCTACATTCAGACGTGTTATATACCCTTTAATAAACGTTCTCTACTAACCTTTTGCTTACATGCGCTTTCTATTACGAGTCATGCCCCATTACTATAATCTAGTCTATTGCTATTACAAAATTCAATTGTATTCAATATTATTTCCTTGTTTTTTTTTTTTTAATTCAATACAATTATTTTTTAAAACCAATTAGTTAGTCAAAACTGACAGAATTGGTTACAGGTTCAACTTAAAGGTTAAAACAGCTTTGCCAGAAAACTATTCTAAAGTTTTTGTTTAGGCCCCTTTTGGGGGCGGATCCACTCAGCGGTGTCCGCCAGCTCAGCAGGAGATCGCTCCGTTGATCTCTGCTGAGCAGGCAGATGACAGGTCTATCTTAGCTCACTGAGCGAGGGAGGGACCTGTCAGAGCCTCACTGATTACTAGAAGGGGATCAGACGAAAACGGACAGCATGTTTTCATCAGATCTGATCCAAAAATATGAATGGCAGACGTATGAATCGCCATACATCTGTCTTGAGCAGATCGGATGGCAGATGGGATGGATGGCCCGCTCATATTTGCCTGAAAAACAGACAGGTGGATCAGAGCAGGCTTATCGTGTGAAAGGGGAAGATTGAAGTCCTTCCTTAATAAACTCTTAAATTCCAGTTATATTTAATGCATGAATGTTGACAATAGAAAAACAGTATTTACAAGAATTTTGGATGCTAATACCCCATATACACAGAACATTAAATAATGTGTTCAGGAAATAATTATTGAACAAGTCACCATTTTTCTAGTTAAATATATTTATAAAGGTGCTATTGGCATGAAATTTTCACCATGTCGGTAACAACCCATACAATCCATTCATATAAAGAAACCATAACAAATAAGTTCATAAATTAAGTTATGTGTAATAAAATGGAATGACACAGGGAAAAGTATTGAACACATGAAGAAAGGGAGGTGCAAAAAGAAATGGAAAGCCAAGACACCAGCTGAAATTTATCAGTAATTAGAAAGCAATACCGCCCCTTTGTCAGTGCAAATTGATATCAGCTGGTTCAGTCTCAACTGATGGCCAGGCGCTCCTTGCAAGATCTCTGACAGAGCAGTGAAAATAATTATCAGAAGCGTTGTCCAAGAGCCAACAACCACTTGTGTAGAGCTTCAGAAAGACCTGGAATTAGCAGGTACAATTGTTTCAAAGAAAACAATAAGTAACGCATTCAACTGCAATGGCCTGTATGCACGGTCACCACGCAAGACTCCATTGCCGAAGAAAAAGCATTTGGTAGCTTTTGTTTAAAGTTTGCTACACAACATTTAGACAAGCCTGTGAAATAATGGGAGAATATAATCTGGTCAGATGAGACCAAAATTTAACTCTTTGGATGCCATAATGCACACCATGTTTGCAGGTCAAATGGCACATCAACCCAAAAACACCCCAATACCAACAGTAAAGTTTGGAGGTGGGAACATCAAGGTGTGGGCTTGTTTTTCAGCATACGGTACTGGCAAACTTAATTTCATTGAAAGGATGAATGGAAAAATGTACCAAGACACTCTTGATAAAAATATGCTGATATCTACCAGGATGATGAAGATGAAATGAGGGTGGACATTTCAGCAAGACAATGATCCTAAACACAAAGCCAAGGAAACTCTCAATTAAATTAAAACAAAGAAAATAAAGCTGGAGTGGCCCAGACAATCACTTGACCTAAATCCAATAGAAAATCTATGGAAAGAACTAAAGATCAGTTCACAGAAAAGGCCCACAGAACCTTTAAGATTTGAAGACCATTTGTTTGGAAAAATGGGTCAAAACCACACCTGAACAATGCATGGCATTAAATTCTCCATACAGGAGGCGTCTTGAAGCTGTCATTACAGACAAAGGATTGTGTACAAAGTATTAAATACATTTCAATTAGCGTGTTCAATATTTTTTCACTGTGTCATTCCATTTTATTACGCTTAACTTAATTTCTGAACTTATTTGTTTTGGTTTCTTTGTATATATGGATTGCATGGGTTGTTACCGACATGTGAAAATTTCATGTCAATAGCAATAGCTTTAGAAAAATATATTTTCCTAGAAAAATGACGACGTGTTCAATACTTATTTTACCTGCTGTATATCTTGAATGTATGCCAGCTTTAGGTCAGTGTGAGGCACTCTTGATGTTCACCCTGATCACAGTCAGCAATACACACTTTGGGCTAGACTCAGGTAGGGGCGCGCAATGTTACGGCAGCGCAGCGTATCGTATTTACGCTACGCCGCCGTAAGTTAGAGAGGCACGTGCTGTATTCACAAAGCACTTGCCTTCTAAGTTACGACGGTGTAGCATAAATGGGGCCGGCGTAAGCGCGCGTAATTCAAATGTGGATGAGGGGGGAGTGTTTTATGTAAATTCTTGGTGACCCAGCGTGATTGACGTTTTTCCCGAACGGCGCATGCGCCGTCCGTGGAATTTCCCAGTGTGCATTGCTCCAAAGTACGCGGCAAGGACGTCATAGGTTTCGACGTGAACGTAAATTACGTCCAGCCCTATTTGCGAACGACTTAAAATTTCTACGCCGGAACGACGGCCATACTTAACATTGCGTGCGCCTCCTAATAGCAGGAGTAACCTTACGCCGAAAAAGCCTAACGTAAACGACGTAAAAAAATAGCGCCGGGCGTACGTAAATTTGTGAATCGGCGTATCTAGGTCATTTGCATATTCTACCCCGAAAACGACGGAAGCGCCACCTAGCGGACAGCGTAAATATGCACCCTAAAATACGACGGTGTAAGAGATTTACGCCAGTCGGATCTCTTAGGCTAATGTCGGCGTATCTTGCTTTCTGAATACAGAAAAAAGATACGCCGGCGCAGCTTTAAATTCACGCTGCGTATCTATAGATACGCCGGCGTAATTCAATGCTGAATCTGGCCCTTTCTGTCTTGTGTTTGCCCAGCTCATCTCACTACATGCACTAAAACAGTTGGGTGTACTTACAGTTTGATAGTGAGGAGGCCAACAGACAGGCTGTCACCAAAGCCTCCTCCCTGTATTTGTGTCAGGACTAGAGGACAGAAACAAGGTTCATCCAGAATTTCTAGGGCTAGAGAACAGGTGCAACACCAGACAGCCTTAGTTCTCAGGCAGTAGGTCAGCATAACACGTACACCTGATCATCGCAAATGCTCATATAACTGCTGGTAAATCTATCTAAACAATGATTGCTCATTCCCTTTCCCCCGTAGAAAAGTGCACAATCTTTTCTTTCTTGATGCAGCCTCACCCAACCAGTTGGATTTTATTGATTGACACTGTATCCATCCACGCACATTCTTTAAAGAAGTTCAATAGTGATTCCTCTTATAGACACGATCAATTAAAGCAAATGAATTAGAACATATATGAATTTGAGAAAACTGGAATCTGCGATGCTTTGAACCATGCAAATCTAAAGTGCTTCAAGTGACCTCTGGTGTTTTATAAAATATATATGCATAGATCCACAGATTAAAAAAAAACTACAATCACTAAAGTATTTGTTGCAAAAATTCATGTGCTTTTTTGGCAGAAGGAAAAAGGTTAACAAACCCACTGTAAAAAATGTATAGGGTATGACCTCCAAATTTTAGGATTTTTAATGAGTATATTTAGTGTATAAATCATAAATTACCCGTAAAGGATAGTAAGTTATGCAAAGAGATTTTACATTCTCCAGATTAAGATATTATTAATGGATTTACCCCAAGTATTAACATAGAGAGTTTTTAAGCAGAGCATGGTCCCTTTCATGTTCACATTAACATGTTAAAAGTAATTGCACATTCCTAAGGTATTAAGGCAATAGAACAGAAACATTTCTTTACTATGCAGAAAATTCAGAGACTATACATTTTCTTTCACTTGGAAAGAGATCAATGGTTTTGTGAAAAATGCTTAGTAAGCGGACGCAGATAAAAAAAAATACAGTTGAGAAACCGATGCATAGTACTATCTGTGTACACAGAAGTATAGGAGAAACTAGATTTGTGTATCAGTTATAATTTTATAAGACCTTTTAAGAAAATGGATGGGGCCCATCAATCTACGTGAATGATATGAAGGGACAGCAGAACGTAAAGACAAAAGGCGTAGGGTCATATTTCTAAATGCCCTTGTTGTAAATGTACTTTAGAAATAATATGGTACTTCTGCTTTTAATGTAAGGTGCCAAGTATACTGCACCATGTTGCAACATCAATAATTAAATACATATACAATAAATCAGATCAAATTGCAACTATTTAATATGTTATGTTACTTACCATGAAACCTAAAATATAATAAACATAAGTTTATTTTTAATGTAATTTTTCAGCAAATAAGAAAACCAATTTTTACCTGTTCTGAGGCTTCTGGATCCAGCGGACTTTGAAATAATGGAACTGCAAATTGTATCTTTTTGGGACTGTTGGGCTCCATATTGTAGTGATGGCAGTTGAACAAAAAAATTGAAACCCCAAATTAGCCAAGAAGTCCAAGTGTTTTGCCCCTGGCACACGCCTTTAAAGAGACTCTCTCTGCTATTAGATGATAGCTGTAGTTTCTCCTTTATCAAGTGCGGCTGCATGAAATAAGCAACTCCCTTATTCCACATCAATAGCAGTTCTTGCAACTGGCTCCTTTTTTTTCAGTCCTTTAGATCCTCTCCGCACAAAGCTAAAGCAACAATGAGCTAATTGTGTACCAGTTTTGCTTCTGCACATGCCAGGGATTCACTCAGAATCTAATTGAAAATGCAACGCTAGCCTTGAATGGCCCAGTGCCCTGGGATTTTGAAAAAAAAAAAGTGCATAGATCCACTGTACATTACCAACGCTTTACTCACAAATGCAATATAAGCTCCCTCTGAGCATTGCTGATGGACCATTAATATTTGATCATGACAATTCAGAGAGTGAGGAGGCTTAACAGCATCCAGCTAATATATCTCAAGCTTACCACTTTTAGTGTGTCCAGATGTTTAGACAAAAAGCGTTCTCTTTTGTACAAGGCAAACAAATCGGTTTTAACTGACGCTAACACATTTGAAAATATTTGGTTGTCTCAAGTATCAGCCACCTAGTTAGGCAAGTTCATTTTACAGTTCATTTCATGAAATTTTTTATAAAGTGGTCAATTAGTGGTTATTGTATGACTCTCCCTCTATGATGAATGCAGGATTACTATTCTTACAAGTGCAATTGTCATATCCAATTGACAGTTCTGATGTACAGCTGTCAAAGACTAATAGCAGATACTACACAGTCAGATATAGACTCTCTTCCCTTAGCCTCGGATCTCACTATGCTGGTCTCCAGATGGCGTTTGAATGGGCCGCTGAATTTACAGAAAACACAGGAAAAAGGTCCCAACCCAGGGAAAAGGTTCCTGCACCCTTTTAAAAAACACAGCCACAGGGAAATTGATCTGTGGGTGCTATGAGGTACTAATGGCAACTCCATGCATCTGCTAAATGGCAGTGTATTTTTATTGTGGATGTGGAAATGTGTGCGATTTTCACGCATTCCCTCAGATGTGAAACCTAGCTTAACTTGCAGTCTCACTGTGCCCAAATTTGACTAAAACGATGTCAGGAACACAATTCCGAGTCTTGTACAATTCTGAAAATTCTGTTCACACAGAGAAAATGGTGCCCTTATTTTTGGTGCAGCATCTACCCATCTCTAGAGTCAGGGGGAAAAGGACAGAGGTTGTCAAGTACAAGCAAATGTTTTACTGCCCAATGATCATGTTAGATGTTTTTTGATATACAGCGAGGCCTGAGGTCTATTTAAATGATCTGTCTACAATATAAAAGCCAGCATTTAGGTTACCCTAAATCAGACTTTCTAAACCCTTTTTTACCTCAGAAAAACTATTAATATAATTTTAGGTTCTGAGGAACCACTACTAAAACCAATTTATTTGGGGTTAGCAGGAAAAATGTCCCCTTACAATGGTAGGCAGTGGAAAGAACTCCTCCTTACAATTATTGTAAGAACACAAGCGTTAGACACCTCAAAAGATCATTGGTCATGCATCTGGTGCTTCCAAGTGGCAATGGCCCTGGAACTTTGCAGGCGCCATCAAAATGGGAGTGTCAACCAGACACATCTCAAGGAAACCCAAGCAACCCATAAAGGAACTAGGGATGGGTCGAACACCCCCAGTTTGGTTTGCGCAGAACATGCAATAAATGTGTGTGCGAACCCTATTGAAGTCTATGGGACACAAACATGAAAAATCAAAAGTGCTAATTTTTAAAGGCTTATATGCAGGTTTTTGCCATAAAAAAAGCATATGGGGACCCAGGTACTACTGTATCAATGCAAAAAAATAAAAAAGTTTTTAAAACAACCGTTTTTTTCAGGAGCAGTGATTTTAATAATGCTTAACGTGAAACAATAAAAATTAAATATTCCTTTAAATATCGTGCCTGGGGGGTCCCCTTAGTCTGCCTGTAAAGTGGCGCATCTGTGTGATGTATAGAACAGTGCCACAGCAAAACAACATTTCTAAAAGGAAAAAAATAGGATTTTTTGTACTCACCGTAAAATCCTTTTCTCTGAAGTCCATGGACGGACACAGCTCCTTAAATCTTGACAAGTGGGTTATGTTCCCTGTTTACAGGAGAGGACTAGGCAGAAACATGTTAAATAGTTAAATACATGTTACATTAACAGAGTTGAACAGCCCCGCCCAGGGGGCGGTCCCTCCAGACATAACCCTCCTCACTGCAGCTTGCAGCCTCAGTTCGTAACAAGCAGTACAAACCTAAAAAGGAGGGGTGGGAGCTGTGTCCGTCCATGGACTTCAGAGAAAAGGATTTTACGGTGAGTACAAAAAATCCTATTTTCTCTTATCGTCCATGGACGGACACAGCTCCTTAAATCTTGACAAGTGGGACGTCCCCAAGCAGTGTCAAAAAACGAGGGGTGGGAAATATATCAGTAAAAACAATTTTAACTTCACCCCAAAACAAGCAGAGCTCCTCAACGGAGGAGGTGCAACTTTAAACAGCCGCCGGCAAAAACTAGCGGCTGAAAAAAAAAAAACATCATAAGATGCACTCACAGCAACCATGTAAATTCTGGAAAAAGCGTGAACGGACGAGCAAATCGCCGCCTCGCACACCTGTGAGACCGACGCATGATGTCGGGGAAAAAAAAAAAAAAACCCAGGAAGCACCAATTGCCCTGGTCGAAAGTGCCGTGACTGGAAAGGGGGGCCCGCCCTTAGGAGCATAGGCCTGTATGACGGCCTGCCCGTTCCACCGAGAAATGGTGGTCGACGAGACCGCCAGGCCCTTTTGTGGACCAGACACCGACACAAAAGAGAGTCAGAAGCTCCGAAATGGAGCCGTAGTAGGCTGGTATACCCGCAAAGCGCGTACCACGCCTAAAGTATGAAAGGCCGAAACCTCCTTCGGAAGAAGGGAAGGTCGCGGGCGCACCATCACCTAATCCTTATGGGGGATCAAGCATGGCGGCTTGCAAGACAAGACCGCCAACTCAGAAACCCCTCTAACAGAGGTAAAGGCCACTAAAGGGGCCACCTTCTGAGATAGTGTCAAGAGAAATTCTCTCTGATGTTTCCAAAAGGAAGGTTCCTGAAGAACCGAGAGCACCAGAGTCAAAACTCATGGGGGAAGAGATGGGCCAAGAGGGGAAAGTATATGACAAACCCCTTGCACACAAAAAAAGGGGACCCACCAGGCCACTAAAAGAACACAGCCAAGGCTGAAATCTGCCCCCAAACGGTGCTTTAAGCAATTTTTAGATCCAATCCAAGCTTTAAAAAAAGCAGGACCCTGGACATTGAAAGTACGCCCGTGGACGTCACTCCATCCCTTCGCACCAAGAGAGGTGCGACGGTAGATCCTCCGGAAGAAGACTACGGTGCCCTGTTGAGATGACCGAGTCAGACAGACCCTGGTCACCTAAAGTCTGGCTTCCAATAACCATGTTAAGCAAGTCAGTGACTGTACAACAGGAGGAAGTATGGGACCTTGAGACAGGAACCTCCTGCCCTGGCAATCGCCAGGGTGCCTCCGCTACCAGGCGCCCGATATCATCGTACCAAGGACGCCGAGATTAATCTGGAGCGATTAGAATCATCGGGATCTCCTCAGCATCCACTCTGGAGCGGCCGAGGAAGCAACTACCATGGAGGAATGGCAAAAAATCACCGATACAGACAACACAGGGCCACCAGCGCGACTGACGCGTCTGTACAAGATCACTAGACCTGGCCACTAACTGACACCCTTGCGGCGGAGACAAGCTGCCAGGAGATCCATGCCATGTGAGGCTCACCTCCTGCAAGGGAGCCGAAACACCCCAAGCACAAAGACCAGTCGCCCTGGTCCAGCATCTGGCGACTCCAGTAGTCTGCCTGCCGGCATACCTGATGGTAGACTGAAGCCACGGCCGTGGCGTTGTCCGGCTGAAACCAGATTGGTCGACCACAAGGAGAAGCATAGCCTGATCGCCTAAAATAGTAGGACAATGAACAGTAGACAGCACCTGGTATTCCCAGGCGGTCTTCCACCAGGCACTAGCCAGGCCCGACCCTGGGTAGCTACCGAGACCAGACACATTCAAGGAGGTGTGGTCATAGGTCCACGCAAGTCCAGCGACTCAGGGCCGACTGGACCCCCCAGTTTTGTGAACCTCCAGGTTCACAACCCGTGAGCTGGCATTCGTCGTAAACACCGACCACTGGAAGGAAGGAACAACTTCCCGGACCGAAGAGTCGGGAATCTCTGTCACCAACTCAGAGAGACTCTGACTAGGTGGCGCACAGGAATCTAATGATTTCAGAGACAAGAGATTTTTACCACCTGGACAGTAGTTCCACTGGAAAACCAGGGTGTGGAACTGGGCATACAGTACCACCTTGAAGGAGGCTACCCACAGACACTGAACCAGCAGGCGCCCGGAGAGAAGACCGATTGCGTGATGCCAATACCTTCTCCGCAGACTGAAGAGTCTGCAATTTCTCCAGGGGAAGAAGGACCTTTGCCACTGAGGAGTCTGGATCAACACTAGATACTCCAACGCTGAGTCGGAACCTAGCATGCCCATAATTTGAACCCTGGGTCGCACACATGTAGGGCAGGCTTGCTGCCACTGAGCTACACTTTCTGGCCTAAACGTTTAACATCCACCCGAATCTTCGGAGGGTCTGAATGGGAATAACCCATCCACTAGGTCGGAGACAGAAGCTGCTCTCAGAAGAAAGTCGTCAAAGTAGCCAATGAGGCAAAGCCTCGCTGTCCCAACAAAATTCAAATAAGTGCGAGCTCCTAGCTGAAAACCCATGGTGCTGACGCCAGATCAAAAGGGAGGGCCACAGGCTGACAGAGACCCTTCTCTCATCACGAAGCACAGAAAAAAAACACTGTGACATGTGCAAAACGGGACATGCATGTATGCGTCCCTGATGTCCGAGGACGTCAGGACATCCCCCGGATGAAGCGCAGCTACCACCGAACAAATGGATTCCATGCGGAACTACCCGACGTTCACAAAGGTATTTAGGGCCTGAGGCCCATAGAAAACCCCAAAACTCTCGTCCTGCAGGAAAGGTAAAATTACCTTGCAGCTTAGCAAATCCCACACTGCCCAAGGCAGACCGACGTGCCGGGAGGGGAAGACACAAGGACAGAACTTTGTTCTGTGGATAGGAGGAAACCCTATCTAGTACTCCGAAGAGACCACCTCGCAGACCCACTAGTCGGAGAGCAGGGAGGTTTCACTGAATTGTGAACCTGCAAGCCGCCCCTCCCACCTAGAGACAGGGAGGGAAGGCTATATACATTGGCAGGATTTGGGTGCCGGCGTGATCGGCTTATGCACCCAGGGACAGATTAGTCCCCCAGCTGGGCCTTTGACGGCCTGGGAGGGTTGCCCCTAAACAATACACACACATAGTGTGTATGTATATTATGTAGGTGTATGCACACATGTCTTTGGAGGAAACCGGAGTACCCGGAGGAAACCCACACAGACACAGGGAGCGACAATGCAAGCTCCAGGCAGATTGGCGTCAGTGTGCAGATTGGCGTCAGTGTGCAGATTCGAACCAATGACTCTTTTGCTGCCAAGTAATGGAGTTAAGCACTACACCACCGTGTGCATAAAACCATTCTGAAACAGACGCCCTGGATAACAAGGGCGCAGCATTCAATGAAGCATCACAGACCTATATGAGGCCCTGGACCAGCTGGTCCGCTAGGCTAATAACCTCAGGAGAGAGTCGGTGCTCCTCCACTGTCTGGTGCCAAATGCTCACTCTGTGAGTTGTATACAGCACTAGGGGTCAGGACTACTCCAAGATGGCCGCCGAGCGTTCAGAACGCGGCCACAGGAAAAAGGCCAGCACAATGTAAGCTGCGCCATAGCGTGGCTACGACAAAATGGGCGCCAATGGGAGTTTTCAATGTAATTGAAAAATCTCCCAAAAAATAGCGCCAGCGACCACTGAGACCCCAGTGTAGTGGCCACAATAGGCCGCAAGCCAGACCCCAGCATGGTAAACATGGAACGGGTCAGTACTTCGGATCTTCTATCAGTCAGATCCATACAAGTAGGGGTTCCCGCCCGGCGGTGAGGGACTACAAAAGCCCTCAGTGGCTTTTCTCATTCTGCATCTCAGAAATTATCAAAGAAGGGCACAGAAGGAAAAAACCTACACAGCGGTCTGATTTGTGTGATCCAAAAAAGACCGAGCCCTCAGCGGAAACCCAGCTGCACTATGCAGCTTAGGAGAGTCCCTTGCAGCAGTAAAAAGCGCACCCATAAATGCCTTATTCTGCCTTTTTTTTTTTTTTTTTTTTTTTTTTTTAACTAGGTACCTAGTCCATGGCTCCATAACAGAGCATTCCCCAGGGGATAACGGGGGAAGGGGGCACTCTTTTACCGCCCGCCCGCAGTCCACCCCCACCCTGGCACAAACTGTGTCCAGGACTAACAATAAAAACTCTGTGGGAATCACAGGTGCTAACACCTGCTGCCACCACCAGCATGTGGGGAAGGACCCAGATACTGACTCCAATATTTACATATAGTGTGTATTATAATATGCACACCTGTCCATACAAATAGACAAAAGCTCCTAGAGCCCTATTCAGGGCCTCTCACCCACTTGCAGGGGTAACCAGGGGACTCCCTCAGGAGGAGACTGCACAGCGCTGCCTGTGAGGAAAAGAACCGTGAGGTAACTTTTGCAGGGACCTGTGTTTAAACAGGAAAAGCCTCCTAGGGCTTTTTTATTTAAGGATAAGACACAGATACAGCATAAAAAGCAAAACCATTACAGGTGTCACCAATCAGTCAGCGTCTGCTGAAGTATAATCATAAACATCTGTGCTCATCACAGGGCTTTTTACCTCACAGGAAAGCCCAATACAAAAAAAAAAAAAAAACACAGGCCAGATAACAGTCCCCTCAGGAAGGCCCCCTCCCCCGACAGCGGCAATGTTAGCAATGCAGCAAGGGAAAGGAGCAGGGAAGTAAGGGGAAGGGACCCCCGAACCCCAGGAATGCCCAGCTGTACCAACCCACCGAAGCAGGAGGGACTGTACTTACCCGTCCGAGCGAGGACTCGCTGACGCATTCCTGACAGACCTACAACCGCAATGGAGGTAGCTGTCGGCCCGGTCCACTGTGATTGAGGCAACACCACAGCTCAGTCATATGTGGACCTCGGAGCAAAGCTCACCGGCCACCTCAGGAGTCATGAGGTATGGCGTGGCAGACCAAGCCTCTTTGCAAAGGTGTGCCCACGCTTGCTGGTCGGACTGAGTAGACTACAAGGATCTATAATATCCAGCCTGTCTCTCAGCCAACAGTTGAAAGAAGATTCTTCAAGAAAAAGTAAAGTAAAATAAAATAAAATTTCTCCTCAGGGCGCTGGGCCCAAAGGGAGCCATACGTCCTTCTCCTTTGCTAGGCAGAACGAAACTGAGGCTGCAAGCTGCAGTGAGGAGGGTTATGTCTGGAGGGACCGCCCCCTGGGCGGGGCTGTTCAACTCTGTTAATGTAACATGTATTTAACTATTTAACATGTTTCTGCCTAGTCCTCTCCTGTAAACAGGGAACATAACCCACTTGTCAAGATTTAAGGAGCTGTGTCCGTCCATGGACGATAAGAGAAAATTGATTTAAACTTGCTCGCGGCTGTAATGTATTGCCGACTCCCAGACATGTGCAGAAGTTTTAGGTACCAGCCAGTGTAAGAAATTCCACACACTGGTTTGAGATACCAATGATAAATAACTGTTCATACATTGCACGTTTTTCCTAAATGTCCTTTATCCTGAGTGAAATGTATCACCCATGCGTTTCAGCCCACAAAGCTATAGTTGATTCTATGGGAATCGTAATTCTAAAGTATACAGAAAAATACTGCGCTGCCCTATAGGTAAGCCGCCAACACTGCAAATAGACAAATAGCAAAAAAACATGAAAACAAAAAGTGTAGTGCTAATTAAGTTAGGTTGGCATAAAACTTAAAATTACAAATATGACAATAAAATTGAAGTGAAAATGTCCACATAAATATATAAATAAATGTCCATATGTGAAAAACACGAATAGTGTAAAAATACAAATCTGACTATAGAATAGTCCAGCAATAATATTGGAGAATTCCTGGTGAAAACTTCTAAGAGGTGCTAGAGTTGAAGGAGCGTTAAAATGAATTAACGTGAAGAGAAAGCACCAATAGGTGAGGGGCTTACCTGAGAGTTTGAACCCAGAAGAACCTACGTTCAGATGGATCAAACAGAGCTTTGTGTGGTAAAGCCACGATGGAACATGGGCAATCCTGTATGCGTCTCCAATGGCTGTAGCAAGAGTGACCAAACGGCAGGGGAATAGAGTATACCACAGACGAAGATAGCTGGTTAACCGATGGTCTCCCATGACATGATGGTCCAAAAAAAATCCCGGATGTGTATGGAAGGGTGTGTACCATAGATTAGGAAGAAAAAAACATCCACATAGCGTAACTCTGTATTGAATGTTGAAAATGTAATGTAGCAAGAACACTTACATTTAGATGGATGTACAAGCGCTTTGTGCAAAGTAGTAGCAACAGTGGGGTCCTCCTAACCCGTTTCGTCCCAAGGATACCCCAGTCTGTGGTATACTCCATTCCTCTGCCATTTGGTCACTCTTGCTACAGCCATTGGAGACGCATACAGGATTTCCCAGGTTCCATCGTGGTTTTACCACACAAAGCTCTGTTTGACCCATCTAAATGTAGGTTCTGCTGGGTTCAAACTCTCTGGTAAGCCCCTTACCCATCGGTGGTGGTTTCTCTTCGCGTTAATTCATTTCAATGCTCCTTCAACTCTAGCACCTCTTTGAAGTTATCACCAGGCTTTGGAATTCACCAATATTATTGCTGGACTATTCTATAGTCAGATTTGTATTTTTACACTATTTGTGTTTTTCACATATTGACATTTATTTATATATTTATGTGGACATTTTCACAATCGTAGTTCTATGTCTGAATCAAAAGATGAGGGAACCCAGTGCACAGCCAGCACACACAGCTAGAATGGGGCACAGGATCTGCAGCGGCACTGGGGATTCCTAAATGAACACTTCGATATTATTGCACCAGTAAATCTGTCGCTTGAAAATGTATTATAACTGGACACAGGAAAGCATTTGCAGGGGAAAAGAACACACACATTGTTTTTTCATTGTATAGTACACCGCATTGAGTTAACAAAATGGGTCTTTAGGGCCCGTTCAGACTATAACATTGCAACAATGTATGTTTAAAAGGGTAATACCGCAACTTGTGTCAATGCACAGCACGAATTGTGGTACAATCCTTCACATGAGAAAAGGAGACTAACGTTTCACCTGCGGTATTTATTAGTTCATATTTATCTGACAAAGATTAGGTTTTTAGTCTGACCATAGCAAAGAAACAAAATGTAAAAAACGCTATACAGTACTTCTGCTTAACTGCTTCCAGACCACCCACCGCCGTTTTACGGCGGCAGGTCGGCTCCCCTGCGCGAGAGCCCGTAGTATAACGTAGGCTCTCGCGCAGGCCCCAACTCCTGTGCGCGTGCCCGGCGGGCTGATCGCCGCCGGGCACACGCGATCGCTCGTTACAGAGCGGGGACCGGGAGCTGTGGTTGTAAACACACAGCTCCCGGTCCTGTCAGGGAGAGAAATGCTGATCCTCTGTTCATACAATGTATGAACAGAAGATCAGTGATTTCCCCTAGTGAGGCCACCCCCTACAGTTAGAACACACCCAGGGAACATACTTAACCCCTTCCCCGCCCCCTAGTGTTAACCCATTCACTGCCAGTGGCATTTTTATAGTAATCCAATGCATTTTTATAGCACTAATTGCTATAAAAATGCCAATGGTCCCAAAAATGTGTCAAAAGTGTCCGCCATAATGTCGCAGTACCAAAAAAAAAAAGCTGATCGCCGCCATTACTAGTAAAAAAAAAATATTAATAAAAATGCCATAAAAATACCCCCTATTTTGTAAACGCTATAACTTTTGCGCAAACCAATCAATAAACGCTTTTTGCGATTTTTTTTTAAACTTTATATATTTTTGGGGGATATTTATTATAGCAAAAAAGTAAAAAAATATTTTTTTCTCAAAATTGTCACTCTATTTTAGTTTATAGCGCAAAAACTAATCCGCAGAGGTGATCAAATACCACCAAAAGAAAACTCTATTTGTGGGGAAAAAAGGACACTAATTTTGTTTGGGAGCCACGTCGCACGACCGCGCAATTGTCAGTTAAAGCGACGCAGTGCCGAATCGCAAAAAGTGCTCTGGTCTTTGGGCAGCAATATGGTCCGGGGGTTAAAGTGGTAGTAAAGCCTGCTTGGCGATCTTTACCTACAGGTAAGCCTATAAGGCGGCTTACCTATAGGAGAAATGAATATCTCCTTAACGTGCAACTATGAGTAAGCATCTCACGATGTGAAACATGCTAGCCATTTTTTTGTCCTAGAGTTCACTTTCTATTTTTGACTGCACTGTTTTTGGATCATGTTTTGATTTGATTTTATCCAATAAAAACTTTGTTTAAAGGAGTGCGGCAGTCCAGGATTTCTTTCTAATCCCATAGGAGATACTCACCCTGGATGCAGCCAGTTACGTCACCGGCGCGCCGAAGGTCCGACATACCTAGCTTCATGCCCTAACTGAGGGCTTCCGCGCGCTCCGTCATGCGCGCGGAAGCCCTCAGTTCGGGCATGAAGCTAGGTATGTCGGACCTTCAGTGCGCCGGTGACGTACCCGGAAGAAAGACCAGAGGAAGATGTCAGCCCACTCAGCAGGGACAGCAGAGTGCAGAAGGGCTTCGTTCCAAGGTAAGCATTTCATAATGTGCTAGTATGCAATGCATACTAGAACATTATGCAATTGCCTTACAGATGTGTTTTTTTTTTTTTTAAACAGCCACGGTTTACTACCACTTTAAGGATGAAAAGTTAAACAACTGCTCGCTATGGGAACGGCAACCCGCCACATTGTACAAACAAAATGACATACCATGTGTTGTGTTGCATTGAAGAAAAATAACATTTTTGGAAACCACACTTTTAACCACTTCAGACCTGGAAGGTTTTACATCCTTCATGACCAGGCCATATTTAGCACTGGGCTGATTTAACTGATAACTGTGTGGTCATGCAAACCAAACATTAACATTAACATTTTCTTCACACAAATAGAGCTTTCTTTTGGTGGTATTTGAACACCACTGGGTTTTTACATTTATCATATAAACAAAAAAGACGGAGAATGTTCGAAAAAAAATGTACGTTCCGCTATAAAACATATCCAGTAAAAAAACTTCTACTAATGGCGGTGATCACATTTTATAATGGGACTGCGATAGTGGGGCGGGCAATCTGACACTGACACTGGGGATAAACTGCTACTGACATCACCAGTGACACCAATTCACTGCTAATATAATACACTATCACTGTACCAATGACACTGGCTGGGAAGGGGTTAATATCTAGGGTGATCAAGGGTTTAAGGGAGTGCCTAACAATGTGTAATGTGTGTAGTACATGCTACTTTTTACTAAAGATCTTTCTTTCTTATCCCTGCTTTGCAAAACAGAGATTGCTCCCTCTGTACAGAGCCCTGTGTTTATTGTCAACACAGGGCCCTGGGCTGTGACTGAACACAGCTGATCAGCAGGTCCCAGCCATGAATCATTGGCCAGGTTCCTACAGACAGACTTCTGCTGTGCTGATACACAAAAAGTGATCATTAGTATCAAAGAGGAAGTAAACCCTGATGGGTTTTACCAACTCTTTATTTCCCTGCAAAGGTAAAGTATAATGGGCTACTATACATCACATAGTAGCCCATTATGTGTCACTTACCTGAAACCGAAGCCTGCGATATGACCGCTATCCCCACTGGCAGAAAGCGTCCATCTTCACCCCTCTTCCTTCCGGGGCCGCAAACTCCGGCTCTGTGACTGGCCGGAGTCGCGTGACGCCACTCCTGCGCATGGGAACCGCCAGTCATGGCATGACCCCTTTAGAAACCGCACGATCTGCTCTTTCTAAAGTGTGCATGTGCCGTAGACATTGGTTCACAGGGTGTACAACCACTTTAACCGGATTCCATGCGGCATTTGAAAGCCTCAATCTGACTGCTTGCCATGGACAATCACTTTCCTGTTTTTCTTGCTTTTCTGAGCGTGTGCTTAGGAGCCCCTAGTACAAACTTCCATTGCACTTAAAATAAAATAAAAACGTATTTGTTAAAAACATCAGATCCAGCTATTTAAAAAGGACGATGGCACCCCCTTTTTAAGGGCTTGAACGAGAATTTATAATGCAATCCAGATGAAAGAACATAGAAAACCTGACAATGTGGCCTAGACTGAAGCCTGGTACACACTAGTTTTTTTTTTTTTTTAATTCAACTCAGCGGGTTGGATGAAAAAAAACAAAAAAACTGTAAATTCTGGTCAGAGCCGCTGTTCCCACTATGTGAAGAAGGTACAGTGATCTCCCCCGCTGAGCTGTTGTGTTCTAACACGGGGACGGCCCCCCTGACAGAGAACTCCGATCAGTGCTCTCCACCATCGGCTGAGAGCGCCGATTCTGTCTTTAACCGGCAAATGTCTCCTGACATTCGGCTCGTGTGTACCTGGCTTGAGATTAGCGTGTCCCAAAAGCAATGTAAACGGCTGCCTGGCTTCTCTCTAGCTTTCTGTAAAACATTGCCCCAGTTTCATACACAAATAAGAGACCAAAAGGTATATGCAAAATAAATACTTTATTATGTTTAGAAATCAGCCCTTGTGTATGGAGGAACACAAACTTGATATAGTTTTCAGACTTTCTGCAACATTTATATCCACAAATATTGTTCCAATTACAGCTCAAACAAAACAAAAAATAACAAAAAGGAAAAAGGGGTTTAACACGCTCCAATCCCACTGCCCAGACGTACTTATTCCATTTATCTCAGACATACATACCTTCATTTCTAAAAAAAAACAGTTGGTGTGTGGGGTTTAGTATTTCTCGGGAGGCTCACAGAATGCAAAGTACATTTTGTATAATATGTACTCCACATTGAAAACGCATAACACAATGGGATTAGAAAAGAAAGGTATAGTGTTAAAAATATGGCACATCAAAAACATTATGAGTTAAATGGGAATTCATCCCTACACTGAAATAGCTCTTCTGGTGGTGAAAGTCATAGTCTCAAAGTCTTTAACCTCCATTTTGTTTTACACTCCAATATGCTAAAATAGCAGCCGTGATCCTGTCCCATGATTCCTTCTTTCATTTTACAAGGGAAAGCAAGGGGTTAAGAAGCGACTAATGGAATGAATAGTAAAAGGTATAAGCAGGATGAAGGTCAAGGACCCAACACCGTAGGAAAAGCACCAACAGGGGAGAGAAAAGTGAAACCACTGAGGTACGTAAAAGCTTGCTTAATACTTTTACTCACTTAATCCTGCAAAATACTAACATTTTGGTGTAGGGCTGCCTTCTTGAAGCATTTTAATAAAACATTAAACAATTCTGAGTATAAAGATATACCACTTTCAGTGTAAGAACTATAAAAGTAGTTTTTGGGGAAAAATAGGAACTCTGCCATGCAAGTGACAAACTTTAGCTACAGCAACTAATCTGAAAGCTCTGCTTACACTGGACTTGTCGCCTTGGTAAAATCACTAGTTCCTAGTGAATGAATTCCTTTATATAGTGGTTCAGCCCATACAATGGCTACTTCCCTCATTTGCAGAGGACCATTATTTGTTAAAGTGACTCTATAAAACAGCAGAAACTAGAGTTTGTTAAGTTCAGAGTGAATCACTTATTGCACAGTCTATACCTCATGGAGGTCAGTGTATAAGCTAAAGAGATAGACGTTAATATTGGTCGTTTAACCTTATTACTCTGCAAAACCTGGATACTCTCTCCCCTCTAAAAAAAATAAAAAAGGCATCATTTGGGGAAAAGTGTACATTTTCAAGTCTCAAAAAAGGATGCAATGGGATAAGAATTAGTACAGTAAAATAAATATTGTTTGAAACCTCCACAGTCCTCTTATTGGCAGAAAGCTAAGCAAAGTGCCCAAATTACACACAAGAACAACAGTCAATGAAAAGACAAAAAAAAAAAAAAAACAGTAGATCACTTCAGCAGCAAAATAAAGTCCTCTTGGTCTCTTAGTCTTGACATAACGAAGACCCGCAGCAAAATCTTGATACAAATTGCCAAGAGTTCAACCGATTCCTGTGACTCCAGTCTGTACGTTAGAAAAAAGGAGGAGGTGATTAAATATAAATATACAGAGACCACACTTCAAAGCTGAACTGAATATTTTAAAATATTATATATTCTTTAATTTTTGATTTTTCAAAGGCATCTTTATAGAAAACATAACAGAAGAAATGCTTCAAATTTACATAATATAGACTGTTGATTGTAATTCATACACTTGAATAAAAAAATATGGTAACGGTTAAGAGATCACACATGAAGATTGACAAACCATGCTGGAGGTTGTATATAATTTTTCAAGAGAGCTATTGCTTGTGTGAAAGGAAGCTCCAACATATTCAATATTACGTTCCGTGTTAGAATTCTGAATCAAAACTGTACTAAGTTTAAGTGTTTAAGTATACCTATTTAAAGTAAAAAGAAGAAAGAACAAAGGAAATTAATAGGGAAAGGGCAGGGCAGAGAAAAAGCTGTTAGATTAAATAACAATAAATCTGCATCCTGCAACATTTCTAGAAACCAATTGCTTTCACACTGAGGCGATGCACTGGCGGGAGACAAAAACATCTCCTGTCAGCAGCATCTTTGGAGTGGTGAGAGGAGCGGCATGTATACCGCTCCTTCCCATTGAAAACAATACCGCCCGCAATGCGCCTCGCGGCAATACCGCCCGCAATGCGGGGGTTAATATCGCACCGCTAGCGGCCGATTCCAGACCCGTATACAAGCACGCTGCCCGGCCGGTCAGAAAAGGAGTGGGGGGGGCCCGAGCTGTACCAGGCCGCATGCCCTCAACATGGTGGGGTTGGTTGCTCTGGGGCATGGGGGTGCCCTGCGGCCCTCCCCCACCCCAAAGTACCCTGTCCCCATGTTGATAAGGACAGGGCCTCTTCCCAACAACCCTGGCCGTTGGTTGTCGGGGTCTGCGGGCGGGGGGCTTATCGGAATCTGGGAGCCCCCTTTAATAAGGTGGCCCCCAGATACTGGCCCCCCACCCTAGGTGAATGAATATGGTGTACATCGTACCCCTACCCATTTACCTGGAGGAAAAAGTGTAAATAAACACACAATGCAGGGTTTTAAAATAATTTATTAGTCAGCTCCAGGGGTCTTCTCCGCTCTCCAGGGGGGGTCTTCTCCGCTCTCCGGGGGGGTCTTCTTCCATCTCCTCCTCTGTCGTCTGGGCACTCCCCAGTTCTTCTCCCGCTCGCTGTCTGGTGCCTTCTTTGGGGCTGCCCGTCGCCATCTTCTTTTTAGCTCTCTTACTAGCGGCGGCGCAGCCCGCTCTTCTTTGCCGTCTTCCGCCTTCTTCTTTTCTTCAGATGTTGACGCGTCGCTTCCTCCCGCTGTAATGCCGGGTGTCCGGTGCGTGATGATTTATATAGGCCTCTTATGACGTCACAGTCCCATCATGCTCCGGGACAGGAGCCTGATGGGACTGTGACGTCATAAGATGGCCATTTTAGATTGTACCCGGAAGTGTCCTTTCGGCGGCTCTTTTGACAGAAGACACAGCACACTACAGGGGGAGAATCGGAGATTACACCCCCAGCTTCTTCATAGCACATCCATCGGAGACAAAGATCGCAAACAGCGCCTGGAGTCGGCTCCAGTTTATCCCCAGGCTGCTACACAGTGGCACTTATACTGTGACTGCGTCATACCCCAGGAGGGGGAGAAGTATCTGGTGAGTGCAACTTTGTACAGAGCACGGTGTGTCACGCACAAGAACAAGATCTGAAGGGTTCACCTAGCAATTTTAAGCACAAAGTCACCTTATTATTTCTTTTTTGTTTTCACTATCTCAAGGTGATCCAATGGACTATTTTTGGACACTATCTATGCATTTCTAAAGGTTCATTTGAGCTTTCATTTTTATTATTTAATTTTTGATTTGAACACCCGGCCGAGGGTCTTACACCCGGCTAGGGGTATATTTATTTATTCATCCACTGTGTATGATGTTGTACTTTGTTCACTGAGGTCTGCTGTCACATTCACAAACAGCATCAGCCTAGCACATACTAATACCCGTCCGAGGGTACACTGAACTAGCAAACACCCTTCCGAGGGTCTAACACACATATATTTTTAAAATTGTATTTTTGTGTCTCATACTATTAACTTTTCAATACTCCACGCTTCATTGTATCACACTATTTTTACATAGCTGGGGAAAACACCACATTTATTCCCCGGTTCCTCATCAGAACAGCGTCATACCTACACCCCCCCCTTTTCTCTCATTCTTCATACTCCACTCAGTGGTAGTAAAATCAGTAGGGGCAGCAGTTGTTCTCCACCAGTAATCCCCACTTGCTGTTTTGTGTTTGTTCTCCGCTGCGCGGGTCCAACCCACACCTTTCTTCCATGCATGGTAGTTATGTCATCCTGAGCTGGATAATCAAAATGGTCAAGGAAGTTAAACCCCAAAGAACACCAGGTAAATGGTGATTGAACTTGCATAGTTGGAGAAAGTTACCTTTGAACTTTTTGGATGGGCTGACCCTTTAAAGAAAAATAAAAAAGTCTGGAAAAGGGAAGACAACATTATCATGCATGAAATGAACACCTACCCTAAACTCTCCCATCTGTTTTTCCATCCAACGAGCGAAGAGGAGAGGATACTGCTGCTAGAAGTCCACTTACTATCTCTCGTCTGATGTCTCCAACAATAGATTCTTTGATCTAGAGAAGGACAAGAGATGTAAGCATTTAAGTCAGGTGCATATAGTTCCTTAGCTCAATTACTAAGTCATTCCTTTGAAAAAAAATTAAGCAATTGTAGTAGTTGTACATTTTTATGTGGTCATAAATGAAGAAGGTATATACAAAATATTGCATATTAATCTTAAATACATAAATATGTTATCTAAACATATAAATGCAAGTTTTTTTTTTATTCCACATGCAGAGCTGCACTCGCTTTTTTGTTTCTATTTTGAGGGGTTGGGGGTCTATGGTGTGGAGTTTACAAAACCACACACCAAAAATATATTTTTATGTATACAGCTACTGTAGCACTATTATATTATGTTATAATATTAGTAATGAATACTGGACTAAGCAAAACTCAAATTTACAAATGTATGAGAATACCACAAATAATGCATATTTTATTAAAATGCCTGAGAGTACAAACATGAAAACCTCAAACAAAAATGTTTATCCAGACCAGATGTAATACATTCACTCTTCTTTCAATCCATGTTTGCAGAATACACAGTGCTAGAGGTTGTCATTTATAAATCAAGGCTTAAGAGCTTGCCTAAAGACACAACATAGGAATAACAAACAGCAAAAAATAAACAGTTTATGGGAGGATCCTTCACTGTCTCAAAGAAGTGCTTTCCATTAAACAGTTTTGCATTTGGAGTCCTGCACGCTAATAACTGAAGGTTCCTTGATAAAGCTAACAACTTAAAAAAATAAACACAGTGGCTGGGCTGCGTAAATACTGACCTATGCAAATCATGCACACTTTTCTTGTTATACACACACAGGTCAAACAGTAGTTCAAATAGTTCCTTGTTACTTTCCAGCAACAAAGTACAAAAGGGTTGAGTGACCATTACTACCCCAGATACTGCTATAAGGAATCCAACAGAATGGAACAGTATTTTCAGGTACAGTAAAACCTTGGATTGAGAGCATAATTTGTTCCAGAAACATGCTTGTAATCCAAAGCACTTGTATATCAAAGCAAATGTACCCATAAGAAATAATGGAAACTCAAATGATTTGCTCCACAACCATTTATTCATAGGTCCTACAGTTTATAGTCCATATAAAATTATTATAGCAATGTAATAAAATGTCCATCCACAAATGGAAGCCTCCACAAGGGGATTACAAGAAAAATCCAGCAGAAGCTACAGAGTATAAAAGAGAAGAGAGGTGCCTTCAAGTGTAGCAATATGTTGCACCTTCATTAAATGTAACCATATTGCTACACTTAGAGGCGCCTCTCTTCTCTTTTATACTCAGTTGTGACGTGACGCTACTTGTATAACAAGACATCGCTTGTGTATCAAGTCAAAGTTTATTAAAATTTCTTGCTTGTCTTGCAAAACGCTCTCAAACCAAGTTAATCTTAAAATAAGGTTTTACTGTATAGAGAATTTACTTTCTGGTGGCATTAGATACAATGAAAAGCAAACCCCAGTCTTTCATTGCTGGGTATTGATGAATGGCAAGATATGAGTTTGCTACACAGTATTGAAACTAGAGTGATGGTGTATAAAGCTTCAAGTTTTTTTTTTCTCCATCTACCTCTATAGATGGAAAACCTACTTCTCCATTGTGTGTGATATAACCCCATCCACTTATAGTCAAAGGCAAGTCAGACAAGACTAGGGTCTTTTGACCATGCAAGTCATTCTAAGACAATGGGACATTTTATAGCAATAAGCATGTGTCTGCTGACCATTTTGCAGCCTGTAATACTGAGAGTAGGCAGCACATGGTCATACACTTTATCATGCATGCCACCCAAACTCAACCCCGCTGAACTGCTGAATGAATCACACTCTGTTTCAGTTAGCAGGCAAGACAATAGGAATCATGTAGTAACACATAAACAAAATATATTCCATTACCTACTTAGTCACAACTGAATTTGTGTATTAGTTAGAGGAGAACAAAGTGTCAACTATGCCATCAATTGGGACATTATGAGTTATTCAAATTAAACTCCCACTAACTGGCAACAAGCTAGTAAATGGGAGTATTCTTATCTATAAACCCAACATAATATTACTAGCATTACCAACTTGTAAAACAGGTTAGCCAAACATGTGCTTGCTTTATCATGTCTGTATGTGTTTCCCTCTACAATTCACAAATATATTAGAAGGTTTAAGAATATGTAAACCTAACATTCCATATTCCTGATATGTGCCTGGTGTACTATGTACTTGTATGAGAAAGTCTTATTTTCTTTGTATTGCTTACTTTGTGTGAAATCCATGATGTTCATGCCAGTCCCTCTGCTTTCCTAATAAAAAACTAACCACACTAAGCAGGACAACACATTGTGGTCAGTTCTCAAGCTGTGCTGGGAATTCAGCCTGCCGATTGGGAAATTGCACATTCCTTATTAAGGTTGGCCTCACAAATATCTAATAAAGCTTCTAATATTTTGGTTATTCTAGTAACTTTTAGCTGATGCATGTGATTGAGAGCCGACTCGATGGACAAGCCAGCCCCCCTCTCCTTCTGGAATTTGCCATTTTCCTTAGGTAATTTTGATCTAAAGGTGGACTTGACCATTTCCTAAATACATGACCTATATACCACAGCCAGAACCTATAAAAGGCCTTTGTTTCACATCAGAGCTGCCTCATGGAGGTACGCGTCTGTGGTCACCTGTGCTATGTTACGGGGTCCATGGTGGAAACAGCACCTTTAATTAAGTATTATTGTTATATGTTCTTTATCTGTATCTGTCATTACTTAATAAACGTTATACTTTTGGGTATTTGTGCGATCTCACTTTGCACTTATGGAACACAACATCAAAAAAGCGACAAAACACCTGCTCTCCTCCAGTGATCAGTCTTCTCCCAACCCCCCCCCCCCCCCCCCCAGCCTTTCACTGGGAAGATCAGTGTTAAACTGAATGGGTTGTTTTACAAGGTGAGTTTTTCCAATCACTGTAATGTGGACATTTTTTTCTATCTATTAAAGCGGAGGTCCTGTGAAAAAAAAAAATTATATTAAAAGCCAGCAGCTACAAATACTGCAGCTGCTGACTTTTAATAAATGGACACTTACCTGTCCTGGAGTCCAGCGATGTCGCCAGCCGAAGCCGAGCAATCGCTTGTCTCTCGGCTGCCCCCGCCACCATCGCGCACTCACTGGTCCCCGCTATCTCCTGGGAGCAGTGCATTTCCCGGAAGATAGCGGGGGGGGGGGGTTTGATGTGAAGGGGCGCGACTCCCACAGGATTCAATACCCGGAAGTGGTGCAAATACCTGTTTTATACCCTGAAAGGTGCCAAATGTGATACCGGAGGGGGGGTTCCGAAAAGCGGAAGTTCCATTTGTGGGTGGAACTCCGCTTTAAATGTTCTGCCCTTGTTGTTTTAACTTTGGATAGTAAAACTTTTTTTTCTGCTAGTAAATACCTTATACAGCCCACTTCCTGTTTCTGATTATGTGAGCAGACTGTGGGTTTCTCTAACTGAAATTCTCTCAAATCTTTCCCTAGCACATGCATTAGTGTAGTAAAAACAATACATTGCAATAAATAAGTTCCTTCAGGGAACAGGGACTGTTTTGAATAGTGCTGCATACTAAATAAAGTGTTGTTTGATATTTTAGTGCAGTATAAATATGGAAAATTAATTTTATTTAATGCTCAAGACTTTTTTTTAATATTAGTATGGCTATAATTATATTTCCAAATGACCTCTAGTCTCCGTCCTCATCCATGCCGTGAACTGGGCAGCTGCGAATAGGCTGAGAGGGCGGCCGTGAAAAGGCTGGGAGAGTGGTGCGCGTTTAGGAACAGCCCAGGGTTTGGTGACCCCTGGCAAATTGTAATTCGACCCCCAGGTTGAGAACCACTGCTTTAGAGGGTTTACTTCCTCTTTGAAGTAAAATTTAAAGTGGAGGTTCACCCTAAAAACGTTTTTTTTTACATTACAGCCAGCATAGTAAGGACATTTCATCTCGGCATGTTTTTTTTCCCTCTGTACTTACCTTTACATCCTGATTTTGTCCAGGGCTTCCACGTTCTGATGAATCCGGGACTGGGCGTTCCTATCCCAGCCTCAGGGTTCCGATGACTGCAGACCTGTCACACAACGCGCATCACCAGATTTACGGAAATAGCCGAGCTGCGAGTCGGCACTATATGGCGCCTGCGCCCGCCGTGTAGAGCTCACTGCGCAGGCGCCGTATAGTGCCGACTCGCAGCTCGGGTATTTCCCCGACATCTGGTGACGCGCGTTGTGCGACAGGTCACCTGTTTCACAAGCCGTCAATCATCGGAACGGAAGCATAGGAACGCCCAGTCCTGCAGTCATCGGAACCCGGAAGCCCTGGAGAAAAAACAGAATATAAAGGTATGTACAGAGGGAAAAAAAACGCAGAATGTAAATGCCCTTAGTATGCTGGCTCTAATGTGTGTAAAATAAAAAATAAATTTTTGGGTGAACCCCCGCTTTAACCCAAAAGAATACGTTTCACTTTTCGGCCTTCTCCCCACCTCCTCTACGTTTTGGAACTTATTTTTTGGAGGTGGGGGGGTTGCTGGTGTCTGGTTGACAGACAATTTACATGTGCAGTGGGAAGCCAGCTGTGAAGGTTCAAGCAGTTGCAACCAGCTTAGCAAATTAAATGCCGGTGCCTGGACCCAAAGACAGCCAAAGAGCTAGCTGAGGTGAGGACAGCGCTGGATGCCTGGACAGGTAAGTGTCCTATTAATAAAAGCCAGCAGCTACAGTATTTAATGAGGAAAATACTTGTTTTTTTGCCAGTACTAATGCAGCGGGAAGGTTGATATGAATGTAAACTTAGCAAGTGAAAAATCTTACGACATTTTTGGAATACAAAGATACAGATTTAAAATTTGTAAAAATTCCACAAAGGGAGTACAATCACTTGATATTTGAAATCAAATTGAAAGGGCAAGTCATTGCTAGAAATAAATTTCCAACAAGATCTTTACAGAAAAGTGAACAATCTCTTCAATGCTTGTGGCTCCAACATTTACAGTGTCAGAAAGAATAACAGTAATTGTAATAAAGAAAAGGAGCGCAGCAAAAACTGCCTGTTTTTAGAGTATAAAATATCCACCTATGAGTCAGGAATGGCAATAGAAATTTGGAGCTATGGCCATTTGTGGTTCTATGTTTTATAGATATGCTGCATAGTATGAAAATCTCAGTGATCATAGGTCATGACTAAGACCCCTTTCACACTGGGAAGTTTTTCAGGAGCTTTTAGGCTAAAAATAGTGCCTGTAAAGCACCTGAAAAACGGCTCCCCTGTAGCCTCAGTGTGAAAGCCCGAGGGCGTTCACACTGAGGCGATGCGCTGGCAGGACGTGAAAAAAAACTTCTGCTAGCATCATCTTTCTAGCGGTGAAGGAGCAGTGTGTATACTGCTCCTCCACTGCTCTTGCCCATTGAAATCAAATGGCCGAACCGCCAGCAAAGCCCCGATACAGCGCTGCTTTGTGGGTGGTTTTAACCTTTTTTCGACCGCTAGCGGGGGTTAAAAGCGTCCTGCTAGCGACCGAAAACCGACGCAAAAATGCAGGTAAAGCGCCGCTTTACCGCCAGTGTGAAAGAGGCCTTATTCATTTAGTCAGATGCAGTTGCAGGAATCATACCTCTCTTATTACTTGCTGTAATTCTCGGCTTTCTTCAGGACTCCAGCGGGTTCCCCCTTCAGACACAGGTGTCACAGTTTCCAACTCTGACTTCTCTGCTGAATCAAAGTTTCCAGGTTCTTCTGGAGATTCTGTTGCAGTATTCTGATTGGCTCTTACTGGAGGACTTGGTGTCAGAGCTACAGAAGCACGGTATACAGCTTTGCTTGGAGAGGCTTGTGCTTTTGGCTTATCAACAATGTCAGAAGTGTTTAGTAGACCTTTCCTGTTTCTATACAGTGGACTGGAGGACAATGAAGATGAATCAGAGGCTGCTTGAGATAAGACAGAATCACATCGGTCGGCTCCATGTTCCAATCGAATGTCTTCAAGGCCCAACTCTGACTTCAGGTGTGACTGTTCTCGAATCAATTCAGTCACCTATGAAAAAGAAGATTTACAAGAACATTCAATATTTGTCTAAGAATATTTTTTTGGGAACAATGCTGACCTAATAAAGCAAAATACGGTTATAAAACCAGGAGCTTTTGAGTCTACTTTATGGAAATCGAATTTGGAGTGAAGAAAAATGTCAGACTTATCTCACGGTAGACAGGCAGGTGGGCTTACGTCACACACGGGCGTTAACTGCAGTTTTGATAGCAAAGGTCCAGCTGGGAGCCATTGGCCATCAACAGCAGGACTAGGTGGAGGGTGTGGCCAGAAAACCAACCATGGGCAATCTGTTATTCTCAGCACTGATCTCAGGGATGCAAAGACCACATCCGTACAATCTGCTTCCATGCTTGGCGTGGTCAGTTTGAAACAGGAAACAAGGGAACTGGCAGGATCACCACATATTTTTGCAGCAACAATATAAACACATTAGCAACTATAATTAAAAGGAACTATATCTGTACACAAACATATATTGGATCTTAAATTTTCTGGGGTAACACACACTTTAAAAAGGCAAGATAACCTTACAAACCATATGGTTTTCATAGGAAGTTTCGGGTTTTTCTGAAATTGTATTGGGCATTATGCCAAGTGCCTAGTTTAGAGGTTAATGATGCTTAGTAGAACTTTTTAATGGCGTATATTAACCACCTCAGCTCCAGGTGGTTTTACCCCCCTTTATGACCAGACCATTTTTTGCCATTTAAGGGGGGGGGGGTTATATAAAAGTTCTATACCCTTTCATAACTGAAGATAATTACATTCTAGATGCCCAGGCCAAATATAGCAGGATCAATATGCGCCAGTTAACATATGCAACTCTAATTTGCTTTTTTTAAAAATTTATCAAAATTGATCGAAAAATAAAACTTCTATTTGAAGGATTTAATAAAACTTGCTGAACTTTTATTGTAGGCTGATGAAATGCGCACAATATATATATATATATTTTTTTTAACTGTAATTATGGTATATCTGAGAATGGCATACTTCCATGCTATCCGCAATTTAAAGCGTGGGCAAAGCTTTGAGTCTTCATCTGATCCCTATGCTACTGAATGGTGACAATCATGAACCATTTGGACTGGTTCCTGACCTTGAGTGAGAACTGGATCTCTCAGTGACAACTCGGTCTGACAGGTGCTGTGTTGCCCATCAGTCAAATGGAAGCTGTAGATTAAATGTACCCTTCATTGTAATATACAAGGTTCAAATCACTAAGATTAATTAGATCTTTTAAACTCCATTTCTTATTCTACCTAAACATTCTTCCAAACTATTTTATTTGAAAACGGTGTTTTTTAAGCACAGCAGGCATTTACATATTAAAAGGGATTTCTCGTGAATTCTTATTTTACTTTATTTCTTATTTTCTCTTTGCAGCTCTTGCCCTGCAAGGCCTTAATGAACATAGAGCGATAAAGGAATTGACCGGCGCAACACCATGAAACACAAAGGTAGAGAGGAAGACCACCGGTGAGCCCCCACACCTTGCAAGCTGTCCAGTGTCATAGCCAGAACTACCACTAGTGCCCCTCCACCAGTGACATTAACAGAGCTGACTCTCCATCACTCCCTTACCTTTGGGCCAGGACCTGCGTGCATCCCCCCATATACCACCTCTGCAGCAGCCACCTCCATTGATGTATGGAAAAAAGAAAAGAAACTGCGCTAAGATACCATAAACCAAAAGGAGTGAAAAAAGGAACCTACGGCCCGATAACATTGATGTGCAGGGTTCTGGGCTTGCAGTGGCCTTTAAGTGCCTTCGTTCCGCTAGGTACCGCCCATTGTCCGACCCTATGGGTCCTGGACCGACACTGTAAATTGGGGAGCTGGTCCATGCAGCAGCATCTTCCCGCACTCTGTGGCTTGCTCCCAAGGCCGCCAGTATCCTGTCAGAAAGCCGCTACCCATCAAGAATATGTAACAGAAGTGACGTTCCGGCACGGCCAACTTGGTACACCCACACTTGTCCGCAGTAAGCCTACAGTCAGAAGGCGGCAAGCGGACATCTTTTTATACTCACTGAAGTCTTGCATTTCACATTTAGTTTTACCAGTAAACTGAGCTTATATAGTCAAATACAGTATTTGGAAGTCCGTGTAACTGTTTTGATAGAAAAAAAAACACCCGCCGCTCCAGGTGAAACCAGGAAGCCTAATGATCCAGTAGGTGCTCGCCTCCGCACACAATGAAAGTTGAAGAAATCTACCACTGTAGAGCAAAATCCTTTTATTTGGACATCCCAAAAACGACAGGAATCAGAATGCTGGGTAGACGCTTTTCGCACACTTCACGCGTCATTAAGTCATTACACTGACTTAGACTAATGACTAAGCACAAATGCGTCGACTCAGCATTCTAAGTCCTGTAGTTTTTGGGATGTCCGAATAAAAGGATTTTGATCTACAGTGGTGTGCAGCCATTTCTTCTAATTTGACCGTTTTGATGTTGAATTTTGAAAATCATTGCCAAGCCTGCTAATCTCACAGGTTTGCTAATCTGACAGATAACCGCTGCTTGTAAAAATCAACATTAAAACAATTTTTACTGGCAAAAATAAGTGTGAAATTCAAGACTCCGGTGGGTGTAAAAAGATGTCCGATTGGCGACTTCAGACTGTAGGCTTACTGCGAAAGAGTGCGGGTGTACCAAGATGATCGCGACAGAACATCACTAAGGTTGCATTTTCTGAGGGGTATCGGTTTCCCAAACAACGATGGCCCGTAACCAAAATTAGCCTTACATTAAAGAGTGAAAACCTCAGTATGAGGTTTGGGGGTTGATTGACTTTTGTCATAGGGATATAGGTTGAAAAATTGTTTCCTCAATCAGAGGCAGGTCCTGCTGTGAGAACACAATACCCAGCGGATGGGACAACTTGTTTGTGTGGATGGAGAAAATCGTTTTTTTTTTTCCTTTAGCCAGTAGTAACTTTTTATGGCCCGTTCAACACGGAGAGGCACAGATTGGTGGGCAGCTTTTACTAACCTAACCAAATTAGACCAATTCTATAGGATTTGATACTTCACCAAATATTCTTTGCCATAAAAGTGTTACCTTGCTCCTTTTCATGAAAATGTAAGGCAGGCCATACACAAATTCATTTTTTTTTTCCATTCAACCAGCTGCGAACAACAATCAGTGTTGCCAGGGACAGCCAGCGGCACGGATTGTTCATGAAAAACCCAACAGGCTTGTTGTTCAAAAGTTGACTGATAGATCGAGTTGTGTACAACCAGCTAGCCAATGCATGGATCGAAATTTGGCCAGCCTCTGCCGAACTGGTCAAATTTCAAACCGGTAAAAGATAAAATACCAAACCTTTGTCAAACTAACTAAAAAAAAATTACTGAAACATAATTTTTAATTGATAAAAGCAAAAAAGTAATGCATGCATTATGCTTCTGTGATTTGAGACTATAAACAAGTTAAAATTATATAGTTTGGAACTTACTGGTTCCATGACATTCATGGGAGAGGTAAAACACAGACTGTCAGTACTTCCTCTTCCTCCATACATACCCTAAACAGAAGAAAAACGCAATAAGGCTCAAAATACATATTCCTGAATCGCATTTAATTATATCCCATTCTAATTAATCAGATAGAAGCTTTAAAACCAAATCTTACCATAGCCGCCTGTCGCTGGAAAGGAGAGGAGATGTGGTAATTGCGGAGTTGCTCCTCAAGAGTCATTAATCGCTCATCCAGCTGAAGTTCCAACTCCTGCAGTTCCACTCGCACAGAGTTCCTCAGTCCCTGTAACTGATCAGCCTCATACCTGAAACAGAAAACTGCATCTAAAAATCGGGGTTTTCATCCTGAAGCACCATCAAAGTCTTTTGCATGACAGTTCCATTTAAGTCAATAAATTCCAGGGGCCTCCACACAACTGAACAAGGAATGGTCTTGGAATCATTCTTTGAGATGTACATGCCTTGTTTCTGACCATATTATGCTGGTTTATGATACAAAACCGGCTTCATTTATTTAAAAAATAATCCACAAAGTCTAGAAATGCTCTTAAGCCGGCGATAGACTATTAGATCCAAACCATGCATGAGTAGGGTAATTGTACCCAAGTTGATCGATCAACTTGGGTACAACAAGCATGTTGGACCTTTCTACATATGGTAGCCGCTAGCAGTAACCTTAGTATTCTGCTGCCCGTTAACTCTCCATGCACCCTCTAGCTGGCAGAATACATAGGCATTCCCCCATCAACACTAAGGGGGTTATTTACTAAAGACAAATCTACTTTGCACTGCAAGTGCACTTGGAAGTGCAGTTGCTGTAGATCTGAGGGGGACATGCAAGGAAAATAAACTGCATTTTTGATTGCACATGATTGGATGATAAAATAAGCAGAGCTTCCCCTCAGATCTACAGCGACTGCACTTCCAAGTGCACTTGTCGTGCAAAGTGGATTTACCATTAGTAAATCAACCCCTAAATGTGTTAAGGAATCAAGCGATCTTCTTTCCTTCCACCCACGGTGAACAGAAAGTAAGTTGTATCATCTATGGCCAGCCTTAATTGAAAAAAGATGGGTAAAGATAAGAATTAGTATAATATGCAGGTACCCTCATCCCAAAACATGGTAGAAAATTACAGTGAAATGGGGCAGCAGGATTTTCATGGTACCGTTTAACGTCATTGACAAAACAGAAGTTAATAAAGTCAAAAGGTTTTATTACAAACATTATACATAGATATAGGATTACATAAAAATACAATACACAAGAATAGAAAGTTGGAATCCCTCTAGGCGGTTCCTACCCCCCCCCACCAGGGAAGCCACCTCTGATTAAGAAGCTGCTCCAGAAATAGTGTAGGTGTGGGCCCTGTTACCTGCATGCTTTCATGCTCTGTAGCTGATGATTAGGGTATACATACAATATGAAATCCCTATGTAATAAAAACAAAAATACATGGCTCATCATAAACTACCCACCATTAGAAAATGATCTGCCCTTTAAATTGTGCTGGCATGTCAGTTTGGAAAGCCCACTGTACCCTCCCCTTCTCCAGTACATACTAAAGAGGATCATGAAACTAAACTGACATACAAGCTGTCCTAAATCCCTCCCCCAAAATAGTGGCACTGCTAACAGGCTGTACTATCCAGGCAACTGAAAGATGTTCTGATTGCACAAACAGAAATGCAGAAACATAAAAGTCTAGTACATATTTAGGCCATTGAGCCACACTACAAATATTGATATAGTGAGGGGAACAAACCAGGGGTAATATAATTCCCCATTATGTTCCCTTATTTTTATGATTTGTGTGGAGTATTAGATGTACTAGAAGATTTAGATACACTAACAAATTGAAGCTGAACGTTACCACTTTAGGTAAAAGCAGCTGTTGCAGCCACTTGTGGCTATATCTTTGCTTTCATGACTTCAGTTAAGATTTATTTAGTAAATAAAACTACTCGCATGTGAAATTTGTTTTATCTGCCAAAGGAAAATTCTAAAAGGTGCAACTTCATTTCTGACCACTAGAGGGAAGCATTGACAAAAGAATGTTACCTAAAGAGATAGACCAAAGCGCTACACAAAAAACTGCACCAGAAGGCTAAACCTGGGAAAAAGTTATGCACATGACAGTTATAGGGAAGGCCACGACTGTCTGCTCTTTTACACCAGATTATTAATATAGGCAGCAACAATGCTTTTCATGTTTGGACAGCTGGTGAGGGAATTTGATTTTCACCTCTCAAGGCAGCATTTAGGTGGACTTTCTAGTCAATGTAAGACCACCATGGTTTAAATGCCTTGACTGAATACAACTTGCAATAAAACTTTGGGATCCAGTTTTATTAAAGGGGTTGTAGTGTCTGATTTTTTTTTTTAATCCTAATACAGTCTATGCATTAAGATAAAAAACCTTCTGTGTGCAATGGCCCCCCTAATACGTACTTGAGCCCCATCTCTATCCAGCAATTTCCTTGAGTATCTTGGTCGTGTGAGATGCTCCCTCCTGATTGGCTGAGTCACAGCATTGGCACCCGCTGCTTTCAAAGTCAGTCAGCCAAATCAGGAAAGAGGGGGGTGGGGCTGTGTGTCTGAATCGACACTGGGCACCCGCGGTTTCTGGGAACAGAGCAGGGACGTGGATCTGTGTGTGTAAACACACAGATCCACATCCTGTCGGGAGAGGAGACCGATCCGTGTGTTCCAAGTACAGAGGAACACCGATCAGTCTCCTCCCCTTGCGAGTCCCCACCCCCTACAGTGAATGGACACTGGGAGCCGTGACTCGGCTCGGGTGCCCCTATAGCAAGCGGCTTGCTGTGGTGGCACTCAACGGGAGGGAGGAGCCTGAAGCGCCAAAGAGTGATCCGGGCTGCTCTGTGCAAATCCACTGTACAGAGCAGGCAAGTATAACACTTTTTTTTTTTTTTATATATATATATAAAAATAACAGAAGAAGACGACTTTACAATCACTTTAAATACTTTATGTAAGAGTAGTTACTTTTGCCAGTTGTATCAAATTTTCTTCCCTTTTTAGGCAAAGTTTTTAGTGGTGTCACAAAGGTTGACAGAATTGCAATGTGTGTGTGTTATGCATAGTTTCCAACATTTCTAATAGGATCCCCCTAAATATCCCGAGTTCCAGTACAAAGATAAGCTCACCTTTCATCTTCCGACAAATGCTGATAAACCATAGTCTGCTGCCGTAACATATTCAACTCCAAATCCATCATTTGTGCTCGGAAGAGATTTAAACTTCTTCTCATTATCTGAAGTTCCTGGAAAGTATTCTAAAAGAACATAAAACAGATAGAAATAAGTGTATATGTAGCATTGAGAGATAGACAACCACTTCACACACATCTTGTACAGAACTTACTTCATAAAGAGACAACATGGACGACCTTGGAGCGTTGTACATGCCAGGAGAAGCCATGTCATTTCCTCGCATTACTGGATGCTAAGAAAGAAAGATATCCACTCATATTAGAACTTGTTTATGGGGTTGCTAATGGAAACAGAGTCTAGGTTAAGACATATTTCCAAAGACATCGCAAACATAAGTCATAACCAAGGGCAAGCCTTGAGGTACAACTTCAGGCAGCTTAAATTGTTTACATGTTTTAACCCCTCCCTGCTGACGCTTCCCAACCCCCTGTAAGAGGTTTTAAATGCAGGGAGGTGAAGACGAGCATTCCTATCACGTAACCACTGTGATTGGTTGCCACAGCGGTCACATGGTTGGAACCCTAATCGCAAGCATGCATCTGGAGCGTCCAGAACCCGCCAGCCTCTGTGGTCGGAGTGCAGGGCTCATGATCTCAGCACAGAAAAATGGTTTACATAGGGCCGCATATATGCAGCCACACGCCGAGAGGCCACATATATGCGTACGGCCAGCGAAAAAAACAGTAAGGGTTCATTAACACTAGATGAGCTAGGGTGCGTTTCTGGGCGCATTTCCAACGCATGGCAACCAAAAAAATATTCAGTTCACACCAGCGCATTGTGTTGAATTTGACCAAAAAGTAAAATGAAATGCACTAGAAGGCAAACAAAAAAACAAAACAAGCGCAACACATGTAACACATTACAAACAACGCAACACACTGCAATAAGCATGCGTTAATGGATGCATTTTGATGTAAATGAGCCACAAATAAGCTTCAAACCAAGCCCTCACTGACCTCTGTAGCTGCAGACCTTGTGGAGCAATTTATCTTTAAATATCACAACAACAAAAGCACTGAAATCATTAAGCCCCCATTCACAGTACTGTAGCAGATCGTTGGGTGTCACGCAAATGTACATTATTTCACATGTAGGGTAGCTCGCTGGTTGCCCTACCCACGAAAAATGTGGCATAGAAGCTCATGCACCTTTTTGAGCCTCAAAGGTTTTTCTATGCAAGCAAAACTGACCTTCTTGATGCATTTGGGTTTACAAGAACAATGAATGGCACCACATGTGCAATGCGTTTCTTTCAATCAGCACAATATTTTGTAATTTCAGATGCTATACTAGAGAAGGCTATTCTCTCAGCAGCTCAACGCAGTCTGCTTCTGCCTTGCAGATTTCCTGTTCTGCATTTACATTTGAAGGCTGTCAAAGAGGAGGAGGGGCAGGGTGAGATCAGCTGCTGGAAAAATGACTTTAACAACTGGAGAATCTGCTGTGAGGATTAATCACTCAACAGTGTCTGTATCTACAGAGGTAATTGATGGATAATTTAAAGTCCATTTACTTCTCGTTAATATGTAAAAATGTAACGATGCATAACCTGGTCACACTTACATTTTATGTATAAGGACAATGTCAAATCTGTGTCCTGACACAATGCCCATTTCTAATTAAAAACAGAATAGCTTGCTTAACTTACCCTTAACTAAGCAAAATCCTTGCAGCATTAAAACATAAGTTTGGGCTTAAATAAAAAATAAAGATTCATACTCACCTAGATGGCTGCAGCACTGATGCAGCTGTCTCCCACTGCCTCCAAGACCGAGAACTGAGCAATCAAACACTGCTGATCACTCCGCTCTCAGTCGTCGGCCTGCGGTGAGCTGTGGACGGTCGACCACAGGCTCTCTGTTCTGTTCCTCCAGCCCTCACTGGAGCGTTAGGCAGGAGACTGAGCCAGCTGCCAGTTTAGGCATCTGGGTGGATCTTTAGGCCCCTTTCACACGGTCAGACCGTTCAGGTCTGCCTGTCAGTCTTGATGGCGGACCTGAATGGCCGCTCCATTCAATCCTATGGAGCGTCGGATGTCAGTGGAGACATGTCCGCTGACATCCGACCCGATCCGCCAAAATCAGACAGATGGCTATACGTCCCCATCCGTCCATGGCGGATCGGATGAGATCTGATGAAAAACGGACATGCAGTCCATTTTCATCAGATCTCTCCATAGGAATCAGTGGTGCTGCACAAGCCCATCCCCGCTCAGTGAGCAGAGAGGGGCTTGTCATCCGCCGGCTCAGCAGAGATATGCGGACATATCTCCCGCTGAGCTGGCGGACTCCGTAGCAAGTGTGAAAGGAGGCTTACTGTATAGTTGGGATCTTTCCCCAGTCTGGACCGGCTGAGAGGCATCAACCAACAGTGGGCTTTAGAACGAACTGCACTCCTGTGATCCCCAGGAGAAGTACAGACAAAATAGCTTTGTTTATACTTTTCCTTTCATCTAAATAGGGATAACTATGCCCATCACTCAGATGTGGAGGAGCGCAATCTGCTCCTGATATTTTGATGATAAAGACATAATGGGAAACTGGAAAGTGCAAAATCTGGTGAAATCAACCAGCTGCCAGTCTTTTTCCGTCAAAGCTCAATTGAACAAGCTGAAATTAGAAAGTGATGGGCTACAATGCACAGCTGCACCAGATTTTGTGCTCCCTAGTTTTAGTAAATTAGCTCCCATGAGTCAAAATGGTCACCTGACCTTTGACCTGGTAATGTGCTTTCAGAAAGACATGTACTTGGTAATAGTTTGTAATGTTAGAACTAAAACATGTATATTTAGGTGGACTGAAGAAACTATGATAGGAAGTACTAACTATGGCATGCCTGTGTGTGTGGTCTCAGAGACCATAAAATTGGCAGTGTAGTGTGTAATCTGTATGGCTGTTGGAAGGAAGGGATACTACAAATGAGAGAGCTAAACATTCTCATAACAACTCAGACAAAAAAAAAAACGAACAGAAAGATTTCCATCAATTGTGGGTTCCGTCATAGTGGAATAAAATGCACTTTAATTAAGCCTTGCATGAGCTGTAATCTCTTAATGTTACTATACCTAAACTTTTAAAAACTGGAAGAACCAGTTTGAAATCGAGAGAAAATATTATGTTTCGTTTCCATGCTAATTAACACACATCATCATGCAGTGTGGCTCACTTGTCCAAGGCATCTGTCACTTCCGCTTTACAACTCTAAACCAACAAAAATAAATACGTTTGCCATGTGCTTTTAGAATAAATCAACTATTTTAAAATGAACATGCTTTCAATTTTTTTGCCTTCATAGAGATGATTCAATTTACCTTGATTGAGCTACAATGTATGTGCAAATAAAAAAAGGGAGACAAACTTGTCTGATTTTCTAGGCAAGCTATTGAACAATGTGATACCTTCTTATTGAGGTGAAAGCTGAACCTAACAGAGTGACTAGTTATGTCCAATAAAACTACAATTAATCCTTTGCAAAAAAATTATCACATACAAAACTCAACTGCTACAATACATGTGCTGGAGTCCTTATCTATATGAATATGGAGCTAGTAAGGAAATGTAGGCAAGCTATACAGTGGGGATCGAATGTTTGGGCACCCCAGGTAAAAATTTGTATTAATGTGCATAACGAAGCCAAGGAAAGATGGAAAAATCTCCAAAAGGCATCAAATTACAGATTAGACATTCTTATAATATGTCAAAAAAAGTTAGATTTTATTTCCATCATTTACACTTTCAAAATTACAGAAAACAAAAAAATGACGTCTGCAAAAGTTTGGGCACCCTGCAGAATTTATAGCATGCACTGCCCCCTTTGCAAAGCCGAGACCTGCCAGTGTCATGGATTGTTCTCAATCATCGTCTGGGAAGACCAGGTGATGTCAATCTCAAAGGTTTTAAATGCCCAGACTCATCTGACCTTGCCCCAACAATCAGCACCATGGGTTCTTCTAAGCAGTTGTCTAGAAAACTGAAACTGAAAATAGTTGACGCTGACAAAGCTGGAGAAGGCTATAAGAAGATAGCAAAGCGTTTTCAGATGTCAATATCCTCTGTTCGGAATGTAATTAAGAAATGGCAGTCATCAGGAACAGTGGAAGTTAAAGCAAGATCTGGAAGACCAAGAAAAATATCAGACAGAACAGCTCGCAGGATTGTGAGAAAAGAAATCCAAAACCCACGTTTGACTGCACGATCCCTCCAGAAAGATCTGGCAGACACTGGAGTTGTGGTACACTATTCCATTATAAAGAGATACTTGTACAAATATGGTCTTCATGGAAGAGTCATCAGAAGAAAACCTCTTCTACGTCCTCACCACAAAAATCAGCGTTTGAACTTTGCAAATGAACATATAGACAAGCATGATGCATTTTGGAAACAAGTTCTGTGGACCGATGAGGTTAAAATATAACTTTTTGGCCGTAATGAGCAAAGGTACGTTTGGCGAAGAAAGGGCACAGAATTTAATGAAAAGAACCTCTGTCCAACTGTTAAGCATGGGGGTGGATCAATCATGCTTTGAGGTTGTATTGCAGCCAGTGGCACAGGGAACATTTCACGAGTAGAAGGAAAAATGGATTCAATAAAATTTCAGCAAATTTTGGATGGTAACTTGATGCCATCTGTGAAAAACCTGAAGTTAAAGAGAGGATGGCTTCTACAAATGGATAATGATCCTAAACACACCTCAAAATCCACGGGGGATTACATCAAGAGGCATACACTGAAGGTTTTGCCATGGCCTTCACAATCTCCTGACCTCAACATAATTGAAAATCAATGGATAGACCTTAAAAGAGCAGTGAGTGACAGACAGCCCAGAAATCTAAAAAAAATTGAAGGAATGGGCAAAGATACCTTTAAACAAGAATTGAAAGACCCTTGGCTGGCTACAAAAAGCGTTTACAAGCTGTGATACTTGCCCAAGGGGGCAGTACAAGATATTAACCCTGCAGGGTGCCCAAACTTTTGCAGACGCCATTTTCTGTCATTTTGAAAGTGTACATGATGGAAATAAAATCTAACTTTTTTTGACATTACAAAAATGTCTAATCTGTAATTTGATGCATTTTGGAGATTTTTCCATCTTTCCTTGGCTTCGTTATGCACATTAATACAAATTTTTACCTGGGGTGCCCAAACTTTCGATCCCCACTGTACATGGTTCGAATGTCGGCCAGTTCAGCAGGAACCAGACACGATTCGAACAGTGTATGTGCAGGCTGAATGCACCAAGTTGATCGACCGACTTGGGTACAACCAGTATGCTGGGTTTTACCTGTGATTATTGCTAGCGGCTGCTATAGTCGCTAGCAATTACCATGATCTTCTCCCGTTAGGGAAGGCTTTCCCCACCCTCCCCTTGGAGAAGGCATTGGCCTGGGATGAGGGATTCCCACATCAAGCAATGTGGTTGCAGGAAAGAAATGTGCTCCATGTATGGCCAACCTAAGTTCTAAAAGTTGCACATCACAGCAAAACCCTTGAAGGTGTAGTATAACAGCCTCAGCCCAGGCTCCAATAAGGCCACACCCCCAACATGTTTTACTCCGCCCCCACACATTTTATTCCACCCCCCCCTTCATTCCAATCTTGATCAGAGATTAAACTTTGGGGGCAGAGTGAAACAGGTTTTGATGTGGGATGAGCTCTGTCCTTATCAGCACTGCTTGCGGCTTGTCATGCAAGAGGACATGGTGGAGTTTTGAGCGGCACCTCTCTCTCATTTCTGTTGTGGGTCCCAATTGGGATCTGTTACACTGCACTAAAAGAAGAGATTTTTCCAGATAACGTTGCCATTATCATTGGCATGATTATATGGCTTTTGTTATCAGAATTCTGTTTACTGTGATAAAGGGGGTTACATTTAGGAAGTTCTGTTTAAGGATCAGGTAAGAATTGTTAGCAGGGCTGGCAAGACATTGTGCTGCCTGGGTCCAGCAATGAAATGCTGCCCCCCCCCCCCCCCAAAAAAAAACACGCCCACCAAAAGGCCCTCAACATGCCTCTCCAGAGAACAACTGGCGGGTCTGATTGGCTACGGCTGTCTCCAAACACAGTGGGAGCGGGTTGCCGGCGCCCCCCAGGCATGCCCTAGAGACCCTGTGCACAAAATCACGTACCTGTACGTGATTTCGCGGAGGAGGGCCTCCCTGCCACAGTATATCTGTATGGGGTGGACCTTAAGAAACATAGAAAAGTGATGGCAGAAAAAGACTGAGTCTGTCATCAAGTCTGTCTGTATTTTTTTTCTTTTGTGTGGGGGGTTTGGGGTTTTTCTTTGTTATTTTTTTCCTCATTAACCCTGTTGTCCGACTATAGACTTATCGCAAGCATGTTTGAAGCCGTTTACTGTCTGCACTACCTCTGTTAGCACAGGGTAAAGGGGAAGGCTGTGTAAAAAAGCTTAAAAAGTGTTCGTAAAGCTTATTTTTAAATTTTTTACTAAAATAATAAACATGTTATACTTATCTGCTCTGTGCAATGGTTTTGCACTGAACCGCCCCGATTCTCCTCTTCTCAGGTCCCCTACCAGCACTCCTCTTCGTCCAGTGTCCTCTTAGTCCAGTGCCCGCTTCCTTTGGGGGCAGGCATACAGACTCACTCCCGAGCTCCACTGCCTGTGTCCATAGACACAGACAGTGGGGAACAGTCCCACCCCCAGCTCCCTTCTCACAGAGTTTGATTGACAACAGGAGTCAATGACTCCTGCTGCTATTAATCTGCCCTGTGAGGAGTGACAGAACCAGGAGAGCCACTGCTCTTATGTGCAGAGCTGGATCATGATGGTGCTCAGATAAGTATAAAATAATATACCAACCACCCAACCTTTCTTTTTACATAAATCAGGTAATAGTTACAATCCTGTCATGTTTTTTGTTATCTCTTTTTACCATTGGGGAGGTTTCTCTTCACCTCCTATCCTGTAGAAACAAGAGGTGGCAAGTGGAATATCCATGGTTACTTGTCACAGGACAGGTGTCCCCAGTGAAAGATTTCTGCTATATTTATATTCTAGTGATACTCCAAATTTTGGAATTTGAGACCTCCTTGTGGAAGTGTGAACCTCTTCAGCGGGGCCACAGGTGCCAATAAAAACTTAATATGTGTCCCAACACCTTACCACCAAAACCAAAACTAAAAACTTTAAATACATTTTAAGGAATGAGATGTTTATTTGGCTTCTTTATCCGAGACCTATTACAGATTAAGTAATATCACCAACTCTCAATTACCTGTGAAAGATTTTGCAGCGAACTCCTGATGTCATGTAGGACCCGACGTAGCTGCATTTCAGTAGTGGAAGGTGGTGAATTTAAAGGCAAAGTACACCCCGAACAGGATCTGTGAAGTGATCCACAGGCGAACCTCTGATTATATGGACAGGAAAATTGGGACATTACTGAACCACATGTGGCACCAGAAAAGTTAGGAACGCTGTGTGTGCTCCACGCTCTTGAATGTTCACATAGCGGTCGTTCATGCCAGTCAGATTGCAGGGAGTGGAGAGAACAGGAAGAATGAGACCTGTGTGATGGGACATGTATTGTGCAGGATTGTGATCTGTTAAGTTGATCTTCTGACACTTGCCCCTGGTTACTTCTCTGGGTATCCTTGGTATCCAATACAGGGGACCTGTATGTCATAAATTTAGGGGATGTTTCTACTTCTTCTATTTGTTCCAAGGATTCATCTTCCTCTGGGGTATACTTGTAAGAAAATGATGGAGGGCTACACATAGTTGCCTTTCCAGAATTTAAGACTATATTTACTTTGGATACCACTTTCACAGGACTTAAAATTGCAGAAGGCAAAGACTGAGTCCTCCTCAATGGGTATCCCAAGCTTGATAACTTGTTCTTCCGCCTCAGCAGATCCTTTGAAGAGACTCTGCTACGCCCAGGTCTTGCCCCCGCTGTCTCAGAAGAACCAAACAGTTTATTTTGAGCCCTCTGTAGTGCAGTATTAACACGATCCACAGAACTTGAATCAGTTCTATTAAACCCAAGATAGCAGTCATGGTCGGAGAAACTGTCCAAGGCTTCGGATATATGGTGAGTGGTGTAAGAAATAGCATCATAATCACTGTGCGTTTCCAACTCGCTTTCTGCTATACAGTCCCGCTGTAATTCAGAAATGTCCTCACTTGTGTCCTGAGCATTATCCACAGCAGAGCTGAGGTCCCTGCTGGTTGTGCACACCTCATTTTGATTGCATTCTGGTGTATTGGTCTGTAGGAGTTGCTTGTTTATTTCTTTCTCATCAAAAAATGATTTTCGTTCAACAGGAGTTAGGAATTCATCATCTTCCAAGTCAATGGAGTCCCTCAGATCAAACGCAAGTGGGGTCCTTATGTCCTCTCCGATAGAAGTTACTGTTGTTTCACTATCACAGCTGTCAGCACTACTTCCCATTGCTTGCAAAGAGTCTTGAACCTGTTAAACCAAAATATAAGATTGAAGATGGAATATCTAATACACAAGCACATTGATTTATATAGTAAACTATTCAATGAATTGGCAGAAAAACAATACTTTGACCTCAAAAGGGCTGTTCTTTGATCATCTAAATTTGGTCATCACTTTGGTTAATTGATTATTTCCTATTTTAAGAACTGCTGCATGTCTGTGGACTGTATGACAGCTTTGGGATGATTCGAATATTTTATAGTGAAGTCTACATGTTCCACTGCTTACTGTGAAAGCACTGTGCAATAGGTAATTGTTATGTAAATACTTAATAAAAAAAAAAGAAGACATCCAGAAAAATTAATTCATTACAATATTTGTACTTGCTGTATCTAAATGGGAGAATGTACCTGAAGTGTGGCCTTGTCATTCAAGAAATTAATGGCACAAAATAATCATAAAAACATCCTTGGTGTTAATTTAGTTGACTAAATTAACACTATTTTAGTCGACTACAATACAACAATTTAAATGGAAAAAATAAAATAAATAAACATGGCATTTTAGTCAAAGACTGACTAAAACAAAATTTTATGTCAAAATTAACACTGCACTATCGCAAAAAAAAAAAAAAAAAAAAAGACGGCATCTACTAAGCTGCTGAAAACAAAAATCAAAGAAAAACTTTTTTTTTTGTTAATATTTAACCCAGCAGTGATGCCAATCAGGCACACATTGGCATCACCTATAGGCACAATTGGTGATGCCAATCTTTGCCCATCTGTGATGCCAGTCAGTCCTGTCTTTCAGCGCCTACTCACCAGTGCCCCATAAGTGCTGCCTTGTCTGTGCCCATCAGTGCAGCCTCATCAACGCACTTGGTGAAGGAGAATAATGACCATGATTTTTTACAAAATTTTCTGACAAACTTAGGGAATTTTTTTTTTTTGGTCTTTGTTCTTTTGCAAAAAAAAAAAAACCCAGCGGTGATTGAATTCCACAAAAGAAAGCTCCATTTGTTGGTAAACAATTATGAAAATGTAATTTGAATGACAATGTCATGCAACACTGTACCCAAAGTGTGACAGCGCTGAAAGCTGAAAATTGGCCTAGGCAGGAAGGGGGTATAAGTGGCCTGTATTTAAGCGGTTAATGTTGGTAATTTATTCAGGTATTATGTGCAATGGCATTACAGCCAATAGAGTTCACAGTTTTTTTTTTTATATTTTACAGCTGCACTTTTGTTTGTCAAAAAAATATTTTTCGTTTGTTTATAAAACTTGGATTAATTTCTAAAGAGGTTATACATTGCAGCTAAATCTGTGTCTGTAATATATGTTCAAACCTTAATTGCTTCCCGATCGCCCACTTACTGTGGCCGGGTTGCGGGCGCACGTGCCTTTGCTGACCCACTCTCGCTGTGATTGGACACAGCGGGAGCCATTCAGCGGGTCTGCCGAGACCCGCTAATTGTTCGCTGGAGAGGCAAGACAGCAGTCTGCCGATGTAAACAAGGCAGACCGCCGTTCTGTCAGAGAGAAAGAGAGATCTTGTGTTCCTGCTAAACAGGAACACAGATTTCTCTTCCTCCAGTTTAACCATCCCTCACACAGTTAGATATCACTCCCTAGGAGCACACTTAACCCTTTGATTGCCCCTGATGTTAACCTGCCACTGTCATGTATACAGTGATAGTGCATTTTTTTTAGCACTGATCACTGTTATTAGTGTCACTAGTCCCCAAAAAGTGTCACTTAGTGTCCAATTTTTCCTCTGCAATGCCACAGTCCCGCAAAAAAAAAAAAAGCCATAAAAAAAAAAAAAAAAAAAAAAATCACTGATCGTGACCATTACTAGTTGTAAAAAAAAAAAAAAACATAAAAATATCCCATAGTTTGTAGACGCAATCACTTTTGCACAAACCAATCAATATACGCTTATTGGGATTTTTTTTTACCAAAAATATGTAGAAGAAGAATACATATTGGCCTAAATTAAACAAAGAAATTTAATTGTTTACATTTTTTTATTGGATGCATTTTATAGTAGAAAATAAAAAAATATTGTTTGTTTTTTTCAAAATTGTCGGGTTTTTTGTTGATAACGTAAAAAATAGAAAACGTAGAGGTGATCAAAGAAAGCTCTATTTGTGGGGGAAAAAAAGGGACATACATTTTATTTGGGTACAGCAAGTAATTGGTGCCGTTCAACATCTAGCCCATACTGCTGGTATATAACCTAGTCATGCCCTGCTTTTACAGAAGGGATACCTGGATCTACCTCATTGTGCTGTAGGGATCAGAGTGCATTAGGTTACAAAGAATAATTTCTTTCAGATACTCTCTGGCTCTCTAAAGCTAATGCAAACTCCATTGAGTATTTCAAACTACACCTAAAAATGTACTGTCATTTTTTTTTCTGTTTACAGCTGTACCAACTTCTTACCGGAAGAGAGTTTGTTAGGTGGCAGTCACCCGATGTGTCTTCAGCAAAGCCACTGCTATCAGAATGCTGACTTGCAGTTCTTAGCAGATTATCTGTAAAGATATAAAGGAATCACCTTAGACATCAAAAAAGCTTTCGGTTCAGGATAAAAACAATGATTATCAGTTCCGTGGTCTATAAAGTAGTAACAAAAAAAAAAAAAACACACCACTGGGGAGATGGGGGGAACTGAGGTATTTATATTACACGCAACACTCAAATTTCCACATCTTTCTCTTGCAGGAACCAAGGTGTGCACGAGTCTGGAACTCTTCGACCTTTGGCTTCCACTTTAAATCACTTGCCTAAAACTGAGTGGCCAGTATCAGGGGGACTTGCAACAAGTATTTTCTTCCAATCTATGAACTGACTGATGCATTTTAGTATGGGCAACCCAATAATCCTTAGCCTAAAAATTAAACCCATCGAAAGAGTCAAAGGGAATGGATGATGCATAACACTAAACGTACATAATTGTTTCTTTTATAGAGAGTTTGCTTGTGCTGATTATTTTATATATATATATATATATATATATATATATATATATATATATAATATATATATATATATATATATATATATATATATATATATATATATATATAAAAAATAACTTAAAACCCTCATATGAACCCTTAACTTATGGGGACTCAAACATTACCCGTCAGGTTCTTGCATCTACTCCACCAGTGATATTTTTCCTACCCTCCGCCCCACAGAGGGTCTTGGCTTTTATTTTTGGTGATTGCAGATACATCCAATAAGTTGAATAAACTGTACTTGTTTGTTCTAGATGCTAAATTTTGTTGAATATTCTACACACCAGGGGTAGGCAACCTCGGGCCCTCCAGCTGTTGCAGAACTACAAGTCCTATCATGCCTCTGGGAGAAACTGAAACTGCCAGCTCTGCGATGCCTCCTGTGAAATGTAGTTCCACAACAGCTGGAGGGCTCCGGGTCGCCTACCCCTGTTCTACGCTAGAAGTTTGAGCTGCAATGCTATATGGCTTGCAGATATTATACGATGTGTACTTCATTATTTCAATATCTTACCAATATGATTATATCACTTAAACTTCAATACAAATTCTTAAAAAAAAAAGACACACACACACACACACACACACACACACCTTAATCTGTCATGTAAACGATAAAAACAGGAAAACAATATGGCGTGCATAGCTCTAGAGTTACCTTTAAACAGATCAATGCCATAAGACAGAAAATCCCCCAGTATTGGAGGTACCATATGGTGCCTTAACCTTCCTAACCTCATGTATGATGCATTTATTACCAAGTTACAGGTGCTCTTTAACATTTGACAATTTAATATTCACGTGGAACAATACCTCTGGGTAGAAGAAAATAAAACCGCTTACCTTTGCTCTTTTCCGAGGCCAACTGGCTAATAGGCGGAACTTGGGAATGCTCCTCCTCTGTGCTCTGCAACTAAAGAGTACAACTTTTCAGACAGGCTGAGAGCAAACACATTCAGCAATGTATATTTTGGAACACAAACCCTACTTCAGCTATTTTAATGTATCACAGAGCGTTGCTGCCAAGATAAAAGTATCTGTGCGGTGCAGAAAAAGCCTCTTCCTATTGAGAAACGGTTGCATCAAGCCTCAAACTTTGAGCAACCCACATATAGAAAAGACAAAATATTAATTTCTGCCGTAGATCTGACCATTATGATGTTAAAAATAAATAAATAAATGCAGCTGAACAATAGCTTCCAAAAGCACAAAGGAAGTGCCTTGTGACATGTTTCATACAGAAGAAATCCCGCTGTAAAAAGCAGTTACTGAAAATATGAATCACGCACCCGTTTCCTGTATAGCAAACAGGTCGCACAATGGTTTGGCAGCTAGAAGAGACCCGGAGGTAAACAGACATTACAGGCAGTGAAAGCGTTCACTCTGCCCTGCATGGTGTCTAAATAATGGACAGAAAAACATTCTGATCGAGAGAAACTAACTGGAAAAAAAAATGAAAAGAACAAGAGCCTAAACTGAATGACAGTGCTACATAAAATGAACATACTGATGGTTAGCGACTGTTGATTGTGGGTTTCAAGATAAGAGAGGACCAATGCGTCTACGTCTGGTGTGTAAAGTAAACCATGGGAACTTAGTAATGGAAAGTTTTCTGCACTTAAAGATAACTTATGTTTGTATATATAGGAATGCAAATATGAGAGATAAACAACCATGCCATATATCATAACCAAATATACCATTCATTACAGGAAAGTCAAATAAGGAAATAAACCTGTAGACCTCAACAAAGACAGACCTAATTATGTAAAGTGTACCACTGAACACATGCAAACTAAAAACATATAACACCCATCAAGGCAGACAATCAATATTTCACTAAGCAATTCAAGCTAAAAGATTTATAGACAGCGACATACGGAAGATATAGTCCATTAATGTCTTGTGCACAGTATGAAGGCAACCATTGGAAAAGCTACGGAGCTTTGCCCCACAATTTTAGCTAAAGTTATATACAGAAATTGTATAGTAAAGTAGTAGAATGTGCAGACACAATCCAATGTTAACATGCATCTTCAAATTAGTCAACTATGCATGTTTATGCCTATTGGGGGAATGAGGAAGCACTACACATCCTACAAAAAATAAATAAAATGGTTAGTTGGGAAGATACAACTGGCCTATGAGCAGTGCCGGCCCAAGACATTGTGCTGCCTGGTACCAAGAATGAAATGCTGCCCCCCCCCCCCCAAAAAAAAAAATTACGCCCACCAAAATGCCCCCACATCTATTATTTTATATCATGATAACTAAAGTGGACCTATCCTGGCTCTATACATGTATATAGGAGTATAAAAATGACCTGTTATGGCTCTATTCATGCAATTAACCCCACAGTGGAGCGGAACGGGAGGAGTGGTCGGGCGGCAATAAGCCCCACAGTGGAGTGGAGAGTGGAGCTGGCGGAATGGGATGGCGTGCAGGCAGGAAATTTGCTGCCCCCCTGAAAGTGCTGCCTGGTACAATGGTACCATCAGGTCCCATGGTAGGGCCGGCCCTGCCTAGGAGTTCTTTCCTAGTTAAGGATAGGATAAGGCACAAGCGTCAAAACACAAGGCCCGCCAGGCCATTTCAAGTGGGCCTCATACCTCTCCTGCAGCTGTGGAATCCCCCTCATCTCCACCCCCACCTTATCACAGCAGTTAAAGCGGTTGTAAACCCGCATCAAATTTTTTATTTATTTTTCTCCTGTAAGGCAAGAGTCATAATGAGCTAAGATGCACCGCATATTAGCTCATTATGAAATACTTACCTCGGAACGAGGTGTGTAGCACTTACCTGGTCCACGCCGAGCGAGATTTCATCTTGCCTCGGCGTGTCTTCCGGGTATCGCCGCTCCAGCACTGTGATTGGCTGGAGCGGCGATGACATCACTCCCGCGCGTGGGAGATTTAAAACTCGGCAAGGTCCGGCGGCTGCCGGTCCTTTCGCCGTAGATCCCTCCTGCGCATGTGCCGCGGCGTGGCACATTGCGAGGGGAATATCTCCTAAACCGTGCAGGTTTAGGAGATATTCTCCTTACCTACAGGTAAGCCTTGTAAAAGTAAAAAAAGTGGGTTTACAACCACTTTAACACCAGGATAGAACTCCTGTTCCAGATTCTGCGTATCTCCATGCCACGGAGAGGCTCGTCTCTGCCAACCAACCCTTCCATTCCTACCATCTCAGCAGTTGGCAGCAGAGAGGAAAGAACTCCTCCTACAGGCGCACCCCCTCATCTCTACCTCTCCTGGTCTCAGCAGACTCCAGTCCTCCCTGGTCCTCCTCCAGACCCTGCACTTCCTGTTTCCCAGCTCCAGCAGCAGCAAAGGGTAAGGGGATGCACTGTGATATAAGGGAGGGTGGGGGATTCTTGACACCTTATGGTGGGGGATTCTTGACACCTTATGGTGGGGGACTCTTGACATCTGATGGAAGGGGGGCTGGGTTGCTCTGGACATTTAGCCTTAGGCCCCTTTCACACGGACGGATAGAATGGTGCTTTTAGTTGCAGATTTTATCGTTTTCTACCGCAGCTAAAAGCACACAATGCTTTCCTATGGCCCTATTCACACACAGCGTTTAGCTGCAATTTCATTACATGCAGTTTGGTGCGAATAGAAAAAAATAGAATTGAATGCGTCCATGTGCGATTTAGCGCAGCTATATGCACTTAACCGCAGGTAATCGCAGTCTTTTGTGTCAACTGCGGATAGCAGCGTGAGAAAAAAAGAACGAACAGGAAGCACATCATAATCAAAAGAAATGAAAAAAGGTTGCTATGGGAATGACTACCGCAGCTAAACGCAGCCGCAAGTAACCGCACGTAATCGCAATGTACAAATGCATCTAATCGCGGTGCCTGAAGCCTTAAATTTCACAGAACATTTACATGCTTTTAGCTGCGGCAAAACAGCCGTCCATGTGAAAGGCGCCTTATCGATACAACCAGCCCTTTGAGGGCAACCATAATGCTAATGAGGCCCACAATGGAGTTGCTTTTGACACCCTAGGGCTAGGGGGTGGCTTGAGGTTAAGCAAGATATCCAATGCAGATTTCTTACTGCCCCCTACACTCTTCTGAACACTGCCTCATCGCTTTCAGATATAATATTGGAGGGATGAGTTTGGAAAGCTGCGGTCAGATTGTTGATTTGGAAGGGAGAGTAGTGAGGGAAGGGTTAGGTGAAGTAGCGGCAACCAGGAAGGAGAACAAAGTGCAAAATTATTTTTAATTTATTTTTACTAACTCAGCAGTTATTAAAAACTGAACTCAAGGCAACATCATGGGAAAAAAAAATTGCAATAGTGAAATTAAAGTATATCTTTTGTTGCAATACTCTCCTTTAATTCAAAGCTGCCCCCTCCATACCACAAGATGTCCTCAGTCTTCCACTTCAGTGACTGTCAGCATCATGCAAACTATTTCCTCTAAACTCCTGAATTTAACTTACTACTGCACTGCTCGCAAATCATTACATAGGAGCCGAAAAGCACAACTGTAGTGTAATTTGCCTACCACTGCAGACCCGTGATGTTATTAGACCAGCCAGAAGACCCTTGGTGGAAAAAAAAAAGTACATATGTACGGGTATGGGTGGAGTGGGTTTTAAATAGCTTTAAGTCAAATCATAGCCTAGAAGGAGCAACAGTAACCGAATACAGCTGCATTTATTCATTATATCCCACCCTATTAGATTGTAAGCTCTTTTGAGCCGGGCCCTCTTAATCCTCTCGTATTGTAACTGTATTGTCTCCCTTTTATAATGTAAAGCACTGCGTAAACTATTGGCGCTATATAAATCCTGTATAATAATAATTTATTATAGACCTTTATATAGTGTGGACAACTCATGTAGTGATTTATATGCTGTGCATCCCTATTTCACATGCATACATACTAGCACACACACACAGACACACACACACACTAAGGCTGGGTTCACATATGAGCATGCAGCGGCTCACATCAGGAGTCCGGTGCATCATCGTTCACCGTTTCAGGTCCGATTTCAGCCCGAATCTTTGTCTGAATTCCGACCTGAAACAGACCAAAAGCCACACAGGGCTCTTGTGCAAATCGCACCGGAGTCGCTGCAGAAATATGTGAACCAGCCAGCCACAATCTCCGGCTGAGCCAATTGGATGCAGGTTTTGGATGCACGGGCCTGACTGAGATTTGGACCAAGGACACCAGTGCTGCAAGGCAGGAGTGTTAACCACCAAGCCACTACTCTGCACGCTAATATGATTTTTTGTAAAGGCTACCCAACACTTTTAAGTCCTGCAGCAGAGGAAGGACATAGTTCCAATTTAAGCCCCCCCAAAAAAACACCACACACCTACCATTCCCTAAGATATACTTACATAGCAAGGTAGTAATTTGTAGCAAGCTTTTTCATTTTACATAAGCCAAGTGAGGAACAAGACAATCTATGCACACAACAGTACATCCAGGGTACAGTCCATTACACAAAGTTAGCAGATGTGTTTAACTGGCACCAAAAAATACAGTTTTCACACCAGAACGCAGTGAGGGAAGGGCATGTTCCGTACGTGTTTCCCACACTGCATTCAAAAACGCTTTTTTGATCTGCTGCCGGTGCCATTAGATTGTTAACCGCACCACAAAAACATATCGAAAGTGCAATTGCGAGCACCAGATCGCACAGTACCATGGAAATTGGTGCGGTACATTTTTCAGAAGTAGTGTGTGCCCTACATTGTGCCATGCAGTGCGATTCATCTCACTGCAGAGCGTACAAGAAGACAGACCGTGATGCTGGGGCGAATAGTCATTTGAAATAATTTAAGCTCAGGAACTTTTGCCGACACTGGTTTTACAGTCTAGTGTAGAATATATACACGGACTGATTTCACCATGTAGCCACAAGATAGCAGCATTTACCTGATAATACAGCCTTCTCTTTACAGTCAAACAGTTTTCCTGCAAAGTCCATTTCCTCTAAAACCGGCAGATGGAAAAATTCCCAAATGATAAACACATTTTTAACTAGGATTCTATTCTAGTGCCTTGAAGAAAGTGAGCGCAGGAAGGAGAGCGATCTGTATACTTCATGTATCCCAGAGTCTTTTGTTTTGATTCATAAAGCAAACCTTCACCTTCTTCAATCACTTTCGGCATTTCTCAGGTATTAAACTTTACAAATACCTTTTTTTTTTTTACCGGACCTGGCCCCGCACTTCCGGCTTTCTTGCTCTAGAATTAATGTCCTTATTTCTTCTGAGAAATCCTCACTTCCTGTTCCTCTGTCTGTAACTACACACAGTAATGCGAGGCTGTCTCCCTAGTGTGGAGAAAGCCTCTTGAGGGGGAGGGGACGAGCAGGAGGGTCAGAACACTCTACTTTGCAGATAAAGGAGCTGTGTGTTAGTGGGCGTCCTGACACTCCTGCTCGCCCCCTCAAGAGGCTTTCTCCACACCAGGAAGAAAGCCTTGCATTACTGTGTGTAGTTACAGACAGAAGAACAGGAAGTGAGGATTTCTCAGAAGAAATAAGGACATTTAAAAGCAAAATCGAAGGATGAGGTAAGTGAGAGGACTGCACTAAGGTAAAGGAAGCCATTTAGGGAAACATTTTTTTTCCTTTAAAACCCCTTTAAATTGATTCTAAAGAGATATTTTTAAAATAACAAACATGTTATAATAAACGGCTGTGTGCAACGTTTTTTTTTTGTTACACTTGTCACGCAAGACTACATGCGACAAAGTAGCTTGTGAACCTTTTGGTACAGAGCCAAGAGACTTTTGTCATGCAAAAAAAAACGTGGCACTGCTAACCGCGTTTGAGGTGTGACGCAAGTTTTGCTACATTTTCAGTGCATTTATGCCTGCATTTCGTCAACGCTTTGGTGTGGATACAGGCTTATAGAATGCTAGTACACACGATCAGAAAATTGGATGAAAAATACCACTTTCGAAATCGATCGCAAGATAGTCTGATCGCTCGTACACAGTTTTTGAGAGCAGAGCTCGACAGTTCTTGCTAAATTATCCAAAAGGGACAAACATGAAACTGTTGCTTGTACCATACCAGAATGAACGAATTTTGTTTAATCAGTTCACTATTTGTCCAAAAAAACTTCATAGAGACCGAGATCATGCATCCTCAGAAACGGAAAAAAACATTACAATACATTATACCACTTCCAAAGTTGTATTCTGCCGTACAAGAATTTTCGCTAGTTTAGTAACATCTTAATTTTTGATTAATTAATCGTCCGACATTCTCATCGTGTGTACAAGGCTCAACAGCTAAAATGTACTTTTCATTGTAAAGACCCGTTAGACTAAACAATGAGAGACCAAAATAAAACATTTGTAACAAAAAGCATAACATCTACAGTGCTACATTAAAACTAGTACACACATGTAAGAATCTATCCAGGTGTCACTTATAGCCAATTTCCACGTAAAGGTATTTATATATTTATTATATCTATTTATTTCAAAAATGTACATATTTAAGCATGTCAGACTCTTTGACCACATATCAAAGTATTTGCTGCTCAACCTACTGCAGACAGTTATGCCTTCTATGTACAGTCCTCTAGCCTTCCACATAATTATGTACCAACAGAGCACCTTTGTTTATTCCACCAGAGATTTGCATACCAAGACAAGAATCTGAGCTGGAGGGGAAGCAGAAGCCAGGCCAAGACAGAGAAACGGGTGAAACAAAACCAATATACACAACACATTGGTATAAAGAATGCCAGCTTAATGGTTTGTGGTCTTTAGACTAACTATAAGCATTAAATGGCATGCCGACATATCATCACTATTCAATCGCCCCCTGGATAGGAAATTGAATGAGAGCCTAAAAAAGTGTGAGTGCAAATATTTTTACAGTATGTTTTTTTTTTTCTCATTGCATTATTTACCTATTATTTACCTTTATTAAATATTTGGCTGATCCCACAGTTTAGATTTTCTTATTTTTTGTGGCAACACAATAGTAGCCGATCCTCTTACTATTGCCTTGCCACCTTTAGAGCACATGCACCTCAGGTGTACAATGGCAAATCAATTCACTTATTTCTTCTATTCCAGCCAGCCCACATAACTACTTCTGTCACCTTTTGAGGTGGCTCCAGAATGTAGATTGGCACCACCAAATCCCCCCCCCCCCCCCGGCCACCAAATCTCCCCCCCCAGCCACCAAATCTCCCCCCCCCCCAGCCACCATAACGTAATCTAGCGTGGCGGGGCGGGGTGGAGCGTGTCTAGTACAGGAAACCTCCTCGGACCTCCTTGTGAAACATATCATATATGTGTCATCAGATCCTAGGTTGCTCCTTCCCCTAAAAACTTTTAATGCGGCCCTGTACACTGCAATATAAGAGATCCAAAAAAAGTTTTTTTTTTTTTTTATTATTATTATTATTCCCAACACCTAGAATCAATAACCAAGTACAAGTAGTGTGAGTTAAATATCACTTTAAGAGAGCTCCGTCAACTTGCAAGATCAGTTATGTGGACTTGGTAAATCTATGGTATTGAAGATATGAGGCGAACAAGTGGTTCAAGCAAAGTCTGCCTGCCTAGAGACGTAGGAAGGTTTACTAAACTTTATAGTTCCTTCTGTCGAAATCCATCTACTTTTATCCAGCAAGACTGCCAAGCATGAAAAGTGTGCCAACCAGACCATTTTTCTGCCCATAGCAGCCAATTAGCTCTCGACCATAGATTCTGCACTGACAACACAAGAAATCTGATGGGCATCGAATATAATACTCATTAGCACGTATACATAACCCCACAGACATGATGTCAACAGATTAGCAATTGTCAGATCCTTTTTATCGAAGAGTAATTTAATTAAAGTGGAAATTCACTCTCCCAATTAAGATTTTTGATGCTCATGGTGCTAGCATTAGTAAATATATCTACTGGTTTTAAACATTTCATCGGTTACTTCCTTGTTATCGTGCCTAGGCAAATTATGACATACATCACTGGACGTCTTCGGCAGGAGAGGAAGAGAGGAGGGGTTTTCTTAGCCAAGCACCCTCTCCTGTATGCATACTTGAGCCAAGGGCAGGAAGTAAATTATACATGAATCATTTGCCCTCAACTCAAGATGCCCACTGGCAGAAATTCTAGGCAGTGCTTAAAAGATTTCTCACCAAAATGCATGGAGGGATGGATGAGGGAGTTTGCTTTGAAAAAATAAAAATTAATTAAATATCGTTTTTGGTTAGTGGGGCTCAGATGATGTAAAATATCCACTTTAAGAAAACAATGCCTTTTTTCCCCATGTGCTACAGTGAGAGTCGCATACCGTTCCTCCCTGCAGCTAGTCTACAAATCAAAGTATCATCACAGTACATCATGTTTATCAAGTTTCCTTTTAGAGGAATATGGTGGATCTGATCAATAACAGTCTCCATGGGGGTTAACTCAGGCAGGACTGTAGACATCAGTTTTCTAGCATAAGCATTCAAGTCCTGGGGGGGGACCGTTTCAGGGATCCCCCTGATTTTCACATTATTGCGGCGGGACCTATCTTCAAGGTCCGCCAGCTTGGCCCTCACCCACCGCTGCTCGTCCAGATTACATTCATGAGCGTCTACCAGGTTATTAACAGTGTCTGTCATCTGCCCCATTTGATTCTCCACATGTTGCATTCTCTGCCCCATATGCTGCATCTGTGTGGAGAACTGATGGAACATGCTGGAGAAATCAGCGTGGAGGGAGACAAGCATCTCCTTCAGAGTTGTGTCTAACACAGGCTGATCAGCCGTGGGGAAGGCCGCAATGGGAGATGAAGGAGGGAGATTCAACCCAGCACTCACCTCCTGTGTCGTTGAGTCCGTGTCCAGACGCAGCCGCGATTTGGCAGGGCTGTTGCCGGCTGAGGAGGTGAGGGAGGAGGGTGGGGAATCCAGGGAGTCCGGGTGTGCAGATGTTCCCGTTTCAGCAGCATCTGGAAGGTCCGTGTAGGCCGCAGTAGCAGCGTGTGCGGCATTGCGGGCGCTATCTTGGGGATTCGCCAGCGCAAAGAAATCAGTAAGCCTCTTCGGCTGACGGATCTCCTTCCTCTTACGACTCTGCCCGGACATTCTTTGAGTCTGCAGTGATGTGCTGGTGGGTCACGGTGTCGCTGGGAGCTGCTTAGGAAGCGGGTAGAGGAACTATTGATCCGGTCGGTGCAGGAGCTGTACAGCTACACGTCTACCATGCTTGGCAGTCGGCCACGCCCCCCCTTTTAGAGGAATATGGAAGAGCCCTACCAGGTTGAGAAGTATGTGGCAGGGGGGAAAAAAAAGTGCCACACCAAAAGTACGCATCCAAAACCAGCAAGAACCAGCATTGCAATATATACAATAATATCAACCAAAATGGTTTCAGACTTATTTAAAACATTTGAGTACACTATTGTTTTTCTAAAAGGCACATTTAGACCTGATGAAGGGGGACCTTTAGAACCCCCAAAATATGTTGGGTTGCCCTTCCACTTTTCATTAGGAATTAATGAATGGTCTTTGGTGCCACACTGTTAAAACTCATCGGTTCTTGCAAAGAGCCATTTGGAATGCTCCAAACTGTGGCCTGTGTAAAACAAGGAGTGCCAGCATGCTAATCATTTATTTTCACATATAAAGGGGTCAATAGCTGACAGGTTGAGCATTGTTAAAGGTTATGTAAACTTGAAGTAAAATTCGTTAAAAAAAAATACTTATCTTAAAAACCCTCAAACGCATATGACGAGATAATCATTTTTGTATTCATGCTTATCAAGGGACTCCCATTTCCTCAAGTGCCTATTTAGTTCGCTTTCTAGCTGCAAACATCTCACAATGACTTTTCATGATATTTCTGTGGTATATTAAAAAAGGAAATGTATGCTTATCTAATGTCGCAGGGAACACATGGCAAAAGAGTGACCAAACCCCTATGAAAAACAAGTGACATTTACAGTTTCTGGAAAAACTAAATACGTAGAAATAAGGGAGAAGTCTTCCTTTGTTTAAAACTCTATTACCAACTCAAACTTCTGTTTCCTGTCACTGTTACCCCTTGTATATTTCATCTAAAAAGGACCCGTTAATGATGCAATGGGATTTTTTCCAAGGAGTTTGCAAAGAAAATCTGAGGACATCATCTGGAAAACTTTCTCGTAAGCAGTTCAGGCATTTGTAAATTGAGGAATATTAAAAAAAAAAAAAAAGAAAGAAGGGATGGAAAAAAAAAAAAGGTAAGTGAAAAGAGAAGGATAAGATAAGGGAAAGGAGAAGGATAAGAAAAAGAAACGAGAAGGAAAAGAAAAAGAAAAGAAGGAAAAGAAAAAGAAAAAAAAGAGAAGGAAAAGAAAAAGAAAAAAAAAGTAGAGATAGGAAAAGAAAAAATTACCAATCTTGTGAAATATTTAGGTATTTTCTATAAATATATAATGTAGAATAACTTGGTTCATATTCAAAATGTGTGGATAGTTGTGCACCATTTTTAATTCTCCATTAGGGCCCATTCACACCTGAGCGTTTTGTAGCCTGAAGCTATAAAATGCTAGGAGGGGAAAAAATCCATTATTCTCAATGGAGAGATGGTTCACATCTCCACTCCAAAAAGCCTGAAGCCGAACGCCTGAAGCTCAAACAAGTTCTGGACCCTTTCTTGTCGAGCGAATTGGGCTGATTTGGGCGTTTAACGTTTTTTATCCCCATAGAAACTAATGGAAACGCTCGATTCAAGCGTCTAGCGTGACAAGGAGCGTTTCTACGGGCGTTTTGTCGCTTTAATCTGTTCTGTGAAATAGAATATTCACCCAGGAAGAAGATAAAAAAAAAAATCTACAAACATAGCAACAAATTATGAAAGAGATGATAATTTTTCCTATTGGCTAAAATAAAAGACGAACACACACACACACACACTACAGCTGATTTATCCCATATGGAACTAGCCTGAAAAAGGAAATCACACCTGAAAAAGAAATGGTCACTTACTGACTCTATTACTTACCTATTGATAACCTAAAACCAACCATTACAAAAACCTAACCTCGCTTACCCTAAATTCATGTTAACGTTTTTACCAACTGAGCAACAAATACTATATTATAAAGATAATAAATGCTATACCTGAACTTTCAAAAAGTAGTGCAAGAACTACTTTCTAAATCTGTAGGACTCTGATGGAGTCAGAGTTGCACCTATTTGACCGCTTCCATTGAGGACAATAGGGTGCAACTTGTCATGCGATTTGAAACTATTAAATCGCATGACAAGTTACACTGGTGTGACCGGGGGCTTAAAAATGGTTGGTGGCACATGAACACAACTAGAATATAAAACTACATTTTCTTCATTATGATTTTCAAAAATAAACCAATGCCCTGTACACACGATCGTTTAATTTCCCCCATCGGTGCAAAAACTTAGAACTCGTTTTAAAATTATCTGATGGTTAAAAAAACGATAGAAAAAAACGATCGTCTGTGGGCAAGTCCATCGGTTAAAAATCCATGCATGCTCAGAATCAAGTCGACACATGCTCGGAAGCATTGAACTTCATTTTTCTCAGCACGTCGTAGCGTTTTACGTCAACGCGTTCTGACACGAACGGATTTTTAACTGATGGTGTGTAGGCAAGACTGATGAAAGTCAGCTTCATCGGATATCTGATGAAAAAATCCATCGGTCCGTTTTCAATCGGATGAGCCGATCGCGTGTACGTGGCATTAGAGAGATCACATTTGGATTGTGGAAGCTAAAAACTTCCCCATTCCTTAGAAGCAATGAGCAGAACTAACTAGAAGGCATTAATGTGAGTGAAGTCATGCAAATGAAGATGATAAAAGAAATTTGCTTACACACTGTAATTTGTTGTGTCAGAAGTAGAACCTCAAAACACATGTGAAGTGGCAGTGCGGCATAACCGAATTCCAAGTTTAATGCCAGATCCAAGCTGGATATAATGAATATACATATGGTACCTCACAAAAGTGAGTACACCCCCTCACATTTTTGTAAATATTTTATTATATCTTTTCATGTGACAATACTGAAGAAATTACACTTTTCTACAATGTAAAGTAGTGAGTGTACAGCTTGTATAACAGTGTAAATTTGCTGTCCCCTCAACACATAGCCATTAATGTCTAAACCGCTGGCAACAAAAGTGAGTACAACCCCAAGTATAAATGTCCAAATAGGGCCCAATTAGCCATTTTTCCTCCTCAGTGTTATGCCATGGCAAAGAACTATCTGAGGATCTTAAAAAAAAAAAAAAAAAGAATTGTTGCTCTACATAAAGATGGCATAGGCTATAAGAAGATTGTCAAGACCCTGAAACTGAGTTTACCAGGACAGGTTCCACTCCAAAGAAGTTGAGTGTATCCAGAGGTTGTCTTTGGGAAATAAATGTATGAGTGCTGCCAGCATTGCTGCAGAGGTTATAAGGGGTTGACCTGTCAGTGTTCAGACCATACGCTGCACACTGCCTCAAATTGGTCGGCATGGCTGTCGTATACTGAAGCAGAGCATGATACCCTCTCTTCAGAGACTGGGCCGCAGGGCAGTATTCCAACAAGATCACGACCCCAAACACACTTCCAAGATGACCACTGCCTTGCTAAACCCTATTGAGCATCTGTGAAGCATCTTCAAATGGAAGGTGGAAAAGTGCAAGGTCTCGAACATCCACCAGCTCTGTGATGTCATCATGGAAGAGGACTCCAGTGGCAACCTGTGAAGCGCTGGTGAACTCCATGCCCAAGAGGGTTAAGGCAGTGCTGGAAAATAATGGTGGCCACACAAAATATTGACACTTTGGGCCCAATTTGGACATTTTCACTTAAGGGTGTACTCACTTTTGTTGCCAGCGATTTAGACATTAATTGCTGTGTGTTATTTTGAGGGGACAGCAACTTTACACTGTTATACAAGCTGTACACCCACTACTTTACATTGTAACAAAGTGTAATTTCTTCAGTGTTGTCACATGAAAAGATATAATTCAAAATGCTAACCATAACATGCAAGGCCATTCACAACATCGCCCCCCATCTACACCATCAACCTCATCTGTAGATATCGTCCCTCCGCTCCTCCCAGGACCACCTGCTTTCTAGCTCCCTTGTTACCTCCTCCCATGCTCGCCTTCAGGACTTCTCCAGAGCCTGTCCCATCCTGTGAAACTCCCTACCCCAGTATGTCCAATCAGCCCCTACCCTGTCCACCTTCAGATCCCTGAAAACAGGGAAGCCTATTCCCACACCCACCTAACAACTGTCCCCAAGCCACCCCCATAAAATCACTCTTTTGTACCACTTCCCCCTTCCTTTAGAATGTAAGCTCTATGAGCAGGGTTCTCCTGTACCTTTTGTATTGAACTGTACTGTAATTGTGTTGTCCCCCCTAAACATTGTAAAGCGATGCGTAAACCGTTGGCGCTATATAAATCGCGTACAATAAAATATTTACACAAATGTGAAGGGTATAAATCACTTTTGTGAGATACTGTACATATGTAGATACTGTACATAAACCCACTAAATGTACTCTTATGCAGATGACTGTGGCATCGACTTTTGAAACACATGATTTTAAAAGTGGTCATAAAACTAGAATGTAATATTGCATAGCACTTACAGTATTTTTGCAAAGTATAAATAAACCAAGGGTGGACAATCTTATATGGAATTCAGGAGGCAGTTAGTCCAATCCAGGAGGCAGCAGGATTTTTTTTTTTGTAGGAGCCAACTCCAATAACCACTACCTCAACATTAGCACCAAGCTGTAATTTTTTCAAGAAACATTCCAGCTTAAAGGGGTTGTCAAGGTACATGTTTTTTCCCTAAATAGCTTCCTTTACTTTAGTGCAGTCCTCCTTCACTTACCTCATCCTTCGATTTTGCTTTTAAATGTCCTGATTTCTTCTGAGAAATCCTCACTTCCTGTTCTTCTGTCTGTAACTCCACACAGTAATGTGAGGCTTTCTCCCTGGTGTGAAGTGTCGTACTCGCCCCCTCCCTTGGACTACAGGAGAGTCAGGACTCCCACTAACACACAGATCCTTTCTCCATCTCTAACATGTAGTCCAAGGGAGGGGGCGAGCATGACGCCTTTCTAAACTACTACCATAGTGGTTATCTAAAAGGATATACATGCCTCCTGCATGTATCCTTACCTGTCAAATATCTCTCCTCTGTCTGTTATGAGACCTGAAAAACTGCATATTCTGTGGGTGGATCTGTTGTCTGGAGCTCGGTGGGTGGAGTTGTGATGTCAGTAGACTCTCTGCCCACCTCTACACTCCCCTTGTCAACATGCATTTTTTCCCTATGTATTTCTTACACTGAATTCTGCTATGATCACGAACATCCAGTCAAAATCCAGAAAAGTAACCACATGACTTCAAAAAAGGAGTGGGGGTGGGACTTAAAAAATAATGCCTGTCTGAAGCTAGTGCATGAGATATGTAAATAACCTGTCACTCACAGCAAGGGGGCAGAACGGCCCAAGGTTTTTCTCTGTAAGTCCGTTTTATTTCACTGAACAATAAAAGAGGATTGCTCAGCGCTGGATTAACTCTGTGTGGCAAGACTGGGCACAGATGATAGGAAATCTTACACTGTACATTGTGACATAAAAAAAAAATTGGGTTTACATCCGCTTTAAGATGGTGTTCCCAACGACAACTCGCTATGTGTATAAAGGACACCTGTCCACAGAATCTTTTTTTTCTATTCAAACCTCAACATCATGGGCAAGACCAAAGAGCTGTCACAGGACATCAGGGACAAGAATGTAGACCTGTACAAGGCTGAAATGGGCTACAAGACCATCAGCAAGAAGCTTGGTGATAAGGAGACAACCATTGCAGCGGTAATTTGCAAATGGAAGAAATACAAAATAACCATCAACCGCCCTTGGTCTGGAGCTCCATGCAAGATTTTGCCTCATGGATAATCAGGAGAAAAGTGAGGGATCAGACCAGAACTACACGGGAGTTTGTGAATGATCTCAAGGCAGTTGGGACCACAGTCACCAAACAAACTATTGGTAACACAATATGCCGCATGGATTGAAGTCCTGCTGCGCACGCAAGGTCCCCCTACTCAAGGTACATGTACAGACCCATCTGAAGAAGTTTGATAATGAACATCTAAATGATTCAGAGAAGGCTTGGGAGAAAGTGCTGTGGTCAGATGAGACCAAAATTGAGCTCTTTGGCATTACCTTAACTCTGTGTTTGGAGGAAGAAAAATGCTGACTATGATCCGAAGAACACCATCCCTAAACGTCAGGCACGGAGGTGGAAACATTATTTGCAGCATTGAGGGCCAATTGACAGCGCAATGGATTGTCTTGGATGAGAACCTTCTTCCCTAAACCAGAACACTGAAGATAGGTCATTGGTGGGTCTTTCAGCATGACAAAGACCCAAAACTTCCCACCAAGGTAACAAAATGAGTTGCTCAAGAAGAAACACTTTAAACACATAGTGGCGTAGCCAGTCTCCAGACCTTAAACCTATAGAAAATGTATGGAGGGGCTGAAATGTCGAGTTGCCAAGCGACAGCCAAGAAACCGTATGGAATTAGATAAGATCTGTAAAGAGTGGACCAAATCCCTCCTGAGATGTGAGCAAACCTGGTCACCAACTGCACGAAACGTCTTACCAACAAGGGTTTCTCCACCAAGTTATACTCATGTTTTGATTGGGGATCAAATACTTATTTTACTCACTGAACTGCAACTTCATTTGTACCTTGTGTTTTTTCTGGATTTTTGGTTGATATTTTGTCTCTATCATTTTAAAAACACATACGATAAAAATTATAGACCCATAGGGCCAGATTCTCGTAGAATGGAGTAAAACTCCGGCGGCGTAACGTATCTCGTTTACGTTATGCGGCCGCAAGTTTAACGGGCAAGTGCTTGATTCACAAAGCACTTGCCTGTAAAGTTGCGGCGGCGTAGCGTAAATTCTCCGGCGCAAGCCCGCCTAATTCAAATGATCCAGGTAGGGGGCGTGGATCATTTAAATTAGGCGCGTACCCGCGCCGATCGTACTGCGCATGCGCCGCCCCTAAAATTTCCCGACGTGCAATGCGCTAAATGACGTCGCAAGGACGTCATTGGTTTCGACGTTAACGTAAATGGCGTCCAGCGCCATTCACGGACGACTTACGCAAACGACTTACTTTTTTAAATTTCGACACGGGAACGACGGCTATACTTAACATTGGTTGCCCCTTATATAGCAGGGGCAACTTTACGCGTCGCAAAAGCTACGGAAACGTCGTAAATTCACTGTGTCGACCGCGCGTACGTTCGGGAATCTCGCGTAAATAGCCAATTTGCATAGACGACAGGGAAAACGACGTCGGCGACACCTAGCGGCAGGAAAAAATTACATCTAAGATCTGACAGCGTAAGAGCCTTACGCCTGTCAGATCTAATGGATATCTATGCGTAACTGATTCTAAGAATCAGTCGCATAGATACGCCAGGCCAGATTAGGACTTACGACGGCGCAAATGGCGTTGCGCCGTCGTAAGCCCTTTGAGAATCTGGCCCTTAATTTCTTTGTAAGTGGACAAACTTAAAAAATCAGCAGGGGATCAAATCATTGATAATTTTCCCTAATGTATTTACACAAACTTTAAGGTCATTTTATAAAAAAAAATTGCTGTGTAAATGCCTCAAACATCTGGACAACTATTACAAATGTTTATTTCTTATGGTCGCCAGCGCCATCTACTGACCATAATGCAGTATTTACTTGATCGAGATATTTCAGAAACATACTGCATTATGGTCACTAGATGTAGCCGACAGTCATAGGAAATAAACATATTACACATGACGACAATTCGTTGTGACGGCTCTGTGAATGCTGGAGCCACAAATAGTCCCCTTAGTGTTGGTGAATTTGTGTAAATTTGTCAGCAGAAGAAAACTGAGAAACACCAACTGCAATGGCGACTGGCTGTAGTTTACGGGCTCCTAACTTTTTCAGCTGGCTACTACATCTGAGATTTTACACGACAATTATCCTTGGCATCTTGCAACGAGACTGGCTCAAATTCCATAATTATGTAAATGATGTTGCCTGTGCAATTATTGGGCAAATGTAGGATCTGACCCTGCTGCAGCCTCTCAAACTGTGACTTGCTACAAAGTTACAGTTGCTCCCTCCTGCCAACAGCATACTGATGACAAAGTCTAAGCAACATATATTGACTGGAGCTCAAGGACAACTTTTCAATAATAAAAGAAGCCACTTTAAAAAAAATGTATTATAGAATTACTGTATATTGTCACATGTCAGGAATTTACTTATGCAGACCTACAAAGTTACTGAAAGGTCCAAGAAAAAAGACAGAATTTAATCTACTACAGCCAGACACTTGTGTGTTTCTAGAAGAATTTCTTCACCCTTTAAACCTTCTTTCTATTTTTGCGTAGGAGGTGTTTCAGGTCAAACGCTGTTTGCTTACTTTTCTTACGCAAGCATATAATCAGTGCGATCCTATCTAGGTGCAGTTAGGTCTAAAAGATCCGTTCTTTGTTTGCTATATATTGGATCATTCCACTAATGTTTAAAATTAAGCGTCCGTTTCTTGAATTTGGCTATATGGACATCCACAGGGGAAAAAGTTAGAAAGCAGCGCTTTAACAGTAACAGAATGGTCAACTTATTGGTTTAGGTTCAAAAATGTCTAACATCTCGAAATGATCAGTACACATCTTCACTGGGTTTTTTTGTTTTCATCCGAAAGGATCTGTACCTGAGCTATTCCCAAAGTGCTGGGTTTAGAAGCCTAAAAAATAAAACAAACCTGCGCTCAGGGTTGTAATTTGTGCTGCATTTAATGATGTATTCATGTAAATGGTGATGCCAGGGGGGGACTGACCATTGGGACTAGGGGGCCCCATCAGGGTTGCCAGGCTCAATAAAACCGGGGACAGTATGTAAAAATCTGTGTTTTTTTTTTACATCTGTCCCTGATATGTCCAAAACCTACATGCTTTTGATGTGAAAATCCTGAGATTTTAGCTGCCCTGCCTAAGCAATGCCTCCTGGCGTGGTGGCAATCTGTAAGCCCGGGGGCCCCATAATCTTCTATTGCCCGGGGGCCCCATGAGTTGTCAGTTCGCCCCTGGCAAACGCTGATTAGCGCTCATAAATATCAACAATATGTAGCCAGAGGTGCCGCCACCACCGATTACTCACTATTGAGGTCTACATGTAGGCTCAGAATGTCATTCATACAGTGACGGCAGCACATGTGAAGAATGATCTCGGTCTTCAGCCATTTAAAATCAGATGTTTAAAATAAAAAAGATTTACAAAAAAAAAAATCATCAGAGGTAATTCTTGGCATGTGCCATCATGTAAACACCAATAGTGTGCAATTAGCTGGTTTTGCACACTATCACGTAGATGTTGACCTGCGATCGCTGCCTAGTCAATGACTCATTCACTCTGTAGGGGAGAAGTATAAAGGCTGCCTGTATGCATCCCAGCTCATATAGACATAAGCCATTTAGATACAGGGCTTGATAGGATCTTGGCCTTTCAATCCGTATCCATACATTGCCATGTGCTGCATCGGGGTGTCATGGACACCTTACACAGCTCTGTGGCGGTTATCATTTGGAGGCGCTCCACAATTTTTTTTTACCAATGATCAAGCTGAGTTGTAAGTACTATTTTATTAACCAACAAAAACAGTTGAAATGACAATACAGACAATATGTAGAAGGCATCTACTCCTGAGGAAGTGACGATAATATTCACGAAACGTGTCGAGTTTTAGGATCCTTTTCCCCCCCTTTTTTTGGGGATATGTTCTTTAAAATATTCTATGGAACGATTATTTTAGGGATTGTATACTTAATGTTAATGCTTGTCAGATATAAGAACCACCTTATTTTTAACTCTCTGATCTATGCATTAACAACTTCATGTGATGTTGAATAAATCAATACTGCATAACCAAGCTACCGTATTTATCGGCGTATACCGCGCACTATTTTGCCCTGAAAATCAGGGCAAAATCGTGGGTGCGCGATATACGCCGATACCCGCCATGAGTTTGAATGCGCCGACGATACACGAGTGTACTGCGCTCGGTATATGTCGGCGCAGTATTCAAACTCGGCGCGGGAAACGAGCGGTGAGGACGCCGCAGAAGGACGCCGGACCCGACGAAGAGGACACCCGAAGCCGCAGAAGGACGCCGGACCCGACGAAGAGGACACCCGAAGCCGCAGACGGACGCCGGACCCGACGAGGCCGCCGATAGACGCCGCGCAAGACACCAAAACTAAGTACAACAAAAACTTTTTTCCACAGGATTCACGGCAACTTTAGGGGTGCGCGGTATACGCGGGAGCGCGTTATACCGCGATAAATACGGTATATGTCTTGCCTCAAAGTCCCACAGGCAAAATAATTGTTTGTATTGTAGCAAGTTAAAGCGGCGCTCCAGTCTGGAAAATAAATAAATAAATAAATAAAAGTCAGCAGCTACAGGTCCCAGAATTGTAAGTAAGGGAAACTGGCAGTGAAGCCAGGCTTTCTGGAACCAGTGTTTGTGTACTAAAAGGCAGTGGGGGGGGGGGGGTGTTAGGTGGAAGGGCCATAAAAGCTTGGGGATCACAATGATCTTACTCGGAAGTGGGTACCTGTCAAAACTAGGTAACCGCAACCACCCCCCCCCCCCCCAAAAAAAAAAAGTGACAAATGTGGCAGTGGAAGAGGGACAATTGAGACACCCTTGGAGTGCAGACTTGTCAATCTGGGGAGAGGGTAGTGCTGAATGCATTGGCAGATTTAGATTTAACAAGTTAAAGCCAAACTTTCAAGCGGTTACAGCAATATTTGTTTTTACCATTTTGGGATAAAGGTTTTACATAAATTGTTAAGAGCTTACTATTGTAAGCACCCCTGTCCACCTTGAATGGTTTGTCTCAACCCTCTCACTATTATTTTGGTGGACAGCTTGGTCAGTTAAAGGACATTGAAAACTAACAGGCTGGATCACCAGGTTTAAAGTAAAAAACAATAAAAACGCAAACTAATGCAGTCACCACATCTTAGAATTGGTTAGCTGCAACTTAATATTTAATTTTGTTGGCTTTAACAGAGCTTTCATTTTTACTTTTATTGTCAGACATAAAAAAGGAATCTTAAAGAGACTCTGTAACCTGCTCATTCAGGGCAGTATGAAAGTGCATCCTGATAACCCGTTTTCACAGCAAAGCATACTCCCTTGCCACCACCCATCAAAAAAGTGTTCACGCCAGGCAAGCTTTGTTGTCAGAGCTCGCTTGGGTAGATATCACTGCCCTGACCATTAGAGCTGCACAATTCTGGCTAAAATGAGAATGACGTTTTTTTGCTTAAAAGATGGATCACGATTCTCTCACGATTCTCGCAGTGTAACATCTTTCACATTAAAAACAAACAAAACAAAAAACTGGGCTAACTTTATCGTTTCGTTTTTCTTTCAATTCATTGAAGTGTATCTTTTTCCCAAAAAAATGCATTTGAAAGACCTGAGCAAATACAGTGTGACATAAAATTGTGGCAGCAATTGCCATTTTATTCCCTAGGGTCTCTGCTAAAATATATATGTTTGGGGGTTCCAAGTAATTTTCTAGCAAAAAATATTGATTTTAACTTAAGAAACAAGTGTCAGAAAAAGACTTGGACTTTAAGTGGTTAAACTTCCTGCATTTACACAGAAGTTTGTTCTAAGAAGGAAGTTAGTTACAATGTTTCATGTTATTACAAACTTGGCAGACTTTTTTGACAGCTGAGTGAGCAGGTAAAGTCTCTGCAAACTCTGCATTGGAGATCTTCAGGGGGGTTGAATCGAGATCACGATTTTTTAACTATTAATGCAGCTCTACCGACCATGTGACAGTGGTCTTCCATAAGAAGCCAATAGCCAGGCCAGAACACTGTCACATGGGGGAGACCCCTTACCAAGGAGTTCTGACACAATAGGGGCCAGCAAATAGAACTGTCAATCAGCTGGGGATTAGGCAACACCCCAGAGGTATGTTGGATAGCAAAGCTCATCAAAAGGGTGAAGTCTATTTACCTGGGTGGTAGTTGTCTGTCCTATCAATTGTCCTCTTTCACAAGCACTGTTTTTTTTCTCCCCCCCCCCCCCCCACATCTCAGTCTAAATTCTATTTAATTCACTCTTGTCACATTTCACAAAGCTCCTCACATGTGATATAGAAGTGTATGCATGCCAAGTCATACTAGGGAGCCATTTTGAATGCATCTTTTTTGATCATATCATCTGGCAGTCGACATTACTCTATACACACTACTTAGCATGGCTGAGAGCATTAATGGAAATGCAAAGTGTGTACGGTCACATACAGAACCAGGGCTGTGGAGTCGGTAGATAAATGTTCCGACTCCGACTCCTCAGTTTTATGTACTTCCGACTCCTCTGTATTAATATGCAAATGTATTTTATACATTCCTTGAGTGAAAGAAACGCAACCTACCACAGGACTACTGGCTGGGAAGCCAACAGTCTACTGTATTGCACAGTTTAAGCAAAAGACAAACACAAACACAATGAAAACAATCAAGTGGCTGGATAGTAGCAGCAGGCATAAACATCAGGAACAGGATCTTTACCAGTTCAAAAATACAAACCACATTATTTGGTTGTTTTAGAACAAAAACAAAGCTTATCTATAATGAACCAAAAACAAAATCTGTAAAACCTAGAAATGGTTTATATTAATCTTGAAATGTAGTTATAGGCTTAGCAAATGCAAATCAATTCAATGTAGAGTTCTAAGGAAGAGAATTGCCTCTGCCAGATCCTCGTTCATAGAGGCTCTTAAGTCAGACTTTATTATTTTTAGGGCTGAAAATAATCTTTCGACACCGACTTGGGTGGGTGGCATTGCAGTAACTATTCTGGCCACATCACTAACGATCTCTGGATAAACAAGGATGGCTTCTTCAACAGTAAGTTTTGATGAGCGATCATACTTTTCAACTTCTTTTAGTGCTTTATAAAACTCCTGTTGGAATTTTTTTATTTGGACACTTACTGGTTCTCTAACGCTTATGCGACGTCTCTTTCCTTTAGCAACTTCCATTTTGTCTAAGAAGGAATCAAAGTCAAACACAACACTATGGAAAGTATAAGTATTGCAGCTCCTAATTGTGCGTTGCGTGCCATATAGTGAAGCACATGAAAAGCATGCTTCTTCACAGTCACTTAACGTGTTCGTTTTGCGGTTACGTGAGGCACTGCATGCATTGGTCTTTATTCTTACAGTAGAGAAGTCATTAATTATAACTTTTTGTGAATTGGGACATTTAAATTTGCTTTTTTTTTAAATTCCAATCTAAATTTAGTAGGCGTCGGAGTCGGTGCATTGTTTGCCGACTCCGACTCCAGGTACCCAAAATTTCCCCAGACTCCGACTCCTCGACTCCGACTCCACAGCCCTGTACAGAACAAGTAAAAAGTAGGCTGTGCTCTCCTCCTGCATTCCTAAACTCTGCGTTTTGTTTTTTTACAATCAACACAGGTAATCTTCACTAAACAAATAGATGTGCAGCATTTAGATTGTACGATATAAAATATCCTTGATGACATTCACAATGCAGTGTTTAACTAAAATAAAAGAGGCTTAAAATATAAGCTCCCTTTGAAAATTTCCAATAGATAGTGTTTGAAAACAAAAGCCAGGCTTTTGGTACAGTCATAAAACTGTCTCATTTGTTCTTTTTAGACAGGGTGGAGTAATAGTTGAGTGCTGATAAGAGTGGAGAGAGAGCAAAAACAATACTAAGGGGTGGAAGAAGAGAAAGGAAGGGGCAACGAGTGGGTGGAAGCAAATGATAAGCAACTTATACCCACAAGGGCTGTCATTTCCACCCACACATTTTTTGACAAGCCAGTTCAATATAAATGACTCAGATGCGTGAGATAATCCTGCATTTTTGGTCTGATGATTCATTTGCACAACACTGTCATGGATGTCTGGAGGTTTTGAAACGGATGCGGCCAATCCTTATAAACAAAGTCACCCTGTCCCTTGACTAGGATAAGGCAAGGACATGCAATGCTATAGAGGATTTTCAGTAAGCACATATGTTATTGGATGAGACGCCCACATGCTGCTTGTAAAAAAATATATATATATATATATATATATATATATATATATATATATATATATATATATATATAATCATTGTACTACATATAAAGACTTGTGAACTCTCCCTGGGTTTGCCTTCTGTATTTCGTTACAATCATTAAAACAAATGCATAGCCAAAAACTTTTTTGTTTTTGTTTTAGCGTAGTAGGGCAAGTTTATCTTTCCCGTCTATGAAAGAGGGAAACACAAGAGAAAGTAAAAGGAACTCTCTTACAAGGTGAGACCACAGCTGCTGCACTTTTATTTTTTTCTTCTTCGCTTTTTTGTGGCACAATTTTGGAGCTGCAACCATTCACTTGAAAGGGACCTCCCTCCGCTCCAAAGAAGCTCATGTACCAAATCTTGGCACAGAGTCAGGAGCGTTAGGCGGTGCAACTTTTGCCGCAATTTTAGTGCATTTTGTTGTTTGACAATGGCGGTAAAAACAAACCACGTTTGGGGTGTCATCAAGAAATAATGGCAAACGAGTCCTGGGTTTTGCCACGATTGTGAAATCGCAGGCAGAATTGTGCGATTCCAGAATGCTCAGGTGTGAACGGAGCCTTACCACTAGAACAAGAGTCTCAAATAAAAGATTTCTCCCCCACCTCCTGTTATGGTGACAATTGTATTTTTTTCATTTTCATACCTTCCTGTCCTGGTGATAAGGGTAACCAGGTGAATCTACGCTTCGGATAGCGATTCAATTCAAATTCAACAGCTGTCAAGATAAAATGTAAACTACAAGGAGAGTGCATTGATTGAAATAGTGTCATCCCCAACTGATAGGCGAATGATGGAGGAAAGGTAAAGTACCAGCCTTTTCATGTCTATAGGTTGAGAAGACACCCACCAGCTGAGACACCAGGTGAGTAAGAGGCCAGTTGAAAATCTTTTTCAGTTACGACTGTTCTTCCTCAGAAATCTGTGAAGTCTGTCAGCTTTGCAGATCATAAATGAGCCTCGGATCACACTATAACATGCAAGTGATTTGCACAAGAATGGCACTGCAGTCCTGTGCAATTCACATGTGATTCAGTGCGGTATAATTTGAGTCCATTCATTTTGAATGGGCTGAAATCGCACTGCATCGATCCAAAGAAGTGAAGACACCTTTTTTTGGAGCTGAACCGCAACCGATTCACATGGTTGGCATGCAGGGAAGGTGCACTGTGTTTGCGATGCCTTTGGGGTAACTTTGTATTGATGCCTGCAGCAGATCGCAAACACAGTGCAAATGAAATGCAGTGCGAGAAACGAGCAGGGATCGCTGCGTTTCCTGCACTGCATGTGTGTGAACCTAGACGAAGGCTTAAGTATCTTGAGTGCTGGCATTTATGGAAGAGCTCCTAAAGACACGTGCTATATGTTCCTGGCCAGCCTTGGATTGCTGCCACTGAACAGTCCTAAAAGTGGGATGTATCTGAACAAACCTATCTGCCACAAGAACAAAAAATATTTGTTTTTTTTTTAGGTGTATTTTGTGCGTGTACTCGAGAGAGGAGCCGGACTGCAGGTGTTGGGAGTAGGCAGGCCTCCCCCAGAGGCAATCTGCCACCTTTCTCCATGCCCCGGGTGGCAATGGCGGGTGTGTGAGGGGGTCCTCCCACACAGCCCGCCCTACCTGCTCCGCTTTGAAGCCCAACGGGGCAGAGGGACTCCCTATAAGGGAGTGAGAGGATCTAGCCCGCTCAACCAGCCCCGTTAGTCCTTCGCCTCTCTTTTTAGAGACCGCATGGTCAAAGTGCGTGCATGTTAACCCAATTTCGAGTGCGTGTAAGTGTGGTGGTTTTTGTGGGAGGGGGGTGGGCGTACTAAGCACAGGCTTACCTCGCATAGCACACCCACCGGGAGCCGGGCTGAGACCACCAAACTCAATTCACATGTAGCCGAGACCGGGATCCGAACCCCTAGCTGCAGAGGTGAATGGCTTGTCAGCGCAGTGCCAATTGCGTTGAGCCACCGCAGCTCCCTACAAAAAATGTTCTTAAAGCCCAACTTCAGTTTTTATTTTTATATAAAAAAAAAAAAATTGCCTAGCACTGGCACCAAAAAATAAATAAAAAAAGTGCAGCTTTCACTGCACAAATACAAAGCTGTCCCACACAGACACACCACTCTCCCTCTAGATCAGTTTGCTTGCCTTTATCTGGCCCTTGGAGCATTATTCCACCAACTGACAACAATGATTGGGCACCATTACCCCCCCCCCCCAACTTAAACCATCAATGGGGCTCTATTCCTCCTATTAAGTCCAATGATGAGGAACTGATGCCAGGGCACTTTTTATTCCCACTGGCCAGTCTTGCCCCCTAAAGCCTGAAGGACAGTAAACTGGCCCTTTGCTTAAAAAGTTTGAGGACCCCTGCTCTAGGTGATGCTCCTCTTTGGGTTTGTATGATGCACAATGTTGTTCAGTGTAACTCAACCCACTTCATGTGAGCCCAGGCTACCATAAGCACACCACCTGGGGGTGCAGGTACTGCTACACAAAACAGCACCAACGTGTCACCATGTGAGTAACATTCTCAACAGCAGCGAGGCAGGCCTACTGCCATTTCTAGACAAGAGGAAGATCACATGACCAGCTGCAGTTTGTTAAATGTATGAGGTTCTGGGAGAAAACACGGAGTTGGCCTTTAAGTTTTTCACCTGTATATCTTTAGAAAAAAAAACTGTGATAAAGGGTGGTAACCGAATGAAACACTAATTTTATAGGATTCAATTAAACTGCATACAGTGTTTTATGACTGGTGACACATCAGTGTTCTCTGCACCAGCTTCATGAGTAACCCTCTATGTGGCAGGGACTCCAGGTAGAAAGTGAAAAGACTTTACATGAGCACAGGGGGTCTCCTAAACCTACAGCAGAAATCAACACAAGAAAATCTACACTGCAGGGCTGACGCAAAAGGCCCGAGTTATATTTAGAAACGTCTTTGTGTTTGTGAAACAAAAACAAAACACACAGACATCTATTTCATTACAAATCCCAATGTTAAATAATAGCAGCCGGGCTCAAGAGGTAATCTATCCCACGCTCTTTATGGACTGTGTATTCACACATTAACCCTTGGCATGAACTGCAGGAGAATTCTCATTATAGTGCAGTATAAAGGACAGTCAGAATGTCCATTAAATAAACATCATCATACATTATAAAACAAGAAACTGAAGACTACGCCATTATATTAACAGATCTCATGCAGCAGCCATAATTCTAGTATTAATAAGGCTTTCCTTGGATTTTATGTCATAAATACTTAAAGCGGTAGCAAACACTGCTTCATTACTTGTACCTAGAGGTAAGCCTATAATAAAGTTTACCTGTAGGCACAACGAACCTGCACGGTTTAGGAGATATTCACTATATTCACAGTGGCGTCACCAGAGCATGCGCATTGTGCTCGGGACAGCATGCCCCCCCTTCAGAGCACTGTGCTGCAGCCGTGACACCCGTGCGCATGCACAGGAATGGCATCATCATGGCGTGGCCATTCAAATGCCTGGAGCCCGTGAACCCAGAAGGAAGAACAGGCGAATATGGAATCCCTGTTTGTTGTTGACTGCGTGCCGCTGGATGGCTTCAATTTAAGACAATTTTTCTTAATATGCTAGTATGCAATGCATATTAACCACTTCCTTACTCGGCACTTAAACCCCCTTCCTGCCCAGAGCATTTTTTTGCGATTCGGCACTGCGTCGCTTTAACCGACCGTGCGACGTGGCTCCCAAACAAAATTGCCGTATTTTTTTCCCACAAATAGAGCTTTCTTTTGGTGGTATTTGATCACCTCTGCGGTTTTTATTTTTTGCGCTATAAACAAAAATAGAGCGAAAATTTTGAAAAAAAAAAAAAAATTTTTACTTGTTGCTATATAATAAATAGCTCAATTTTGAAAAAAAAAAATTTATCCTCAGTCTAGGCCGATACGTATTCTACATATTTTTAGTAAAAAAATAAAATAAAATAAAAAATCGCAATAAGCGATTTGTTTGCGCAAAAGTTATAGCGCCTACAAAATAAGGGACAGAATTATTATTATTATTTTTTTTTTACTAGTAATGGCGGCGATCTGCGATTTTTATTGCGACTGCGACATTATGGCGGACACATCGGACACTTTTGACACATTTTTGGCACCATTCACATTTATACTGCAATCAGTGCTATAAATATGCACTAATTACAGTATAAATGTGACTGGCAGGGAAGGGGTTAACACTAGGGGGTGAGGAAATGTATTCCCTATATAGTGTTATAACTGTGGGGGAAGGGGGGTGACTGGGGGAGGGAGGTGGCCGATCTGTGTCTCTATGTACAAGAGACACAGATCGGTCTCCTCTCTCCCTGACAGCACCGCTGTCTGTGAGAGCCGTCAATGAGAAATGATCTCATATGTAAACATATGAGATCATCTCTCATTGGCCGCACAAATCGCCTAGCAAACGGCCACTCCGATTGGCCGTTCACGGCGATCTGTGATTGGCTGTGTCCAAGGGACACGGCCAGCACAGAAGTTCCCCGTTGCGCGCTCGGGAGCGCACGCGGGGAACACGGAAAGGGGCGGACGTCAAATGACGGCGCCCCAGAGAACTAGAACCAACCCGCGGCCGTATATAGTCGTACGGCCGTCGGGAAGTGGTTAAGACTAACTTGCAGGGGATTTTTTTTTTTTGGGGCACTTTACTACCACCTTGCCTTAAATTTTCAGATTCAGCATTTTCATCTAAGTTTCTGTTATAAAAACTTGCAAATTAGTAATTTTTCTCCTTCGCCGAGGAGGCTGCACTGATGGGCACCGATTAGACGGCACTGATAGGCAATACTAATTGGCACTGTTGGGAATGCACTGATGATCAGTGCCCCGATTATCAGTGTAAATATCCCCTGGCATACTTGCAGGTTACTGGCTCTCCTCACGGTGTGATAGTGCGTGAGGAAAGGAATACCGATAACCGAAAAATTTGTTTACATGTGATCCACTGTGATTGGACACAGCTGGTCACATGGTAAAGGGCCGCTGTGATTAGACACAGATTCCCCTCTGCTGGCCAGCTGAAGTCACAGGGGAATCTCGGCCCCTCCCACTTCTCTCCAAAGATCGAGGCCGGGCCAGCACAAGGGGATCACGTGACCGCACAGCTGTGGTGTCAGAAAAGGTATTTGGCCTTTTCATTTCAAACACTTACACTTTTGTTAATGATAGCATACCTGCATGGGGTACATGTAAATCACAAAGTGACTTTAAACACTTTAAAGCAGAACTTCAGACAGATAAAAACACATTATTGCAAAAATATCACAAATTTTTTTTTTTTTTTTTTTTTATGCAAGCAGTGTAAATACCTGAATTTGAGCAATTATCAGATCAATTCAGGCTTGCAGTCCCTGTATGAGAAGATGATAATACAAGGAACCAGCCGGTTAATGTGCTGTTTCTCTTTTCACTGTCCAGAGTGTGGGGTGGGTCCAGGAGGACCTAGAGTCAGAGAAACTAGACTGAACATCTAGCAGCAGAAGAAAAAAAGTATTGTGGGGAATATCGCTCGATTAAATGTCAAATATTGCAACAAAAGCTGGATTTTTTTTTTAACAATTAATGGGCTATTCATTTTTATTTGTTACTTTTGGCTGGAGTTCTGTTTTTATGCACACATAGTTCTATTGTTCTGGGCCCATAAAGCTCAGTAAACTTTCACTTGTTCATATCTGTAAAATCTACACATAAAATCTACATCCATGATCAGTGACATGCGCTGGATGGACACAGCAACTTTTTGGTTAAGGGCTCATTCAACTCAGTCTTCAAAGGGAATTTGACAGGTGGCAAGAAGGCATTATGATCCCTCCTTGCTGCCTATTTTAACCACTAAAAAACAAACAAAAAAAAAAAAAAACGTTTTTCACAGTAGCTTCACAGAAGACGCAAAGCTATTAACCCCTGCAGTGCCAGAAGTAGGAAGAGAACACTGTGCCAGTGCAGATTTTTACAGGATCCAGCTACCTGCACAACATGGGACATTCTTCACGTCTGGGAAGTTAGTTCACTAAAGTTAAAGAGAATATAGATCCAGATAAAGTTTTGTGTAAGGGCGCTCTGAGTTACAAGACTAAGCAGAATATGGTCTTTATTGGAGGTGAAGGGATTCGGATAATGAGGAGTCTTCAGTGCACTTAGGGTAGCACTCAAAAGAGACCGCAAACTCTAGAAACACAAAAGAGGCAATATAAGTGCAATATTAAAAAACTGTTAATATCTCAAAAGGGATTAAGAACACTTACAGGATGGATTATGAGAGGAAAGTATCATATGTATAATGGGGGTGATCCGGCATCATGTGGTCCCGGTTTATATCAGGAATTCCCAGAGAAGTCACAATTCAGCAGAAGAACGTCCCAGCAGGAAGAAGCGACAGCTCTGGAGGCACCAATGAAGCGTCCGCGTTGGCAGAATCAGCGTTGAACGTGAATACCGGAAGGGACGTCAGCGGAGGGGGACCTACAACCAGCGTGGACCGCAAAAAGGCTAGGCTTGAAGAAGGAACCAATCAGAAGTTCCCAAACGCGACCCTTTTTGACAACCTCACTTCAGTTTGCGGCCCATGCTGGTTGTAGGTCCCCCTCCGTTGACGTCACTTTAGGTATTCATGTTCAACGCTGATTCTGACAACGCGGCCGCTCCATTGGTGCCTCCAGGGCCGTGGCGTCCTCGTGCTGCATAGTGGCTTCTCTGGGAATTATTGATATAAACTGGGACCACATGATGCCAGATCACCCTCAATATACATATGATGCATTCCTCTCATCATCCAACCTGTAAGTGTTCGTAATCCGTTTTGAGATATTAAAAGTGTTTTAAATATTGCACTTAGAGGCGCCTTTTTTCTGTTTATTTTAAAGAGAATATAGATAGAGATAAAAGTTAAAATTATGCGCTGATAGTAATTTTGTCTAGCCAGTTCTGAGATTTACAGAGTTCCATCAGAGCAGGTTGATGATCTAAGTTTTCTATACTGTTATTAAGCAATGCAGACGGTCGGTTCTCTGCATCAGGCCTATGAGAAAGAGTAGCAGCAAACTCAATGTCCCCCTACTCTGTGTCCTTGCAAACATATGTGCATGAACACTGGTTCAGGGTACAGACCCTCCTTTTGTCCCAATACATGGTTGGAATCCAGACTGATTCAGCTATTTACCGTATATACTTGACCCGAATATAAGCCGAGGCACCTAATTTTACCACAAAAAAATGGGAAAACGTATTGACTCGAGTATAAGCCTAGGGTGTCCATGTGCATGCCTCACTGTGTCCATGTGCATGCCTCACTGCGCCTATGTCTCACTGTGCCCATGACTAGACTTACGTTTAACATAGGAGTATATAGAAGGGGTGCCCGACTTCGAAAAATCGGTGCTCCGCGGCTGTAGGTCCCCCAGACAGCAAACTTTGCACACTTGTAAAGAACTGGGGCTACGTGTGTGCAAAGTTTGGGGTCCAGGTGACCTACGGCCGGTCTGTACTGGGTCCCCAAATTCCGGGAGATCAGGCGCAAGAAGAGGACTCGAGTATAAGCCGAGGGGGGCATTTTCAGCACAAAAAAAATTGCTTAAAAGCTTATACTCGAGAATATATATACGGTACATTTTCATTAAAAAAATGCATTTTTAATGCACACAAACTGCACTCAGTGGCTTTTTATATCGGTCTGGAGAACAGCTTTATACACTGGCTGGCTGAACTGCTTCAAAGGAACACTGTTCTTCAAAGAAAAGATCTAGAATTACAGAAGTCAGCATTTCAATTCTAACAACAAAACCCTGTGACTGAAGATTCCTCAACCTCACTATCAAGCTCCAATATTCATAATCCCGCTCATGTGAAGTGGGGTTCTAGCTGCTCTTTGTTTCATTTGCAGTGTTGGCTGTGGGAAAAGGTTTGATGAGGTTTCAAGTAAATATTAGAACTTCAACTTCCTTAGATTACATGATCTGAAGTAGTGCAGATCAGGGTCTGGCTGACGGGTTTTACTGGAGGAAGTGATGCAGCCAAGTGTTCCATATACTTCCAGCTGGTGAGTTTAAGGTTAAGAGAAAAAAAAGAAAAAGAAGTACATGCGACTACTGTGCTGAGGTCTGAAAATCAGGAAACTAGAAGAAAATTTAGTAAAGTAGAGTGAATCATGAAGACTCTTTCTAGGCAAGCATATGAAGTCACTTTGATGATTTGCTTTATATTATTATGTAAGAATCTTGTTTTTTTTTTTAAACACAAAAATAAAGCAATTTAGAAGGCCTCTTGCACACCACATTTTTTAGGGCAGTTGCACACAGGTGTAAATATTTACTGAGGTTTATGCTCAGGATATGTTTGACAGGAAGATCCTAAATAACATTTTCTGTAAAGACCTTGCTTAAAAAAAAAGCACATAGGCGCGTGAAGGTGTGTAAGTGTATAGATGAGTAACATTTTTCTTCATTGCCAGCGCTGTCATATACGCATTTATACTCACATAAACATGTGTATAGACAAATGAATATGTGTATGCATGTAAATTACAGCACTTAAAATGTACAAAATGTTTTAGTGCTCTGTACTCATTGCTTCATGTACACACAGCCTACTTTGACTGCTGGCCGTTGGAAAACACGGCAAAAATGGCGCCATGGTTTAGCCGCAGTGTTTTCTAGTGGCCGACTGTCAAATTGTTCCTATTCTGAATGTTATTCTTCCACGTTCAGGAGAGGGGGGGGTTTAAGCTCCCCCAATTTCATCAGCTCCTAAACAATGGTAAAAGTGTATATGTACATTGACACATGGGCTTTTGTGGAGTAGAGTTTAGGAGCTTTGGTGCAAAAAATGAAAAAAAAAAAAAAACACTACCAAAAGCTCCCAAAACTTAAGTTTAGGAGCGCTAGTGTACATGAAGCCTTAAGCCCTGTTGTCTATGAGCATTGTTTCATAGACAACAATGCATCCAACTTCAAATCTGTAAAAAATAAATAAAAGAAAATGTATTTTTTTTACTCTGACGTGTAAGAGGCCGTACTGATCTGAGGTGGTGGACGCTCAAGATGTTACACCCAACATACAAGTGTAACATGTAGCATGTTGAGAAAAGTGAACTTATTCTTTAGATGTTTAGGCTGAAGTTTAGGTATGGCAATTTTTACATCACTGCATTGGTCCACCTTGGACCAATGTAAATCAGTTTGTTCCATACCTGTAGGATCCCTGTTCATGCTGGAAATCACTGTACTAGGCAATGATACTGCAGTGATTACTGTTAGCTTTTGGGTCCCATGATGATCGGCTTCCCTGCTGCTTACAAAGAACACTTTGCATTTTCTTAAAGTGGAACTTCACTCTCCCAATCAACATTGATTATTTTGAATCCTTATGTTGCTAGCATTAGTAAAAAGATAGGAAAGTATATCATATTTACTTGTTTTAACTTTTTTTTTTTTTTTTACATTTCTTCAGTTACTTCCTCGTTTCCTGCCTAGGCAAATGATGTCATACATCCCAGGAGTCTTCAGGAGGGGTTTTCTTAGTTAAGCACACTCTCCTGCATGCATGCCTGAGTTAAGGGCAGATGGATTTACTGTCCTTACTCAAGATGGCCACGGACAAAAAAAGCAAGGGATATTTTTTTTTCGACGCGATTCCTCAATATAAAGAATGGAGATATGGATGGGCGAGTTTGCTTTGAATATTAAAAATGAATTAAACAATTAGGATATATATATCGCACATGGATGAACTTTTATCAGTGGTTTCATCTAATCAACATGTGTGATTATATGGATGGATCTATACATTCAATTACATGGACTTTATATAATTTGAATTTGAGTGCTGCTAATGTTGGATTTTATTCAGCATAGATGTTTATATTCTATTTTTTTAATAGTAGCTGCTAGTACACCCTTTTGGAAGTTGGTTCATAAGCGCTGGGAGTGGGATGTTTTGTTTGATATTGTACACTGATTATTCCACACTTTTTAAAATTAAGACCATTTTAATATGTGTTACCAAACAGGCCCAATAGTGTGTCAGTTTTTGGGATAATTACAATGCATATTTCTATCAAGTTTACAAAATGGGTTGGAGGACAAAAAAAGCATTAAGCAAGGTGGAAAGCCTGAGCACCACCCATTTGATAGATGACCATGTAGTTCATGAAACCATACAACGGAGCTGACAAGTTACCAATAAATCCTCTGTAAAAGATCATTCACAGCATTTGGGAAAGCCACAAATGCACTCACAAAACACCAATAAATGTTGCTGTCTGCTTTCTCAAATAAATATGTTACATGTTAAAACTAGATCATCCATATCACGCAACACAAATACAAGCAAAAAGTGCAGCTACTATGTGCTAAGCAGAATAACCCATAGCATCCAATCAAGGCTCAGAGAGAGATCAGCAGACAGGTGACCATCTGCTATGGGTTACTTATTTTTGCACATAGTCTATTTACTATGCACTGTCTCATTAAAGTGAAAGTTCACCCTAAAGCTAAAATCTCTTAATCTACTTGCATCCACAATCCAAGACTAACCTATCTAGCCCTTTAAAGAAAATAAAAAATCGCTATACATACCCTTTCTGAAGCCCATCCGGTCCAGTCTCCAGCAGCGGAAGCTCTGCAGAGAAGACAGCCAACAATGGCTGTGAAAGGAATGGGAAGTGACATCACTCAGACTTACTATGGGGCTTCCGCTGTTGGCTGCCCCTCCTGCACCCACCTATACAGAGCAGCCATCGCTGATAGTACAGTGTGAGACCAGAGCAGCTTCAGAAAAGGTATTTATAGCGATTTCTTCATTACAGGGCTAGATAGGTTAGTCTTCAATTGTGGATGTCAGTAGGTTGATAGATTTTAGTATTAGAGTGAACTTCTACTTTAAGCATGCCCAATGGAGCCTTCTATATAATGCAGGAATAGTAAACATGTTGCCAAAAGTAAAGAGCTTGACGTACTGGTTAAAAAAAAGATAGATTTCCTCTTGTAGGCCATTACTGACAGCTTTTCATAATATTAAACATGATCTTTTAAACTTCCATCTTCATCATCGTTATGTTATCTGCACTGCAGCTACAAGACTGATAAGGGAAGGTTACACTGCAATCTCATAAGACTCTATGGCATTGCACAATACTGTCTGGCCTTCTTTTCAAACACGGAAAGCTGCAATATGAAGAAGTGAGGTGGATAGTTACATACAGGTAACTTTACTGTGTGTGGGACTCATATACAGCACGAGTTCTGGGCAGTGTCCTGTGTCTCCCCACATTTGGAATTACCATACCTTTTTACTAGGCATTGAGAACCTCAAAAGTGAAAGCGCTCTGAAAAGATAAGGCACCTTCTATGACAATGCAGTCTTTTTTTCCTTACTTTTGGCTCTGTACACCACCTCTCTGTGAATCCTAATTCTGGACAATAGACTATCACAACTATTGCCGTTTCAAAAGGTAAACCACATTGCCCATCTTACCTCCTCTAACTCAAAGGACTCCTTTGCCTGTGTTCCAAGATTTTTTATCGATGGATTTGGAGCAGGCAGTTCCTTTTCTGGGGTAGATGTGGGTGGATTTTTTGCCGTTAGGTAGTTCTCACATTCCTGATCAGTGGATATACTCAAATCTTTAAATTCAGAATCCGCCGTTTGTGAAGAAATACATTCAACCGAGTTCATGGAGGTTTCTGCCTGGTTAATGTTGGATTTATGCAAAACGTCCGTTGCAACACCGTTTTCTTTTGGAAGGGTAGAAATATCATGACCATTCAAGTCTGTGACAACTGAAGTTGAGGCTTCCTCTTTAACCTCTTTAACTGTAGCAAGAGGTGACAAATTCTTTTTGAACAGCTTCTGTGCCTTCTGTTCATTTTTACTTCCTTCCTCTTCATTATTCTTCAATAACTGCCCTCCTTCATCTGGAGACTGAACAATACTGCTATCCCCAGCTGCTCGATTTCCACATAAGTTAAGTTTTGACAAAGTCTCCATGAGTCGAGCGGCAGTCTGGCTGGAAGCTCTGGTAAGAGGTGGTGGTTTGGTGGGTTCTGCAGTAGGAGGTGTCGTTAGAGACTTTGAGCTGCCTATTCGTTGGAGTGGAGTTCCAGAAACTTGAGAATATAATGAAGTAAATGCATTTGCAACATCTGTGAGAACTTTAATCTGACGGAAACGACCTGGTTAAAGAAACATAAATATTAAGAAGGAGGGGAAAAAAATCTCATAGTTTCAATTTAAAGTGATACAGTTGTAGATTCGCACTTTATAAAATATATTCGCTAATTTGACTTATTAAAGTTGCAATCCAGAACACAGATTTTGAAAATCTTCTAAAACAAAATGGGCATTTTATTTTTTTCCACTTTTTTTTTTTAGCCAAACTTTGCAGGTTTTTTTTTTAAGGGAAAAATCTGGAGGACTGCACTTTAATATGTTTAGTCTACCATTAAAAAAATATAGAAAATATACTCTGATTTAAAGATAAACTCCAGGCAAAATGCTAAGTGCATAGATAAAATACATATACAGGAGCTAGTTTACCTGCAAAAATTATTTCTACGCATCAAGTCCTGAGATGTACAGAGCTCTGCCCCACAACACAACCCTGCCTGGGCCGGGGTAATGAGGACCTTATCTTTCTTCTTTCCAACCTATGCTGTACAGCGCTGATTTCTAACAATGGTGGATAGCATTATGGGGGTAGTGGTGCTGCCTATTCCTGAAGAATTACCTACAGGACCCTATGGGGGATCTGAGTATAATTGATGGGGCCTGAGTCAATTATACCTAGATCCCCCATAGGGTCCTGTAGGTAATTCTTCAGGAATAGGCAGCACCACTACCCCCATAACGCTATCCATCTTCCTTTTGGGGATTCTCTTTCGGGGGGGGGGGGGGTGCCGTGTAGCCTTTCACATGTCCTAAGCATGGATTCTGTTAATTCTTTGTATAGGATTTCAAACAATATTAGCACAATTAAAACGTAGTATGACTGTTTAAAAGAAGTGTTTAAAAAAGTGCTGCATTCAATTAATACGTGAGGTCTTTGTGTTTTACATGGTCCCCACAATGCAGCTCACATAAGTAGAACTTCAGCAACAGATACATTGCTATTAATCCAGAAAGCAGGGGGCAGATTAGGAGTGGCCAGGTACTGATTGACCAGCTACAGGCTGCAATATTTATTCATCCCGCTGTTTTGCAAGTAGGAATAGATTACACAAGAGTGTCAACTCCACCCAGAATGGATCATCTTTATCACACCTTCACAGGAAGCTGCATTAAGTGGACTTCACTGGCAGGACCAACAGGTATTTGTAGAACTTTGCAGGGGGGACTAAGCGAAAACTGTAATCGTAGATGGACTTCCAATTAAGTGCTGGATCACACTTTTTTTAATGGGGGGGGGGGCAAAGTTATACTATTAAGCTTGTGTTAATTACTGGCCTGCATTAATTTTTGCTTTTTATATCTGCCTGGAGTTTAGCTTTTATCATTACTATTCTTTAACCAATGAAAAAATATGTACATTAAAAACTTTTAAGATTTTACCAACCAAAGAAAGAAATTAAAAGTAATTTTAAAGATATTCCCATATTTTGAATTACTGTCCCTTTTCATCTTAAAATTAGGAATCCTGGGAGGAGGCGTATTGGCAAGTTAGCCATTTAAAAACTTACCATGGTTTAAAGATATATAAAGAGCATCTACAAAAACAAAAAAGGAGATCTTAAATGTTAAAGAGTGAATGCTGGATGCTTACAACAAAAAAAACTTCAACCCAAGCTAGTCACGTATCTAGTGTAATGGAGCTGGGCAGTTTAGTCCGAGTGACGGTTCACACTACCGTGACTTGGGATCCGACTTGTGTTACCCCAAGTCACACGACATGAGAAATTCAATTGAAGTGAATGAGAGCCGTCTTAATGCACACTACGGAAGTCGCTCCGACTTCAGAAAAGTTTCCTGTACTACTTCAAGGCGACTTGTACCCATTGATTTCAATAGAATTTGCCTCCAAAGTCGGATCACTGTCCTCCGCTTTTTGGATCCCTCCCCCCTCTGGTGTCACATTTGGCACCTTTCAGGGGGGAGGGGGTGCATATACCTGTCTGAGGTATTTGCACCACTTCCAGGTTCTGAAGCGGGAGTCCAGCCTTGTGATGTCTAAACCCCCCCCCCCACTCCGTCTTCTGGGAAACACTGTTTCCAGGAGAGAGCGGGGACCAGTGACAGCACGTCGCAATCCTCGCGCATGCGCAGTAGGGAATCGGGCAGTGAAGCCGCAAGGGTTCAATTCCTGATTCCCTCACGGAAGATGGCGGCAGAAAGAAGCCGAGGACAGAGCGATTTCTCAGCCTCGTCTGCTGACATCGCGGGCGCGCTGGACAGGTAAGTGAGTCAGTAGCTGCAGTATTTGGGTGGACCTCCGCTTTAAAGCGGTTGTAAACCGCATATAATTTTTTTTTATTTTTTTACCCTGCAAGGCAAAAGGCATAATCAGCTAGTATGCACCGCATAGTAGCTGATTATGAAATACTTACCTCAAAACAAGGTGAAGAACACTTACCTGGTTCACACCGAGCGAGATGTCATCTTGCTCCGGCGTGTCTTCCGGGTATCGCCGCTCCAGCGCTGTGATTGGCTGGAGCGGCGATGACGTCACTCCCGCGCGTGCGCGCGGGAGATTTAAAAATCGGCAAAGTCCGGCGGCTGCCGGATCTTTCGCCGCGGATTCCCCCTGCGCATGCGCCGCTGCAATCAGCGGCGCATTGCGAGGGGAATATCTCCTAAACCGTACAGGTTTAGGAGATATTCTTTATACCTACAGGTAAGCCTTATTATAGGCTTACCTGTAGGTAAAAGTGAAAAATAAGGGTTTACAACCACTTTAACTGAAGCAACTTTACAGGAAGAGAAAAAATTTTCTCAAGCAAACCCCTCCCTCCCAGAGAGCCGATTATTGTTTGATTGGCCACTGGCAAAGTTGCCTGTCCTGGAGGCAACTTGAAGTTGCCTCGCAAAGTCGTGCAGACTTTCATGTCACTGTAGTGTGAACCAGCACTGACTGTAGATAAATATATCTACAGTATCTAGTAACATAGTTGCATCTAATGTCCCCTATGTACCACTGGGTAAAATAGAAAGAAAAAAAAAACACACACACGCTTGCGTAGAGTTCAGCCATAAATAGATCTTAAACATAAACCCCTACGTATACATACAGGCCTAATTACCAGAACTCACTTCTAAAACACAGCATGTTATAGTCTTTTGCTAGTACATCCATCAAAAAAAAATCAACAAGGAAAAAAAAAAGTGTTGTGCAACTTAATGAGATCCACTGCTGACCAGTAGTAACATGTGTGTGTGACTAAGCAGGAACAGGCAACAACCTTATGTGAGGAAAAACAAAAACTATTCCAGAGAACAAGATAAAAATCAAGCATTAGCAAGATGTAGAAAATCAATCAACGTAATTTACCTTTAGGCTTCATTTCCATGGACGTTTTTACAGCCACTTTTTTTAGCATTTTTTACAGCTTAAAAACTCCTGTCCATGTTTTTTTTTTTGCGTTTTTTTGAGAGTTTTTGAGCGCTTTTGAGCGTTTAACGTCTGGCGTTTTTACAGCTCTAAGGCTGGAGCTTCAGAACGCACTGGTCCTGGGTTTTTTTTGCAGCTTAAAAATGGCTCAGCCATCTACAGCTCAAAAACGTCATGGTGGGCATGAGGCCATAGACTAACATGGAGAGCTGTTTTTAAGCTGCAAAAAAGCTCAGAAAAGTGGCTGTAAAAACGTCCAAAAACGTCCATGGAAATGAAGCCTTAACCTTAGTTTTATTTACAGTGGCAAACCAAGAAGCTTCACAAGTATAGTCAAGTCACTAACATTAGTTCCACACACAAAAAATAAATACAAATTTTATATATTTTTTTTAAATCTGTTGATGCGTCAGCATCATCCTCTGGTTAATTAGGTAGCACCGAGACTGAACCAAGACCTGGCAGAGTCATCTTTTAGGAGGTGCAGTGTGGTAAGGGGCGAGGGATATTGAAGAGCAGCTGAACAGAAAAGGTCCTTTTATTTCACATAATCCTATGAGCATGAGGCATGCAAAGCGTGGGTGTGGTTTAAATTGTGCTAAATATTGGGTGTGGCCCAAAGTGGGCATGGTTAAACAGAGTCTGAGATGCCTTACATAGTGCAGAATATGGTAATGTTGAATAGGGAATGTACAGTGCAGAATGAGGGGGCATAGATGCCAATATATATATATACACATATATATATATATATATATATATGCGCATGCGCAGGGGGGATCTACGGCGAAAGGACCGGCAGCCACCGGACCTTGCCGAGTTTTAAATCTCCCGCGCGCACGCGCGGGAGTGACATCATCGCCGCTCCAGCCAATCACAGCGATGGAGCGGCGATACCCGGAAGACATGCCGAGGCAAGATGAAATCTCGCTCGGCATGGACCAGGTAAGTGCTACACACCTCGTTCCGAGGTAAGTATTTCATAATGAGCTAATATGCGGTGCATATTAGCTCATTATGACTTTTGCCTTACAGGAGAAAAAAAAATAAAAAATTTGATGCAGGTTTACAACCGCTTTAAGAAGCATTTTTGGAAAACGAAAAAAATGCGTTTAGGACAGATGTTCAGAGGCATTTCAAAAGCCACACGTCTGTAACAGCTTGTAAATGGGTGTAAATGCGGTAACTATGTTTAGCCGTGTTTCATTTACAGGCGTTTTTAATTTTTGTTAAATGGTTTTGTGTAAAACGTCCCGTGTACATTAGGCCTAACAGTAAATTTACAGAACACAGAAATCAATGTTCCATTTTTATTTGCTGGTACACAAGGAGTTTATTGCTGGACAAACCAGTGATATACATTATTACTTGTTTTGTTGTCCAAAGTTCACAGAAGCAGAACTTTGCCCAATACCAACTTACAGTACCTCCTGCTGCGACCAACCTAAAACGTTTTTTTCTTCCAATCAGTGTACTTGAACGTGGGGAAAAAAAAAGCAGATTTAGATAAACCGTTTTTCATTTTGTATATATTGGACTCTATACTATGTTTTACCTGGAATCGAAGGATCTAATTGGTAACCAAAATGAACATGAAAGGGACATACAAGCTATATAGAAACAAATTGTCTTACTTGTTAAGGCAAAATTGGGATTCTCCACCTCCAGACGCTGCATCTGTGCATTTAAGAACACTTTAATATCGATCCCATGGGCGAAGGAGGAGTTGTTGAAAAACCTTGGTGGTATTTTAGAAGCAATGTCAGGCTCATCTCTACCAAATCCTAGATTATAAAGAACTTCCTCAGGGTCTTCTTCATAGAGGTCTAACAACTCCGATACGCTGAAAAAAATAAAAAATAAATATGAATTAAAAACATCTCTTAAATATCTCCTCACACACCCCCGGACCTTTACAGACAAGTTCTAAAAGGGGATACCGTGTGAATATAAAGTCAGCTTTCTGTGAGTATCCCCCTCCATCAACATTAAAGTTTTATCTGTTATCTTTTTCATGAATTCTCAGCATCTCATGTTTCTCATCCTATAAAGCTACTTACCATGTGTACTTGTGGGTATCGGGCACTGTGCCCAAAGCTGATCACTTCTGTTTGTACTCCTGAGTATAGCGTAAAAGCATCCACTACCAGTGATTATACATTCACACTGATGAATAGGTATTTTATAAACGTTGCCAGTTTTTACATGTACGGTATTAGCACTTGAAGTGATTTTTTTTTATTTTAAAACCACAGCCCAGCGACAGTACTTGCAATGAATGAAAAGTATCTTGTGTGCGGAGGTCTCCTATTCTAGCTTTATTATCCACAGCTGTGATCTTTCGACGCTGCTGGGGATTTATCAGAGTGGCACTTTTCAAAAAAGTGTTCACTAGGCCCGACCTTTCCACCATTCATAGAAGCCATACTATTGGCTCCCACAAAGAAAAACGCTCTATGAGAGGAGGCAGGTCTTTAATTCATGAAACACATTTCACGTGTTGTAGGCTGTTGTTCCTGGTTCCATTTTTAATTAGTTAAAGGGGTTGTAAAAGGTACAATTATTTTTCCTAAATTGCGTCTTTTACCTTAGTGCAGTCCTCCTTCACTTACCTCATCCTTCAATTTTGCTTTTAAATGTCCTTATTTCTTCTGAGAAATCATCACTTCCTGTTCTTCTGTCTGTAACTCCACACAGTAATGCAAGGCTTTCTCCCTGGTGTGGAGTGCCGTGCTCGCCCCCTCCCTTGGACTACAGGAGAGTCAGAACGCGCTCTACATTACAGACCGAGAAAGGAGCTGTGTGTTAGTGGGCGTCCTGACTCTCCTGTAGTCCAAGGGAGGGGGCGAGCATGACACTCCACACCAGGGAGAAAGACTCGCATTATTGTGTGGAGTTACAGACAGAACAGGAAGTGAGGATTTCTCAGAAGAAATAAGGACATTTAAAAGCAAAATGGAAGGATGAGGTAAGTGAAGGAGGACTGCACTAAGGTAAAGGAAGCTATTTAGGAAAAGAAAACATTTTTAACTTTACGACCCCTTTAAACTCCAGTTGTTGCTTTAGTGGTTCCCTTACACATTGGAGCTGATTTACTAACAGCGAAGGCCCCTTTCACACGAGCGGACTGATCGGGTCTGCCTGTCCGTTTTTCAGGTGGACCCGATCAGACCACCCATTGTTTTCTATGGGGCGGTGGATGGCAGTGGACATATGTCCGCTGCCACTTGCCGGCATCAGATAAATTCTGGTGGATCGGATGACAATGGCCCCATAGAGGAGAGCGGGCTGTGTCAGCGTCCGCTCTGCTTTACGGAGCAGACACGGACATGTCCTCAACAGAGCGATCCCCCCTGGGAAGGTGGATCCACTTGGACGAATCCGCTTTGTCTGAAAGGGGCCGAAGAGTGCAAAATCTGGTGCATAGAAAGCAAACAGCTTCCAGGTATTATTGTCAAAGCCTAATTGAACAAGCTGAAGATAGAAGCTGATTGGCTACCATGCACATCTGCACCAGATTTTGCACTCCTCCCATTTTAGTAAATCAACCCCTTTGTGTCAATGTTCGTCTCCTGCAAATATAGATCTTGCGTGGGTTGATTTAAAGTAGTTATAACTTTGTAAGTTTGCATTGGTGGAAATGTGTACAAATTGTGTGAAGACCTATATACTCCTGCCTTACAAGCTTTCTAGGCAGTGTACTAGATACAGTATTAAGATCTGTAAATATAGATCTTTATTAAACGGCTGCATCACTCCTAAGGCTGTGTGAGTAGGAGAGCAGTGCCTGGTGAGGTGAGGAGACCATGGACTTTTCTGTGTGAAAAAGCCCAGTGCTGAAGGTCTCCTGGAGAGCACTCCAGAACTGGTGACAGAGGACAACGAAAAGGACGCAACAGTAGAAAACTACCTCAACAAGGTGGACATTTGCTGATCGCCGCTGTTGCATACCTCTGTGAGTGCTTGACCTATGCGGGGAGCTGCGACACTGTGGATCCTGACACCTGATTCGTGAGGGATACCGATCCATCTCTACAACCTGAGGGACAACTGTTTCCCAACATGCCTGTTTAGACCCTTCCTGAGAAGGTCGGGTCACAGGCTCTCTGGTAAGCCTCCATTTCTCTTGGTGTGGGATTCTCTGTGGATTGCTTCCTCCTATCTCCATCTGTGGTCTTTCAGTGGATCTTCACTCTCTTACCATCTTCACTGGAGGGGGCGAGCAACCCCCACTCTCCTCTGTGGACTCTATTTATATTTATACACTTTTGTTTATAATTTATGGACTTATATTGAAACACTGTGCACCATTATCACTATGATTAGCTATGTGGCATAATATATACTAATTGGGTGGAACACTGAGACAGGTTTTACTGGCTTCACTGCGGTAATATATTTGTCACTTTTTTTTTATTTAGGTATCATACCACTTACCTTTACAGGTTTAGTTATCACGTTTATTTATTGCAACTATCCTGTTTACCATAGAGGACAATTGCCACATCAGATTTTGTTATTTTTAATTCCACTCATATTTTTTCATTTATGGTTTATTTATTCATTTAAATATTCAATTGATACACTATCCCATTTGTTACATGCAGTATCACAGATTCACAGAATGCACAAAGTTTTGAACCGGTTCTGCCTCTCTCTGACTCTCAGCATGAAGGGCCCTATCGCATGGCCAGACAAAGTGCCAATTTTTCTCTTTGTTACAGGAAAGCACAAACTACAAACATTTTGAAAAAATAAATAAAAAATAAATGCTCTAAACTGATCTTCACTAAAACAGCCCATCTTACAAATCAGCCTTAAAGTGATACTAAACCCACAACAGTAAAATCAGTCTGTATATGCAGTAAAGCATGCTTGTCATACTCACTGTGGAACCTAAGGGGTTAATCTGGCACATTTTGTAAAAAGGCTGTTTGATCCGGACTTCTCTGATCCTCCCCTTCTTCCAGAGTCCCCAATCCATCTCCTGATAGTACAGAGCCTTGGAGGCAATCTACATATGCTCAGTTTGGGGTGTACTGCCAGAGAGTTTTTTTTTTGTAGGAGAGAGTGTATGTGATCAGCCAAGCACCAATCAGCACTGTCCAGACCGAGAGTCAGGGGTCCTGCAGTCTCAGAAGATAGTCTGAGTATAACGAAAACTCCTCCTACAAACTTTAACCAATGCTCTGCCGGACACTGATAGAAATCATAAGCCTGCTATATACTGCTGGCACACTCGCCTCTCTATTTGCCCTTGTGCCTTACCTCCCCTCCAGCCGCCATCAGACAGTATTCTGGAAGTGTCACATGCCCATGTTTCCCCTGCCACGTGATATGGTTCCATCCTCCGGCCCCTGAATCCTGTAATGACTTAGGACTAGGAGGAAGGACCTAGACTCAGAGAGAGACAAATACCTCCTACACTTCCGACCGAAGTGTCAAATGCCAGAGGCTTACGTAGACAGCAGTGCTGGAATGGAGGGGAGGTAGGGCATACATCAGCGGCCAGAGAGGTGATGAAAAACGTGAAATAAAAACCTGTACTAGCTCAACCAACCCTGTGGTAGCACATATCTATGGAACTTCACTCACCATACAAACATGATAATCAGGTTTGTATGGTGAGTGAATTCCATAGATATGTGCTACCATAGGGTTGGTTGAGCTAGTACAGGTTTTTATTTCAGGCCTGTCATTCAATCTTTATACCGTGAGATCCCATCCCCTTTTTCCCCCTTTTTTAATTTTTACTCTAACATTTTTGAGGGTATCCAATCCCCATATATTAGCATCGCTTCACCCCTTTTGGCATATTAATTAGGTAGGCGGCACCTTGAAGGTCCGACATATATTTTAGTGTATCAATTGCCAGAGAGGCGAGTATTCTGTGTGAATCCCCATATTATTATTATTATTAAATTATTATAATAATAATACAGAACTTATTTAGTGCCAACAGTATACGCAGCTCTTTATAACACAAGGGCAGGCAGTACAGTTACAATTCAATACAGGAGGATAGTTAAATCTTTAGAGTTTTGACATGTTCTCTTTAAAGTGGCTTTCAAAGTCTCTAGCTGAATTACAAATATATATTGCTGAGAAAACTTTTCACCCTCAGATTAATGCCATCTTTGCTCTAATTGCACTTTGTGGTCCGCTGACTGTGAAACGATAGATTGTCAGCATTGAAAAGACTCAGAGAAAAAGAAAGCAGCATCAGCATCAATAAGAAGTGCCAGTAAACAGTCTTGTGATCGGAAATAAGAACATCTGAGAAATTGTGACAAAACGGCCATTGTTATATGGGGAGCAGCAGCCTCTAACTACCAACACTTCCTGTAAAAAGAAGGCTGCACTGGCAAACAGTACAGGAGTGTAAAAATATAAAACAGGAAACGATGTACTAGCTTCCAATGTAAGAAAAGAACAGTTATATTTTGGGCGCCATAAACGTTGGGAATGAAATCGAAGGACTGTGTGTCCTTGCTTTCTGAAGATAAAGTACAATATTTACTAAGAGTTGTTTTCTTTGAAGTCTGATCTAATAGAAAAAGATGTACTTTTAAGATGAAGCGCTGCTGCAATTACCCAGTATATCTACCGCAGCCTCTCTCAACCTTTTTACCGCTGGGGAACCCTAAAAATAATTTTCAGGTCTCGGCGAACCCCTGATCAAACCCATTCATTGGGGGTCAGTGGGAACAATGCCCCTTACTTTGGTGGTCAGTAAGAAGAATGCCCTTTTTTAATGTAGAGGTAAGAATTGCCCCCCTTACAGAGAACTATGAAGATCATTGGTGTAATACCACTGGCTCCTCCAAGTGGCATTGGCTCAGAACTATGTAGGCACCATCAAACAGGAGGTAAATCAGCCACAGCTCAAGGAACCCCTAGCCACCTCTGGAGGAACCCTAGTTGAGAATGGCTGATCTACCGTAACATTTAGCTATTTTATGTCTTGCAATAGAAAAAAAATGTGTTTAATAAATGTTTCTATATACACCCAACTGCAATTGGTATGTTTTTTATTTTTTTAGCAATGTAAAAAAAGTCAATATTTTATTTTTTTGCATTTTTTAAGGGGCTTTTTTTCTGTTGCCCCTTGATGACATTTCCATTTTTTTTATCACTTCCTGTTTCGAGACACAAAAAAGTGAGAATTTTAGACCCCCTTTAGTCCCAGTGACATTGGCACTAGCAGGTGGCACTGATTGGCACTAGCAGGTGGCACCGGTTTGGAACTGACAGATGGCACTAGCAGGTGGCACTGATTGGCAGTGGTTGGCACTGGCAGGTGGCACTGATTGGTGGTGGCACTGGTAGGTATTGGTGGTTGACACTGGCTTGCAGTGGCGGGTGACACTGGCTGGCAGTGGTTGACACTGGCAGGTGGCACTGACAGATGGCACTGATTGGCACTGGCTGGTGGCACTGATTGGCGATGGCACTGACAGCCACTGGCTGGTGGCACTGACAGTTGGCACCGATTTGCAGTGGCACTGGCAGGTTTCACACTAAGCCGAGTGTAACTGTAACTGTGTGAAACTAACAGAGATAGGAGCTGTCAGCTCGATGTCGGGGGTAGGCAGGACCCAGCAGCTAAATTACACCAGCCAATGATTGGGCTGCTTTAGAAAGGGGCGGGGCCACATACACGTAGCCCAGATACCATCCCATTGGCTGGTGTAATATATCTGCTGGGTCCCGCCCACCCCTGACATCAAGCTGACAGCTCCTCTCTGTTACTTGGCAGTTTCACACTCAGCGCGGCGCTTGATGCTGCCAGAGCCGCCGAGTGTGGAGAAGGGAAAAGGAACGGCAGTCAGTGCAAAATATCAGCCTAATTTTGATAATAATCGGCCGATGCCGATTTATCAAAAATGGGCAAATACGGGCCGGCAGATATATCGGTCTACCTCTAGTTACAACCACTTTAAATTGTGCTGCATGTGATCAGTTTAGCCATATACAGTGTGGATCTAGCAAGTTCTTAAAATATGTTTGTTGGTGTGCTGTCATTTATATATAACAAGCGAGCAACTCTTAGGCTGGCCATAGATGATGCGATTTTCTTTCCTTCCACCAGGAAGCAAAGACTTCTCTTCCTGGTAAAGGAAGGCAACTCACAGGTTGCTACTGGCAAAGGCTCGAGCTTTTATAAATCAGCCTATTTCATACGGCTGCAGAAAACTACCATCACTCAAAAAGCCTAGGGTACCTGCCAAGCAAGTGAATCACCTTCTAATCACAACACAATCTGTGTGACATCACACAGAAGTATTATATATATATATATATATATATATATATATATATATATATATATATATATATATATATATATATATATATATATATATATATATATATATACATACACACACACACATACACACATAGAGAAGACAATCATCATCAGTTAAAGAGCAACTCCACTTTTCTTTCATGAGAAAAAAATATCAAAGAAAAAGAAATATATATAACAAATTCAATTGTGACACAAGACACATTGTTATATAATTTATTAACCACTTTAGCTCCAGAAGGTTTCACCCCCTTCCTGACCAGGCCATTTTTTACGATACGGCATTACGTTGCTTTAACTAACAATTGTCGTGTGATGCTGTACCCAAATACAATTTATGCCCCCCCCCCACATAGAGCTCTATTTTGGTGGTATTTGATCAACTCTGTGGTTTGAATTTTTTGCGCTATAAAACAAAAAAAGACCGACAATTTTGAAAAAAAATATATATATATATTTTCTACTTTCTGCTATAAAACACATCCAATAAAAAAAAATAAAAAAGAAATATTTTGTCAATAATTTAGGCAAATATGTGATCTGCTGCATGTTTATGGTAAAAAAAAAAACATTAATCCCAAAAAGCATATATTGATTGGTTTGCGCAAAATTTATGGCGCCTAAAAATTATGGAATAGATTTATGGAATTTTTTTTATTGCTTTTAGCAATTTTTAGCAGGACTGCGACAATGCTGCGAACAAATCTGACACCAAGTGACACTTTTTGGGGACCAGTGACACCAATACAGTGATCAGTGCTAAAAAAAAAAAATGCACAGGCAGGTAAGGAGCTATCAAACATCAGGGTTGATCAAAGGGTGCTCCTAGAGAATGATTTCTAACTGTGGGGGGAATTCTGTGACTGGAAAGAAAATAGAGATCCATGTTTCTGCTTAACAGAAACACCAAATCTACATCTTCCTCCCTCACAGAACGGTGGTCTGCCTTGTTTACGTAGGCATACCGCCGTTCTGTGTCTCCTGTGAACGATCAGCGGGTCCCGGGGAACACCACGGCATCTGTACCCGCTGAGTGGCTCCCGCTGTGTCCAATCACAGCGGGAGTGGGGCTCCGGCGGTGCATGTGCGCCCCAGAGCCAAAAAGAGGAATTGTGTGATTTTATGCTTAAGGGCCGCAGTATATAAAAATTACCTTTCCTTTTTCAATCTGCATGGCTGCAATTCTCTGTAACATGCAATGCATTAAGGCCACCTGTAGGAGTTTTGTACACAGATGGTATATGGAACACACCTGAAATGTAATTTACTGCTTGTGCGATTGGCTCACCGATTTTCCCAGAAGTCTGCACTAAGATACAAATCAGATTTTGGGCATCCTTTGCAACAAACATTTCAGTTTTGATGAGATACTTCCAAAGGATTAATCACATCTAAAAGGGATTCAGACCCTGTCACTTTCCTCATTAGAACCCTGCAAGTGCAGCAGCTGATCACTATTCACCAGACACAGAAAAACAAACCGCTATTTCTTTAGAACAACAGGTAGGAATCAGCAACAATTGTTAAAATCCTTGCAATGTACATAGATCACCCAGAGGGGGAGCGTTTCTTTTATCACACTTTAAAGTGTGGAATGTACCGGTAATATCTGGGATTTTTTATTAAAAAAGGCACTGCAGACATAAAAAGCTCCCATCTGTCCTCAGTGAGATGGTTTTAGCTGTTACGGCAGGAAACAAGTAGGTGGAGACATAAGCAGTCCACAGGCATTGGATACCATAGTCCATGGGTGTTCAACCTCCAGGCTGTTGCTGAACTACAAATCCCATCATGCCTCTGCCTTTGGGAGTCATGCTTGTAACTGTCAGTTACAATACAATGCCTCAAGGAATTTGTAGTTCTGGAACAGTTGAGGCCCACAGGTTGAGCACCGTGCCATAGTCCTACG